>NC_036872.1:8829106-9197610 GCF_002910315.2 Salvelinus sp. IW2-2015
TCAGAGACAGCTGTCATTCATTTGTCTCTGATTGGGAGCCATATTTAAGGTAGCCATAGGCAGTAGGCTTTTGTGGGTAGTTGTCTTGTTTAACGCTTGTTGCTTGTCTGTGCACTTGCGTTATTTAGCTTCACGATCATTTGTTGTTTTTTGGTTTGTTTGTATAGTGTTTTCGTTTCATGTTCATCTTCGTTCATTTAATTAAAAGAAGATGGCTTATTTTCCTCATGCTGCGTTTTGGTCCGAATCTCTTCCACACGATCGTGACAAACTACTGTCCTACCTAGACCATGTACATTTGTACCATCCAAACCTCAGTATTTTTCCTACTTCCCAATATACACACTGAACAAAAAAAAAGTGTTGTTGCCATTTTTTTTTCATGAACTGAAATAAAAGATCCCATAAGGTTTCCATACACACAAAACCATATTTCTCTCAAATTTTGTGCATACACTTTTTTTTACATCCTTGTTTCTGAGCATTTCTCCTTTGCCAATATAATCCCTCCACCTGAAAGGTGTGGCATATCAAGAAGCTGCTTAAACGGCATGATCATTACACAGGTGCACCTTGTACTGGGGACAATAAAAGGCCATTCTAAAATGTGCAGTTTTGTCACACAACACAATTCTACAGATGTCTCAAGTTTTAAGGGAAAGTGCAATTGGCATGCCCACCAGAGCTGTTGCCAGAGAATTGAATGTTCATTTCTCTACCATAAGCCGCCTCCAACTTCGTTTTAGCGTATTTGGCAGTACGTCCAACCGGCCGCACAATCACAGACCACGTGTACCCACACCAGCCTAGGACCTCCACATCCGGCTTCTTCTCACCTGCGGGTCATCTGAGACCAGCCATCCGAACAGCTGATGAAACTGTGGGTTTGCACAACTGAATAATTTCTGCACAAACTGTCAGAAACCGTCTTAGGGAAGCTTGCCTGCATGCTCGTCTTCCTCACCAGGGTCTCGACCTGACTGCAGTTTGGCATGGTAACTGACTTCGGTGGGCAAATGCTCACCTTCAATGGCCACTGGCATGCTGGAGAAGTGTGCTCTTTACAGATGAATCCCGGTTTAAACTGTACCTGGCAGATAGCATGTATGGGGTCGTGTGTGCGAGCAGTTTTCTGATGTCAACGTTGTGAACAGAGTGTCCCATGGTGGCGGTGGGGTTATGGTATGAGCAGGCATAAACTACGGACAACAAGCACAATTGCATTTTATTGATGGCATTTTGAATGCACCGAAATGCCGTGACGACATCCTGAGGCCCAATGTCGTGCCATTCATCTGTTGCCATTACCTCATGTTTCAGCATGATAATGCACGGCCCCATGTCACAATGATCTGTACACAATTCCTGGAAGCTGGAAATGTCCCAGTTCTTCCATGGCCTGCATACTTACCAGACATTTCACCCAATGAGCATGTTTTGGATGCTCTGGATCGACGTGTACGACAGCATGTTCTAGTTCCCGCTAATATCCAGCAACTTCGCACGGCCATTGAAAAGGAGTGGGACAACATTCCACAGGTCACAATCAACAGCCTGATTAACTCTATGCGAAGGAGACGTGTCGCACTGCATGAGGCAAATGGTGGTCACACCAGATACTGACTGGTGTTCTGATCCATGCCCCTACCTTTTCTTAAGGTTGCGTTTATATTTTTGTTCAGTGAAAGTGGCTTCTCTCTGTTCTCTGTGGCTAGCTTTCTTTGTCCCTGTTTCCCTCCCTTCCTATTTCCTTCCCTCATCTCCCTAAACTATTTGTACTATTCTGTCTGTCTGCTTGCCCACGCACGCACGTTTGTTTTACTATACTTGTGGGGACCAAACAATTGATTCCCATTCAAAAATCAAATTTTTCCCTAACCTCTAAACCTAAACCCTAACCTTAACCCTAATATTAAACCTAAACCCTAATTGTAAACCTAAACCTAAACCTAACCCCTAAGCCTAGAATAGCCTTTTTCCTAGAGGGGGAGCAGAAAAATGTTCCCACTTGTCTGAATTTTCCTTGATTTACTATCCTTGTGAATACTTCTGGTCCCCACAATGATAATAAAACTTTAAAAAAACACACACACACACAAAATGCACACACACAAACCCAAGAACTCCAGGAAGTTATGGAGGTCATTGTGGCCTGTCCTTCCACTACACTACACGGCTATGGGAGGGGAAACGAATCGTTTTCTGGAGAATTTCTGGAGAATCAGACAGACAGAAAGACACCTGGTCAGCTGACTTGGTCCAAAAACACGCACATGTATACCAAAAGAGATTGCTGTAGTGCCACCATGTGGTCACAAGCTATGTAGATCTCAGGAACTAATGAATAAAATAAAATAGTATTACAAAGAATTAATCTAAAAATAGCAGCACTCTAATGACATCAATATGAAATATGAAACACACTTTCAATGCTCTAAAATATCTTCAATATCTTTACATTTAGAACAAATGTCATTTTAAATGTCATGTAATTTCATCACAAACCTCCTCAAAATGGACAACTTAAACTATATCAGAATGTTTACACTTGACTTGTGACAAGAAAGAGGTCAGGGTGCTTCCATTCTCCATGCTCCTCTTTCCATCCTCTTCTCTCTGTCCTCCTCCTGCCTCTCGGGGGTAGACCAGGCTGCAGTTGAAGTGTGGCGAGGACAGGATGGCGCAACAGCCATTGAGAGAAGCCATACTGAATCCTCCTTCCAGAGTCATGTTAATCCAGGCACTTGTCATCTCCCGTCTGGATTACTGCAACTCGCTGTTGGCTGGGCTCCCTGCCTGTGCCATTAAACCCCTACAACTCATCCAGAACGCCGCAGCCCGTCTGGTGTTCAACTTTCCCAAGTTCTCTCACGTCACCCCGCTCCTCCGCTCTCTCCACTGGCTTCCAGTTGAAGCTCGCATCCGCTACAAGACCATGGTGCTTGCCTACGGAGCTGTGAGGGGAACGGCACCTCCGTACCTTCAGGCTCTGATCAGGCCCTACACCCAAACAAGGGCACTGCGTTCATCCACCTCTGGCCTGCTCGCCTCCCTACCTCTGAGGAAGTACAGTTCCCGCTCAGCCCAGTCAAAACTGTTCGCTGCTCTGGCACCCCAATGGTGGAACAAACTCCCTCACGACGCCAGGTCAGCGGAGTCAATCACCACCTTCCGGAGACACCTGAAACCCCACCTCTTTAAGGAATACCTAGGATAGGATAAAGTAATCCTTCTAACCCCCCCCCCCTTAAAAGAGTTAGATGCACTATTGTAAAGTGGTTGTTCCACTGGATATCATAAGGTGAATGCACCAATTTGTAAGTCGCTCTGGATAAGAGCGTCTGCTAAATGACTTAAATGTAATGTAAATGTAAATGTTAGAAGGGCTAACAACTACCACACTGGGACAACACACACACACACACACACACACACACACACACACACACACACACACACACACACACACACACACACACACACAGTGGTTTAGCAAGGTTGATAGTACATGGACACATACTACACAGCACATGCCCTTTTGCACCTCGTGGGCCTCCTTTTTTTTCTCAAACACGAACATTCCATTCCGTTAGTTTTAGCTATACTTGCTGATTACATGATGAATTGACCTTGTAGCAGCTTCCACAATTTTGGATGATTTTTTAGATCCTGATCGCGTCCCGATGTCACAGAGCGGCTACAGATTATAGTGGGTGTATCGACAACGAAAAGTGAGCAGCTGATTGACAGAGTCGAGTGTTATGTGCAGGAAGTCATCCCCTTTCTGTAAAATTTTCGGATGAGCCGAGGAACCTTTCAGGTCATTTGCATGTCTAAACAGCCTCTGTGTTTTGATTAAAGTAGCCTAAATAAAGTTCATCCCAAATGATGTAGCTAGCTATCCAGGGGAGCAACTTTCACTGATACAAAACGTGACTCCGATGTGCTTTAGGACCATGTAGACGCCTAAGAGCAGTCAAGTAGGCTGTTTTCCGCCTTCAGATGGCTGGATTTAGGACCGCACAGACACCACAGAGCATGTAGACATGTTATATGAATGGCTGGTGTATAGCACAGGAGAGATGAACAGACGCAGCTGCTGTCCGTGTTGCGCTTTTTCTCTGATTTGTAAAGCAAGCAGAGCAGAAACTGGCTACTCTTTAGTTGATCAATCTAGCTGGCAAGGTAACTGCTGTTTGACAGAAAAGTGCAGCTCGTACTGTAACTGACATACTACGTTAGTTAATGTTTCATGCCATCTCGACTGATGTGAATTAACTACTAGCAGCTAGTTAGCTAGCTAGTAGCTACCACAGCCAGTTCAGCTCCAGCTAGCCTCTTGGTATTTGTCAGGTAGCAGTATCTAACAGCTGTTGTGTGTATGGAAATGTTTTGTAGCCTTTGTTTTGTCCTGTTTCAACAGAAGTAAATTTGATTATGTATCATTGTACCATTAGTTAGCAGAGCTAGTCAAAAGTTAGCTAAACAATGAAATCAGCAGCCAAATGACTGAAGACTGATGTTTTTTCAGCTCAATGTGAGTTTTTATTAGTCTGTATAGCAATGTAACGTTATTGGTCTGTCAGTTTCCCTAGCTAATTCCCTACTTTTTACACAGACACAGTATAAACAGCTCTACAGGCGTCTGTCATGGTGCACATGTCTTAGCAGGATGAGATGTTGACAGGTGTCCCTGCAGGGTCAGACAGCCAGGGAAGACCACTCTACAGAGCTCAGGTACATTTTGCAGTATATTATAATCAGTGAATGGATACAAAGTTCCATCTTGAGTTGATGGGTAGACTACAGTCTGGGATAAACGATTATTTAGATTGCTGAACCATTGATTCTATTAATGTATGTATAAATGTACACCAATGTAATTCTTTGTCATGCCTCATCTGAGCAGGATCAGATGGTGACAGGTCTCATCAGGGTCAGGCAGCCAGGGAAGACCAGTCTGTGATGGAGCTGAGGTGAATTTTTGCAGATACAACACTTTATTTTCTCTGTGCAGCAAACACTGGACAAGCAAGAAGCTTCAAACTATTTTAATAAGGCAGTCTGACAAACCTCTAAAGTTGATTTCCAAACGGTATCAAGGGTTGATAGAGGCTTTTCCTGATGACACACAACAAGTAAAACAAAAATGTGAGGAAGACCTGGGAGACGCTATTGATGATGATGAATGGATACAGATATGTTAAAATGCCCAGTCATGTTTATATAATCCCAGACATAAATGACTGCAGTTTAAGACCATCCATGGAACATACTATATGCCAGTGAAACTGAATATCATGCACACAAATGTAACTATTCTGCTGGAGGTGTAAAACACAATCACGGGACCTATTTGCAGACAGTGCATTCGGAAAGTATTCAGAACCCTTGCCTTTTTCCACATTTTGTTACGTTACAGCCTTATTCTAAAATTGATTGAATTGTTTTTTCTCCTCATCAATCTACACACAATACCCCATAATGACAAAGAAAAAACAGTTTTTGAAATTTCTGCAAATATATTTATAAAATGTACATATGTATTCAGACCCTTTACTCAGTACCATAAACAATTAATGAACATGCACCTGTGGAACGGTTGTTAAGACACTGACAGCTCACAGACGGTAGATAATTAAGGTCACAGTTATGAAAACTTAGGACACTAAAGAGGCCTTTCTACGGACTCTGAAAAACACCAAAGGAAAGATGCCCAGGGTCCCGGCTCATCTGCGTGGATGTGCCTTAGTCATGCTGCAAGGAGGCATGAGGACTGCAGATGTGGCCAGGGCAATAAATTGCAATGTCGGTACTGTGAGATGCCTAAGACAGCGCTACAGGGAGACAGGACGGACAGCTGATTGTCCTCGAAGTGGCAGACCACGTGTAACAACACCTGCACAGGATTGGTACATCTGAACATCACACCTGTGGGACAGGTACAGGATGGCAACAACAACTGCCCGAGTTACACCAGGAACGCACAATCACTCCATCAGTGCTCAGACTGTCCGCCATAGGCTGAGAGAGGCTGGACTGAGGGCTTGTAGGCCTGTTGTAAGGCAGGTCCTCACCAGACATCACCGGAAACAACGTTGCCTATTGGCACAAACCCACCGTCGCTGGACCAGACAGGACTGGCAAAAAGTGCTCTTCACTGACGAGTTGCGGTTTTGTCTCACCCGGGGTGATGGTCGGATTTCCATTTATCGTCAAAGGAATGAGCGTTACACCGAGGCCTGTACTCTGGAGCGGGATCGATTTGGAGGTGGAGGGTGCGTCATGGTCTGGGGCGGTGTGTCACAGCATCATCGGACTGAGCTTGTTGTCATTGCAGGCAATCTCAACGCTGTGCGTTACAGGGAAGACATTCTCCTCCCTCAGGTGGTACCCTTCCTGCAGGCTCATCCTGACATGACCCTGCAGCATGACAATGCCACCAGCCATACTGCTCGTTCTGTGCATGATTTCCTGCAAGACAGGAATGTCAGTGTTCTGCCATGGCCAGCGAAGAGCCCGGATTCATCCATTGATCGGAGGTGAGGGCTAGGGCCATTCCCCCCAGAAATGTCCGGGAACTTGCAGGTGCCTTGGTGGAAGAGTGGGGTAACATCTCACAGCAAGAACTGGCAAATTTGGTGCAGTCCTTGAGGAAGAGATGCACTGCAGTACTTAATGCAGCTGGTGGCCACACCAGATACTGACTGTTACTTTTGATTTTGACCCCCCCTTTGTTCACGGACACATTATTCCATTTCTGTTAGTCACATGTCTGTGGAACTTGTTCAGTTTATGTCTCAGTTGTTGAATCTTGTTATGTTCATACAAATATTTCCACATGTTAAGTTTGCTGAAAATAAACGCAGTTGACAGAGAGGACGTTTCTTTTTCTGCTGAGTTTATATTATTCATAAGGCCCCTTATCTAGCAACAGTTACCACAAAGGGCAAATAATCCAAATGTAAAAATGTGAAAGTATGATGTAAAAGCACAATGTAGTCTACATTGTGAACAGTAAGCCTATAATGAACAATACCACAACTGTATCGTTGCTAATTGCCTCTGTGTAACAGTGGTGAAGGGGAAAACTGTAAGATGACAGAATCCAATATTTCTTTGTTTTTCAGACATTGTGTGAGGGAACTCAACCCTCTGGTTCCCTGCAGAGGAGAACGCCTGGGGGATCACGTTTTGTCCTCTCTGTGGCTGTTGGCAAACCAGGAGAGTTTTTTGTGGTGTGGAACAGAATCTTGTTTCTCATGGTCTGAGAGTTCCTTTAGGTGCCTTTTGGCAAACTCCAAGCGGGCTGTCATGTACCTTTTACTGAGGAGTGGCTTCCATCTGGCCACTCTACCATAAAGTCCTGATTGGTGGAGTGACCATCGGGTTCTTGGTCACCTCCCTGACCAGGGCCCTTCTTCCCCAATTGCTCAGTTTGGCCAGGCTGCCATCTCTAGGAAGAGTCTTGGTGGTTCCAAACGTCTTCCATTTAAGAATGATGGAGGCCACTGTGTTCTTGGGGACCTTCAATGCTGCAGAAATATTTGGTTACCCATCCCCAGATCTGTGCCTCGACACAATCCTGTCTCGGAGCTCTACGGACAATTCCTTCAACCTCATGGCTTGGTTTTTGCTCTGACAACTGTGGGACCTTATATAGACAGGTGTGTGCCTTTCCAAATCATGTCCAATCAATTGATTTTACCACAGGTGGACTCCAATCAAATTGTATAAACATCTGAAGGATGATCAATGGAAACTAATTTTGATCAATGGAAACTCAAGCTCAATTTCGAGTCACATAGCAAAGGGTCTGAATACTTAGGTAAATAAGTTATTTCTGTTTTTTATTTATTTGCTAAAATGTCTAAAAACCTGTTTTTGCTTTGTCATTATTGGGTATAATATGTAGATTGCTGAGGATTTTATTGTATCCATTTTCGATTAAGGCTGTAACGTAACAAAATGTCAAAAAAGTCAAGTGGTAAGGAATACTTTCCGATGGCACTGTATTTCACAGCTATAAGGAAGGTGAAATCTTAGTTAATCGTTATATAAATGGATTATTCTACATTTAAAAAAATAGAAGTAATTTCAAGCCTTATTCATACAGTTCTGTTAAATAGTCAATTTCTAATTTTATTTCATATTTGTACTGTGTACTTGAGCTTGTTTGACTACACCAGAAAGGTGAGATTTTAACCTTTCTTGAATTATGCAGCCTTACTAATTATTGTTTATGGCCCTCTCATGATAAATATTTACTTCTGGGGATTACATAGATTACATTTAGTTACATTTAAGAGAAACACAGAATGGATAAGCACAAGGTCAATTGGGTAAGATTTCAGTTGTCTTTGGTAGAAAACAAAGGTTTGAAATTGTTTATTGACTTTCCTCCTCTTCTCTCGCCTCTTCCCTCTCCTCCTGCCTCCCCTCCTCCCTCCTCTTCTTCTCTTTCCTCCCCTCCTCCCGCCCCTCTTCCACTCCTCCTCCTCACCCCAAAAGAGATGAAGGCTCCCAGTACACGGCCAGCGATGGTGGAGAACCCTCCTGTCATCACGGCATGGATCTCTGACAAGGTCAGCCGGGAGATGTACGGACGAATCAAGAGTGGAGATTCTGTCTGTGAGTGAGAGAGTGAGAGAGAGAGAGAGTGAGAGTGAGAGTGAGAGAGAGAGAGAGAGGGGGGGGGGGTAAAACTCCTTTGCTTGGCTGTCATAGATTTCTCTTTTGCTGCTAGCACATCTGTCACATATACTATTCTCACCTGTCCCACAAATAAGTTGCCAGCGGCGACCATTGACTCTGGTGGAGAAGTTCCCATAGTAATCTGCTTATGAAGCCCACCTGGAGGTATGCACAGACAAACATACACAATGGTGCGAACGTTTCTGTGCCAAAATGATATTAAGGTATGCAACATAAAACAATAATGCTGGTCACATGAGCAGATATCGGGGGGAACATTTCCCCCGGTAAATTACAACCTTGATACAGTACTATGTGGAGGCTGGATCATCATTGTCTAATTTAGTCACTTGTATGATGATTGAACAAGATTTTAACGTATGTGATGTGATGAGTACCGTGAGGATGAGCCACTGCATGAAGCCAAGGTGGTAGAGTATAGAGATGACAGTGTGAAGAACACTACAATAGGCAGAACTGAAAGCACAGAACAAAAAATAACGACAGTGTTTGGGTTTCTGTCTTTTCTTTCTCTTCGTGTCATTTTCTCACAGTCTCTCCACGTATACAGACATACTCATATGATCCTGGTACCTGGAATGCAAAGAAGTGTCTGTGCATTTGTCGCCAAACACAAACCCAGAGTGTAGGACAGACAACACCTTGGGAGAGAGATGTTTCAACGCAGACTGAACTAATCAGGTCACTTCCCTAACAGGTCTACTCTACTGTATAGCTGCTAAGGGGCTGGGACAGGGACAGGGGACAGGGGACAGGGGACAGGGTAATGTGATTATGCTGATGAGAGTGACATTAACAATGTGGTCCAAATGAAAACGAGGGCCTTTTGTGCTGGCTAATATTTGTAATATCAATGATCCAATGATGTACATTTTGACCTATGCTTGACTTTCCCTGGATAGTACACAGTAGAATGTATATTATACTCCACTTGAGATGGCCAGCCAGTCTACAGCAGTGAATCCTGCTTTGGTTCTGAGGATGATGAGTCCAAACAAGAACTTTACCACAGTAAAGTTCGCAATGACACCTGTAACACACACACACACACACACACACACACACACACACACACACACACACACACACACACACACACACACACACACACCACACACACACACACACACACCACACACACACACACACACGCACAAACGTACAGGCCTGCATGGGAAGTCTACAAATGCAATGACATACTTGTCAACCCAGCAGGTCACTCAGAACTACAGTGAGTGGTCTTTGGAAGCATACAGAGTTGACACATGAGGGGTGTTTGTGTTTGTTGGTTTGCCATACCCTGAATGGGTTCCTCGAGAACACCAGCATGAGCATTACGAAGCAGAAGTGTCCGGAGAAAGAGACTAGCTGCCGCAATCCCTATTTGGCCGTGTCAAACACCAGCCAGCACACCACTGCCACCAACAGCAGCACACACACCACCCTGCACAGACAGACAGACCAACCAGAGGTGAGAGAGCAGAGGAACAACAACGATCACCAAAAGGACCACACATCCAGGAAAATTTTCATATTATACGGAAAAGAGAGAGAGTGAGAAGGAGAGAAAATGCAGTTCTCCCACCATTTGACCCAGAGGCAGTGTGTGTTGAGGGTGTTCCTGGTGGGTTGCAGGGCGTCCCAGAGGCGGTGTCTGTAGCGGCCCATCAGCCAGTCCCACAGAAGAAAGAAGACAGCCAGCGGGGTCACCACCAACAGGGCCAAAGCACGCTGCAAGTTCAGCACACATGCCGCGATCACCACGGCAAAGTAACCTGAAACACATACAGGCTGTGTCCGAAATTGCACCTAATTCCCTATTGAGTAGTACTTTTTATCATTCGGGGTATTAACATACTCTAAGTATAGTAGAATACACAACATGCAATTTCAAAATTTGGTAGTGCATCAGGAGTTTTCCTTGACCTTTTAACAGACACTCTTATCCGGAGCAACTAGGGTTAAGTGCCTTGCTCAAGGGCACATCAACAGATTTTGATCTTGTTGGCTCGGGGATTCAAACCAGCTATCTTTCGGTTACTGACCCAACGCTCTTAACAACTAGGCTACCTGCCACTCTCTTGATATGTCAGTCACTCAGTTAGCCTGTGTCAGCTAACATTTGCTTTACAATGTGGTAATTAATGAAAAGTTGGTCTTCAATTACTTTAATTTCACAGAAGAGTAGCCTCGATAGGCATCATTTGGCTGCCATTAAACATGTTAACTAAATCATCGTAATTTACACAGGCAACATTTCCAGTCAATTTAGTCACAGACAATTTATTTCAGTTGTAATATGTGCTATTCTTTCATTTAGATTTGTCCTATTTCAATTTCGTTGTTCCTTATAGGATGTTACCTCATTATATATATATATATATACAGTATATAACCTTTATTTAACTAGGCAAGTCAGTTAAGAACAAATTCTTATTTACAATGACGTCCTACCCCGGCCAAACCCGGACGACGCTGGGCCAATTGTGCGCCGCCCCATGGGACTCCCAATCACGGCCGGATGTGATACAGCCTGGTGTAGGCCTAGTGAACGCAGACAATGACATTTTCCACTGTCTAGTAGCCTACCAAGCTGGCTTGACACCATAATAACGTCAGATCGGCTGGTCTGATCAGTTTATTCCGCTTTTCTTTTTGTTGTAAACACAGTTTTTTCGCTCGGAGCTCCCGTTAGTAGCATGTTAAGAAGTCCGGCGGTAACCCGGAAGGCGCGCGTTATGTTCTGCCTGTTCATTGCAATTGCAATGCACCCATTGTTATTATACAATTGTAGGCTGCTTCACGGAAGGATGGTGACTCCCTATAGAGGCAGGAAATATCCTCCTTTGTGTCATGGTGCAGCTAAAACCACCTGGTGCTGAATGGGTCTAAAACTAAAAAGCTGGTGGTAGACTTCAGGAGGAAGAACGAAAGCACATCACCTGTGATCAATAATGGGGTCACCTGGGGATGGTAATAGATGTCAAGTTGCAGTGGAGAGAGAATACCACCATGGTTTTTAAAAAGGCTCAGAAAAAGGTTTTTCTTTTTAAGGAAGCTCAGATCCTTTGATGTCTGCCCAAAAACGTTCAAAATGTGTTTTTGATAGTGTTGTGGCTAGTGTTCTGTTCTACAGTTTGATCTGCTGGAGGGGTGGGTAACATCACTAGGGATGATGCCAACAGGTTGAACAAAATCATGAGAAGGCTGGATCTACCAATCGGCACCCACCTGGACAATCGAGGATCCTCGAGAAGCTCAGGAGCATAGAGGCCAACATTATCCACCCCCTTCACAGTATCTGCTTGTAGAATCGCAGTGTTATGACAGACAGATTTATTTTACCTAGATGCAAAACAGAACGTTTCCACAGATCTTTTTTACCATTTTTTTTATACGGAGTGGATTCGAATTTTCCTGGAACTTTCTTCCCGATAACTAAAGGTACGAGAGGACCTGCGCATGTGCAATATTTTTTACATAGCTACTGCTCACTCTGCTGCCGCTTTCCCCTTCTTCCTCTCCTCACGGGGATGATCAGACGTCTTTGCCTGGTGTTGTCTACAAACTTTGACATGTTGTACAATAGACACGATCGACATGTTGAACAACAAAAAAGCTATGTAACAGTAGGCTATTGCAAACATAAGAACAACACAAACGGGCAGTTTAAATAAGGATCCAACCCTTTTTTTCAATTTTCGCCTAAAATGACATACCCAAATCTAACTGCCTGTAGCTCAGGACCTGAAGCAAGGATATGCATATTTTTGATACCATTTGAAAGGAAACACTTTGCAGTTTGTGGAAATGTGAAATTAATGTAGGAGAATATAACACATTAGATCAGGTAAAAGGTAATACAAATTAAAAAAAAGTGTTTTTTTTGTACCGTCATCTTTGAAATGCAAGAGAAAGGCCATAATGTATTGTTCCATCCCAGGCCCAATTTTGTTTTTGGCCACTAGATGGCAGCAGTGTATGTGCAATGTTTTAGACTGATCAATGAACCATTGCATATCTGTTCAAAATGCTGTATCAAGACTGCCCAAATGTGCCTAATTGGTTTATTAATACATTTTTAAGTTCATAATTGTGCACTCTCCTCAAACAGTAGCGTAGTATTCTTTCACTGGAATAGCTACAGCAAATTGGACAGTGCAGTTAGATTAACAAGAATTTAAGCTTTCTGCCCATATCAGATGTCCTGGGAATGTTTTTTGTTACTTACAACCTCATGCTAATCACATTAGCTCAACCGTCCCGATCAGTGGCACTGATCCCGTAGAGGCTAAGTAGCGATTCATGTCATTTTTCCAGGAGGGAGTAGGCTACATACAGCTATTGAGGTAAGCGATTTAGATGGCATATCAAAACACAAGCAAGACACAGACAGCCAGTAAAATAGAGAGTTCGTGTTCTTTCTTCCCCATCGCTGCAAACATTGGCAAAGCAGTGAGCGAAAAGCAGTCAAAGTAGTAGTGTTATTTTTCAGCAACTCAGGCGAAGATATGGCAGTATAAAGATGACATCACAAATGGACAGGTGTTTAGATCGTTGATTGACTATGCCCTGCTTTGTACTACTCCAATATCCTTAGTTACAACACAGAGAAGATTGTATCCTACATCCTAAATTAACCTACAAAATGTATTGATTTTTGCAATGTCCGTTCAAATAGCCACAGGGTTTTTAATTCTGCTATTCAGAAATATGAGGCAGTATGCTACTTGATCATGTCAGTCAAATTGGTTGAGAAGAGGGTGAGTAAAGGGAGAAACGTGAAGGGGTTGAGCAACAGATACTTAAGAAACGTGAAGGGATGGGGAGGGTGAGCTGCAGCTACAGTGTCTTCAGAAAGTTCATATCGCTTAACTTATTCCACATTTTGTTGTGTTACAGCCTGAATTCAAAATCGATTAAATATATTTCTTATTTATTTACACACAATTCCCCAAAATGACAAAGTGAAAACATGTTTTTTAGAAATTTTTGCAAATGTATTGATAATGAAATACAAAAATATATAAATGTACATAAGCATTTTACAATATTTTGTAAAAGCACCTTTGGCAGCGATTACAGCTGTGAGTCTTTCTGGGTAAGAGTAAGAGCTTTCAACACCTGGATTGTGCAACAATTTCCCATTATTCTTTTCAGAATTCTTCAAGCTCTCACACATTGGTTGTTGACAATTGCTAGACAACCATTTTAAGTACTTGCCATAGATTTTCAAGTAGATTTAAGTCAAAACTGTAACTCGGGCACTCAGGAAAATCCAATGTCTTCTTGGTAAGAAACTCCAGTGTAGATTTGGCCTTGTGTTTTAGTTTATTGTCTGGCTAAAATATGAATTCATTATATTTGACCTAAAGTGTGTGAGAAATATTCAGTAGCGTTTCTAACCAAATATGGTTTGTTTTTTAATTAGACTGTGTCGCAAGGCCTGCTGCTGGCTTTTCGCTTGGCCCACTCTATTTCCACCAATGCATTACACTGTAATACAGGGGCATGGGCCTGGTTGGACACATGCCCACCCACTGGGGAGCCAGGCCCTGGATAGTATTGGTTGACTGATACTGAACCCAAAACATGACCAATTAATCATTTATTTCAGATCATAAAGTTAATACATAATTCCTGAGTCTACCTATTAGAATAAAGGTCAAGCCAAAACGTAATACATTACCCATTGTGACATCACTGCTGTACAATTCATTTCTTCCCAAACTTTTTAGTGCTCTGACCCACCTAAAGCTTTGGGAGTCTTCTCATGACTCGACATGTCAACACAAACAATGCCATAATGCAATACTGTCTAATGTGCAACAACAACAATGTTTCTATGCAGGACTGGATTATAACCAGCGGGTCCCCTTCCACCATTTGTGAAACGGTGAAGTAAGCACTGGAGAGCTATATTTACCATTGTAAATGAAAACAGACTGAAACAGTGAGGGACTTCCTGGTATTCTCCCCCCCAAAATTTTTTTTTTACGTTTTCCGTTGTGTGCCCTTATGAACACTGCCTGATCTGAAGGGATTAGAGAAGTGAAAGCAATATGGCTGAGATCCAGCTTGTTTCAGAGGCCAGGAAAGGAAGATTGGCATAGCCAAACCTTGACAGATATTGATCTGCAGTGTCATGAGTAGTTACGTATGCCTACTACACCCAAGTTAATTTTAATGACACCACATCAAACACCAGAAGGTTTAAATGAAATTTGCTGCAATGGATAATTGGGCAAATATCAACTTAAAGTCTGCATAGAAAAAAATCAAGGACTCTGAATGAATGAAACAAACAATAAAATAAGATTTTCATCATTATCTTAACATATTACACTATAGTGCCTATATGAACCATTAAGATAGATATTATGGTCTTACTTTAAATAAATATTGGATATTTTTGTCACTCATTGGATCCAGCCACAAAGACAGCCATAGCTTCAGGACAATAGCCTACAATGTTTTTTCTTACCCAGTGATCTACTTTGTGGGCATGCATTCTTGCTCAATGACCACAGAGGGGCAGTACATGATTTGTCTTTGATACCATGGCGATAAGCTAGCTTTGAAATAGACTTGATTTCCCAGTACAAGCTGCAGGCTAATTTTGGGGGATAATACCACAGACGGAGGGGAAGTTAGTTATAAGCAGAGCCATACATGGCATAATTTCAAACCATTTTGCGAGTTAACTCAGGGCTGTTGTAATTACCCTTACAATGAATAGGCCTACTGCTTATCTAGATGATATCCGGTTGAACTATGTTTACCAATCGATTGTTATCACGTTGGATGATTGATGTGGACTATTTTCCCTGGAGTATTTAACAGAGTATTTGGAAAAGACGTTTGAGGTATGGGTGGTGCTCCCCGGCACGCATCAACTCAGTTCAACCAGTTCCGGTGCAAGAGCCAGAGACCACTAATAAAACGTCCCACAATTCCCCTCTAATGCTTTTCCATTTCACTCACTCACACCCCGTCCCTCCACACACAAACTCTCCTCTTTTTCCTATAGGCCTCCTTCACCATAATATTAACACGACTTTAAACTGCTCTGTAGCTTATCCCAAGCAAGGTGAGAGAGGGTTAAGTGCACTGACGCCAAATCTTCTGATAGGCCCAGGCAGGCGTGTCCCTATCATCAAATGGCACATCATTTTGAAGCGTGTAACCAGAGAGGAAGATGCAAAGCAAGAGGTTTTACTCCTCCCAAAATCTTTCCACGAAAATAAGACCATGAAATGAAACATTTTTGTATGAAGGTCAGTTAGCCAGTGTCGAATTTGATCAACAAAAAAATGTAGTTGCTAATTTGCTACCTGAGACTTATTCAATCGAATAGATGTTTCATCGTGGTTAGGTTGTTGTGAATGCACTGATTTAAGTGGAAGCACCTGGCATTTCGGAAACTAAAAAAAGAATTGGACTTTATATCAGAGTTGTTTGTACCTGTTGTTCACATGCGTATCTGCCCTCTCATTGGCTGAATGCTCCCACCTTATCTCGCATCCTCCCCCACTGCCTTACATCAAACAGTACAGTGCTTCCATCTTTGAGGACATTTATTTCCATTGTTAGAGCGGTCACTCGACAATCTTGTCAGTATAATAGATCATCTGTGATGTAACTGAGCTACAGCGTGTTCCATGGCCTATAGGGGCTATATCATGTGTAAACATATTGGTACTTTTGGATTACTATTACAGTGTTATTTGGTTGTTCATTTGATTCGTTCTGACATTTCTTGATTTCTTGTTTAATTTTTTTTTTTTTATTGTGTACTGTTTGGCATGTAATGCATTGTTAGGAGCTAGTAACACAAGCATGTCACTGCACCCGCTCCAACATCTGCTAAACTGTGTATGTGACCAATCAACTTGGATTTGATTTGATATGCACACCGTACTATGCTCAACCTCAATTTGGAGACACCCCCATAGACTTGTAGAGACAGATTCACCTCGGTAATTAGGCATATGCTCCTCAATGCAGACATAGACTACATGCTGTGCGTCAGTGCCCACGTCACATCCTATCCTCACATGGGGAGGACGCGCGACTGAGAACTGGTGTGTGTGTGTGTGTGTGCGTGCGTGCGTGCGTGTGTGTGTGTGATGTGGCAACCCACTAAGCACGGACAGACACTGATGTCTTTTGGACGTCTTTTTTTTGTCTATGTTTGGTTCAGATTTTGTCCCGTCCTGTACTGAACTATACTGTACTCGACTGTATTCTACTTAACTGAATTAAACTACTGTGTAGCACTGTACTATAATGTACTCTACTCTACTGAATAAAACTCTACCTTCCTGTAACATACCATCAGTGCATTCAACTAATGTATTGAAACAACAACTTATCACAGTCATTGCAAGAAAAACATATTTAAGTAACCGTTACTGAGAATGTTATTGTAGTTGAAGTGGTCTGTTAGTTTATTCTGTAGGTTGGACCACTTTGAACATCATCACTGACAGTTTTAAAGCTTTTAAAAAAGCTTACATAAGTGCATGTGACAGATGGGAGCAATAATAAATATGCTATGTTGCAATCTTCATTTGGCTCCTCTTTCCTATATTAAATAGATTTAACAATAATTATTTTGATATAATGATTACTTAATTCAAAATGTACAGTGCCTTCAGAAAGCATTCACACCCCTTGACTTTTTCCAAATTTTGCTGTGTTACAGCCTGAATTTAAAATGGATTAAATTGCATATTTTTTTGGTCACTGGCCTACACATAATACCCCATAATGTCAGTGGAACTTTGTTTCTTGAAATTTTTATAAATTAATAGAAAATTAAAAGCTGAAATGTCTTGAGTCATTAAGTTCAACCCCTTTGTTAAGGAAAGCCTAAATAAGTTCAGGAGTACACATTTCCTTAGTCACATAATAAGTTGCATGGACTCACTCTGTGTGCAATAATAGTGTTTAACATGATTTTTGAATGACTACCTCATCTCTGTACCCCACACATACAATTATCTGTAATGTCCCTCAGTCGAGCAGTGAATTTCAAACACAGATTCAACCAAAAATACCAGGGATGTTTTCAATTGCCTCGTAAAGAAGGGCACCCAGATGGGTAAAAATAAATAAAATCAAACATTGAATAACTAATTAACACAGTGAAAATAAAGAATCCTGTACAGAATAAATGTATTCCAAAACATGGATCCTGTTTGCAACAAGGCACTAAAGTAATACTGCAAAAGAAATTGCAAAGCTTTTCACTTTTTGTCCTGAATACAAAGTGTTTTTTGGGTGGCAAATCCAATACAACACATTACTGAGTACCACTCTCCATATTTTCAAACATATTGGTGGCTGCATCAGGTTATGGGTATGCTTGTAATCGTTAAGGACTGGGGAGTTTTCAGGATAAAAATAAATGGAATGGAGCTAAGCACAGGCAAACTCCTAGAGGAAAACGTGGTTCAGTCTGCTTTCCACCAGACACTGGGAGATTAATTCACCTTTCAGCAGGATAATAACCGAAAACACAAGGCCAAATCTACACTGGAGTTGCTTACCAAGAAGACAGTGAATGGCTGAGTTACAATTTGACTTAAATCTAATTGAAAATCTATGGCAAATCCTGAAAATTGTTGTCTAGCAATGGTCAACAACCAATTTGACAGAGCTTGATGAATTTTGAAAAGAATAATAGAAAAATGTTGCACAATCCAGGTGTGGAAAGCTCTTAGAGACTTACCCAGAAAGATTCACAGTTGTAATTGCTGCCAAGAGTGCTTCTACAAAGTGTTGAATCAGGGGTGTGAATACGTATGTAAATGTGATATTTCTGTATTTCATTTTCAATACATTTGCAAAATTTCTAAAATCATGTTTTCACTTCGTCATTATGGGTATTGTGTGTAGATTAGAGAAATAAATATGTAATCCATTTTGAATTCAGGGTGTAACACAACAAAATGTGAACAAAGTCAAGGGGTGAATACTTTCTGAAGGCACTGTGTGTATAGTTGAAATTTGACCATACAGTCAATTACCAAAAATTACATATTTTCAACATCTGTAGGCTAAATGACCTCTTTTCAATTTCATTCAAAGCCGAAAATTAACCAGATTTAAACATCTGGAAAATATGTGTTTTCAACCTCGTTTTCAACGTTTAATTTAGAACCTTAAATTAACTTCTCTTTTAGATGTCTTTTCAATGTCCCTCCACTACAGATGACATGTTATTGATTCACTACATGCCGGCTGAAATATTTATGGTTATGAAATGGAGCATAATGATTTAATAAGGTGATGGAGGCTGGTACACCGCGGCTAAAGAGGGAATGATTGGTGACTGAGAGTAGTGCCCTTATGCCCCGCTGTGCCAGTGGGATAAGTCAAATGTCATTGAAGCAGATGCACACCTGCGCTGTCATTTTGTTTTTTAATTAACACATGATTTTCTATTCGAATACACTCTGGCTGTAAACCAAGCCCCATATTTATCATGCCCGATGTTATGCTATTTGTCCATTATAGCCTACAAGGACACCAACGCATCTCGTCTGACCGAGACACTGCTAAACACAAGACCGCTAGTGAATGACGGGGAGGAGAGCCCTTTAACGCATGGCCATCTGGAACAATCAGCGTGGAATCGGAACTAAAACAATGTCTGGAGGGCGTATTCTTGACGGCGATCTATAACATACTGTATGTTTTGTTGTTGGTTGGCCTACCCGCGCCGCCTCCTCCTCAGTGCACTGCTTGAACAACGCAACAATAAACGGTGCGCGCTTTCGGCTCCGTCGTCTCTGTTCATTATTTATTCATCCACGGCTCTGCCTCTGGCAGACCTGCACAGGACATAGGGTTTTGTGTGGAATTATAAGTGCCAGTGTCATCTGACTGAGAGGAGAGAGAGAAAGAGAGAGAGASAGAGAGAGAGAGAGAGAGAGAGAGAGAGAGRGAKAGAGAGAGAGAGAGAGAGAGAGAGAGAGAGAGAGAGAGAGAGAGAGAGAGAGAGAGAGAGAGAGAGGGAAGGAAGGAATCCTTGGCATACACACACGTCGGTGTCTCAATGTGAATTTGAGTGACTGGCTGGATTCTTGTGGAGACGAACGCAACGGATAAACCCATTTTCAGCATCTCACCCATTTGCGCGGAGAGCGGCTGGTGCCTGCTCGTCTGGGTTGAGCATTTTACAGCGTCTCTTTCTGCTGGAGCTTGGCTGATCCGAGCTGTCCTGGGTCGGGCGTGGAGGGAGCCGAGATGAGCGCCTTTCGGAGGGGTACTGGGGTGTTTCTGTTCGGGTTGTGTTGCGTACTAATGGGACTGTGGCGGCTCGGGGCCGCCTGCCCCGCGTCCTGCTCCTGCAGCGGGACCAGGATCGCCTGTGTGGACCAGGAGCGGGGTATCATGGCTTTTCCAGTGTTGCAGTCGGAGCTGGAGATGGACAACATTACCGACATGTGAGTCACTGTCCATGATCCATCACCGGACCCAACATACAGGCCTCGGCCTATGACAGATGTGTCTTCCATGAAATGAGTGCCTTTTGAGTCACTTTGATATTTCAAGTAGCAATTGTGCACCAATATTGAATTGTAAAAGCCTATCATATTAATTAAATTGGCCTTTAATATAGACCACATGAGAATTCAATACATCTGAATTGTGACATGTCCTTCCATGCACTCTCTATGACTTCTAGCAAGATTTGTATCCACATAACCCCAACATTTCTAAAACATGTCATCATCATTGTAAAGCTCTAGTT
Source organism: Salvelinus sp. IW2-2015 (assembly GCF_002910315.2). Taxonomy (NCBI): domain Eukaryota; kingdom Metazoa; phylum Chordata; class Actinopteri; order Salmoniformes; family Salmonidae; genus Salvelinus; species Salvelinus sp. IW2-2015. Next base: position 8,849,586 of record NC_036872.1, read on the forward strand.
ATGTTGTTGCTTTGACAGTAATTTCTGAAGGTGATTATTTATTTCATGTGATTAGTGATTCATTTACACATGTAAAATGAGGTAAGGTAAGGTAAACCATATTAAATGAACTGAACTCTCATTTTAATGTCGTGAAACTATTCCTTTCTTACATCCAAGAGTCAAACCATAGTGTAAAAGCAGTGAGCTAGTTCTACTCTTTTTTGCCCATGTTCTGGTGTTTTGTGAACATGTGCTTTTTATGACGGAATGTTAAAATGAGGTGAAATCTTACGTTTAAAAAAAAAACAAGTTACACTACTCAAAAGGCACACAATTGGTGGAATGACCAGACATAACCTTCCTAATCGGCACACAATAAAGAGGTGAAAAAAGCCTATGCGTTTTAGGCTATCAAGGAGCAGAATTGAAGGTTCAATCGAATGGCCAATTCTCAGTCAAAAGTTGGGCTATTTGAATTGGCTAATAAAACTTATTTTATAGTTTTGCAGCAGTGATGTTAGGAAAATAAGTCTGTGTGTGTGTGTGTGTGTGTGTGTGTACACGCGCTCGCGTGTTTATGTCAGTGTGAGAGAGATGGGGACACCTGAACGGTGAGAGACTGTTGTGGTGCTATCGGTACCGATCGACGCTCCACGGTGGCTCGGGGAAGAGGTGTAGTCTTACTCGCGCAAATATTTGCAAGGACAATGGGCCCGAAAGCCTACAATTATATATTCAGATTTGTTTTGCATCTATTTTGAAAAAAAAATGAATTGGCCTAGACTAAATTAATTTCCACACACGTTTCAGAGCTGAAGACAAACAGAGAATCAAAAGTACAGCATTTAGAATGCGGAGGACATGATGTGAGCATCTCTTTGTCAAGACCATAGCAGACCCTTCGATGCATAGCCTCTATTTCAAAAAGTTTTATATTTTAACTTTATTTAACTAGGCAAGTCAGTTAAGAACAAAGTTTTATTTACAATGACGGCCTACCGGGGAACAGTGTGTTATATGGCTTGTTCAGGGGCAGAAAGACAGATTTTTACCTTGTCAGCTCAACCTTTCGGTTACTGGCCCAACTGTCTAACCACTAGGCTACCCCCCGCTCTATTGTAAGGTTACAGTGTAAACATATACAAAAAACATATATACACTTTAAAAAAATGTTTTGTTGATAAAATATTGAATACATCTATTTGTATGGAATAGTCGACTGTTAAAAATTACAAGAAGTTGACGACTGGAGTTAGGGCCTATCCTATATGTTGACAATCATCAGTCTATTTGTGAAATTTGTATTTTCAAACGACCTTGACAAAAGTCTTCAACAAAAACTCCCATCACGGAAAAACACCTAAACATTCACTGCTTGAAAGGGGCCTTACAGATAATTACATGTGTGGTGGGTGGGGTACAGAGATGAGGTAGTCATTCAAAAAAACTCTAAAAGTCTAAGCTTTTAGGGGTGGTTGGGGGGTGTCTACTAACCTGACATATGGAATTGTTTTAAGATGGTCATACCATGGATCATTTAGCTATTTGATTTGGAATTTTAGGACCCCTGTAGGTGAGAAACAAAAGAAGAAACCCGCACACTGCTCTTGCTAGTATCACTGTTCTTTAATAAGCTTTACAATCGGCCGTTACCCCTATAGGTAAAAAAAATAATCAGAAGGAATAAGGTTTTGAAGTGTCTGTCCTACATCTAGGAGATATAACAAAGATCAGGAAATATATATATTTTTTGGACATACAGTGCATTCGGAAAGTATTCAGACCCCTTGACCTTTTCCACATTTTCTTACATTACAGCCTAATTCTAAAATGAATTAAATATTTTTTTCCCCTCATCAATCTAATGACAAAGCATAAACAGTTTTTTAGAAATTTTGCAAATGTTTTAAACATTTAGAACTGAAATATCACATTTACATAAGTATTCAGACCCTTTATTTAGTACTTAGCGATTACAGCCTCGAGGCTTCTTGGGTATGACGCTACAAGCTTGGCACACATGTATTTGGCAAGTTTCTCCCATTCTTCTCTGCAGATCCTCTCAAGCTCAGTCAGGTTGGATGGGGAAAGTTGCTGCACAGATATTTTCAGGTCTCCAGAGATGTTAGATCGGGTTCAAATCCGAGTGGCTGATTATTTATTTAATCAGTTTTAGAATGAGGCTGTAACGTAAAAAAAACATGCTATCGTACACATCAATCCAGAGCATCCCACACATGCTCAATGGGTGACGTGTCTGGTTAGTATGCAAGCCAAGAACTGGGACATTTTCAGATTCCAGGAATTGTGTACAGATCCATGTGACACGCGGCCAGTGCATTATCATGCTGAAACATGAGGTGATGGCGGCGGATGAATGGCACAACAATGGGACTCAGGATTTCATCACGGCATCTCTGTCCATTCAAATTGCCATTGATAAAATGTAATTTTGTTGGTTGTCTGTAGCTTATGCCTGCCCATACCATAACCCCATTGCCACCATGTGGCACTCTGTTCACAACTTTGACATCAGCAAACCCCAGTTAAAACCGGGATTCATCCATGAAGAGCACACTTCTCCAGCGTGTCACTGGCCATTGAAGGTGAGCATTTGAAGTCGGTTACGACCCCGAACTGCAGTCAGGTCAAGACCCTGGTGAGGATGACGAGCATGCAGATGAGCTTCCCTGAGACAGTTTCTGACAGTTTATGTAGAAATTCTTTGGTTGTGCAAAACCACAGTTGTCCGGGTGGCTAGTCTCAGAGGATCCCGCAGGTGAATAAGCCGGGTGTCCTGGGCTAGCATGGTTACACATGGTCTGCGGTTGTGAGGCCGGTTGGACGTACTGCCCAAAAGACATTGGAGGCGGCTTATGGTAGAGAAATGAACATTACATTTTCTGTCAACAGCTCTGGTGGACATTCCTGCAGTCAGCATGGCAATTTCACACTCCCTCACAACTTGAGACATGTGTTGCATTGTGTTGTGTGAAAAATCTGCACATTTTAGCATGGTCTTTTGATGTCCCCAGCACAAGTTTCACCTGTTCAATCATCATGCTGTTTAATCAGCTTCTTGATATGCCACACCTGTTAAGTGGATGGATTGTCTTGACAAGGAGAAATGCCACTAACAAGGATGTAAACAAATTTGTGCAAAAAATCTGAGAGAAATAAGCTTTTTGTGCATATGGAACATTTCTGGGATCTTTTATTTTTATTAACCTTTACATGTTACGTTTATATTTACATTTAATGTATATACAGTACCAGTCAATAGTTTGGACACACCTACTCATTCCATGATTTTTCTTAATTTTTACTATATTCTACTGTACATTGTAGAATAATAGCCAATACATCAAAACTAGGAATTAACACATATGGAATAATGTATTTAAAAAAGTGTTATACAAGTCAAAATATATTTCATATTTGAGATTCTTCAAAGTAGCCACCCTTTGCCTTGATGACAGCTTTGCACACTCTTGGCATTCTCTCAAACAGCTTCATGATGTAGTCATCTGGAATGCATTTCAATTAATAGGTGTGCCTTGTTAAACGTTCATCTGTGGAATTTCTTTCCTTCTTAATGCGTTTGAGCCAATCAGTTGTGTTGTGACAAGGTAGGGGTGCTAAACAGAAGATAGCCCTATTTGGTAAAAGACCAAGTCCATATTATGGCAAGAACTGCTCAAATAAGCAAAGAGAAACAACAGTCCACCATTACTTTAAGTCATGAAGGTCAGTCAATGCGGATAATGTGTGCAGTCGCAACAACTATCAAGCGCTATGATGAAACTGGCTCTCATGAGGACTGCCACGGGAAAGGAAGACCCAGAGTTACCTCTGCTGCAGAGGATAAGTTCATTAGAGTTAACTGCACCTCAGATTGCAGCCCAAATAAATGCTTCACAAAGTTCAAGTAACAGACACATCTCAACATCAACTATTCAGAGGAGACTGCATGAATCAGGCCTTCGTGGGCAAATTGCTCCAAAGAAACCACTAATAAAGGACACTAATAAGAAGAAGAGACTTGCTTGGGCCAAGAAACACAAGCAATGAACATTAGACCGGTGGAAATCTGTCCTTTGGTCTGATGAGTCCAAATTTGAGATTTTTGGTTTCCAACTGCTGTGTCTTTGTGAGACGCATAGTAGGTGAATGGATGATTTCTGCATGTGTGGTTCCCACCGTGAAGCATTGAGGAGCAGGTGTGATGGTGTGGGTGTGCTTTTCTGGTGACACTGTCGGTGACTTATTTAGAATTCAAGGGACACTTAACCAGCATGGCTACCCCAGCATTCTGCAGCGATCCGCCATCCCATCTGGTTTGTGCTTAGTGGGACTATCATTTGTTTGACCAAGAAGCAGAGTGATGGAGCGCTGCATCAGATGACCTGGCCCCACAATCACCCGACCTCAACCCAATTGAGATGGTTTGGGATGAGTTGGATGACAGAGTGAAGGAAAAGCAGCCAAAAAGTGCTCAGCATATGTGGGACCTCCTTCAAGACTGTTAGAAAAGCATTCCAGGTGAAGCTGGTTGAGATAATCTCAAGAGTGTGCAAAGCTGTCACCAAGGCAAAGGGTGGCTACTTTGAAGAATCTAAAATCTAAAATCTGTTTTGATTTGTTTAACACTTTTTTGTTACTACATGATCCCATATGTGTTATTTCATCAATCAATCAATCAATCAATCAATCAAATGTATTTATAAAGCCATTTTTTCATCAGCAGAATTCCAGCCTAAAACCCCAAACAGCAAGCAATGCAGATGTAGAATCACAGCGGATAGGAAAAACTCCTTAGAAAGGCAGGAACCTAGGAAGAAACCTAGGGAGGAACCACACTCTGACGAGTGGCCAGTCCTCTTCTGGCTGTGCCGGGTGGAGATTATAAGAGTACATGGCCATTTAAAGCCAGATTGTTCTTCAAGATTTTCAAACGTTCATAGATGACCAGCATGGTCAAATAATAATCACAGTGGTTGTAGAGCGTGCAACAGGTCATTACCTCAAGAGTAAATATCAGTTGGTTTTTCATAGACGAGCATTCAGAGGTCGAGACAGCAGGTGCGGTAGAGAGAGGGAGAGAGAGTCGAAAACAGCAGGTCCGGGACAAGGTAATGTAGCACGGCAGAACAGGAGCAGCAGCACGACCAGGTGGACTGGGGACAGCCAGGAGTCATCAGGCCAGGTAGTCCTGAGGGATGATCCTAGGGCTCATGTCCTCCGGGAGGGAGAGAGGGAGAGAGAGAGAATTAGAGGGAGCCTACTTAAATTCACACAGGACACCAGATAAGACAGGAGAATTACACCAGATATAACAGACTGACCCTAGCCCCCGGCACATAGACTATTGCAGCATAGATACTGGAGACTGGAGACTGAGACGGGTGGGTCGGGGAACACTGTGGTCCCGACCGACAATACCCCCGGACAGGGCCAACCAGGCAGGATATAACCCCATCCACTCTGCCAAAGCACCAACTTACTACCCTGAGACAACTTACTACCCACAAAGATCTCCTCCACCGCACGTGCCCGAGGGGGGCGCAAAACCGGACAGCAAGATCACGTCTGTGACTCAACCCACTCAAGTGACGCACCCCTACTAGGGACGGCATGGACGAGCACTAGTAAGCCAGTGACTCAGCCCCCGTAATAGGGTCAGAGGCAGAGAATCCCAGTGGAGAGAGGGGAGCCGGCCAGTCAGAGACAGCAAGGGCAGTTCGTCGCTCCAGTGCCTTGCAGTTCACCTTCCCACCCCTGGGCCAGACTACACTCAATCATAGGACCTACTGAAGAGATGAGTCTTCAGTAATGACTTCAAGGTCGAGACCAAGTCTGCGTCTCTCACAGGGATAGGCAGACCATTCCATAAAAACGGAGCTCTATAAGAGAAAGCCCTGCCTCCAACTGTTTGCTTAGAAATTCTAGGGACAATAAGGAGGCCTGTGTCTTGTGACCGTAGCGTACATGTAGGTATGTACGGCAGGACCAAATCGGAGAGATAGGTAGGAGCATGCCCATTTAATGCTTTGTAGGTTAGCAGTAAAACCTAGAAATCAGCCCTACCCTTAACAGGAAGACAATGTAGAGAGGCTAGCATTGGAGTAATATAATCAACTTTATTGGTTCCAGTCAGGATTCTAGCAGCCGTGTTTAGCACTAACTGAAGTTTATTTAGTACTTTATCCAGGTAGAGAGTAGAGCATTGCAGTAGTCTAAAGGTGCGTACTCCGGCCGCAAAACCTGACTCTAAAGGGGAGAGTCCGGGTGGACCTCCTTTACGGCGGCGGCTCTGGTGCGGTACGTAGACCCCCCTCCGCCTCTGGCTCCCCCCACTTTGGTGGCGCCTCTGGTGCGGGGACCCTCGCCGCCGGCCCCGGACTGGGGACCCTTGTAGCGGGCCCCGGACTGGGCACCCTCGTTGCGGGCCCCGGACTGGGCACCCTCGTTGCGGGCCCCGGACTGGGCACCCTCGCTGGAGACTCCGGACTGGAGACCGTCGTTGCTGGAGGCTCCTGACTAGAGACCGTCGCTGGAGGCTCCGGACTGGAGAACGTCGCTGGAGGCTCCGGCCTGGAGAACGTCGCTGGAGGCTCCGGACTGGAGGACGTCGCTGGAGGCTCCGGGCTGGAGGACGTCGCTGGAGGCTCCGGACTGGAGACCGTCGCTGGAGGCTCCGGACTGGAGACCGTCGCTGGAGGCTCCGGACTGGAGGCCTTCGTTGGAGGCTTCGTGCCATGTCTCACCACTGGAGGCTTCTTGCCATGTATCATAACTGGAGGCTTCTTGCCATGGATCATCACTGGAGGCTTCGTGCCATGGATCATCACTGGAGGCTTCGTGCCATGGATCATCACTGGAGGATTTTTGCCCTGGATCATCACTGGAGGGAGGAGACGTATGGGCAGTCTGGTACGTTGAGCTGCCACAGGGCTCACCAGGCTGGGGAGACATACGGAAGAGTTAGTTCTAGGCACAGGCACAGGACTCACCAGGCTGGAGAGACATACAAGAGGCCCTGTACTAGGCAGAGGCACCGGATACACTGGGCCGTGGAGGCGCACTGGGGGTCTCGAGCTAGGAGCCTGCACAACCCGTCCTGGCTGGATGGTGACTATGGCCCGGCACGTGCGGGCGCAGGCACAGGACGCACTGGGCTGTGCAGACGCACTGGAGACACAGTGCGCAGAGCCGGCGCAGGATATCCTGGGCCGTAGAGACGTCCTGGAGGTCTGGAGAGCAGGGCTGGCACACTCCGTCCTGGCTGGATGCTCACCCTAGCCCGGCAGATGCGGGGAGCTGGGATGTAGCGCACCGGGCTAAGAACGCGTGCTGGAGACACCGTGCGCTCCACCGCATAACACGGTGCCTGACCAGTACGACGCCCACCATGGTAAGCACGGGGAGTTGGCTCAGGTCTCCAATCTGACTCTGCCACACTCCCCGTGTTCCTCCCCCAAAACATTTGGGGCTGCCTCTCGGGCTTCCTTGCCAGCCGTGTTCGTCTCGCCGACTCCATCCTCCGGTATCCCTCTTCGCACTGCTCCATAGAATCCCAGGCAGGTTCTGGCACTCTCCCTGGGTCGACCGACCTCCTCTCTACCTCCTCCCAGGTTGTCTCATACCCCTGGCCACGCTGCTCCTCCTTACCACGCTGCTCCTCCTTACCACGCTGCTTGGTCCTTTGGTGATGGGAAGTTCTGTCACGGCTGTTGAAAGAAGAGGACCAAGGTGCAGCGTGGTGAGCGTACATTTTCTTTTATTAAATCAAAATGACGCCGAACAAAAACAATAAACACTACAAAAACAAACCGTGACGCTCAAAGGCAAAGTGCCCTAAACAAAGTCAACTTCCCACACCCACAGGTGGAAAAAAGAGCTACCTAAGTATGGTTCTCAATCAGAGACAACGATAGACAGCTGCCTCTGATTGACAACCACACCCGGCCAAACACAAAGAAAACGAAAACATAGAAATAAAGAAACTAGAATGCCCACCCAGGGCATGACAAATCTAGAAGTGACAAGCATGGATTAGCTTTTCTGCATAATTTTTGGGCAAAAAGTTTCAGATTTTTGCAATGTTACGAAGATGTAAAAAAGCCGTCCTTGAAATATTATTGAAATGTTTGTCAAAAGAGAAATCAGGGTCCAGAGTAACGCCAAGGTCCTTCGCAATTTTATTTGAGACAACTGTGCAACCATCAAGATTACTTGTCAGATCCAACAGCAGATCTCTTTGTTTCTTGGGACCTAGAACTAGCATCTCTGTTTTGTCCGAGTTTAAAAGTAAAACATTTGCCAAAATCCACTTCCTTATGTCTGAAACACAGGCTTCCAGAGTAGGCAATTTTGGGGCTTCACCATGTTTCATCGAAATGTACAGCTGTTTGTCGTCCGCATAGCTGTGAAAGTTGACATTGTGTTTCTGAATGACATCACCAAGAGGTAGAATATATAGTGAAATCAATAGTGGTCCAAAAACGGGACCTTGAGGAACGCCGAAACTTACAATTGATTTGTCAGAGGACAAACCATCCACAGTGACTTACTGATATCTTTCCGACGGATAAGATCTAAACCAGGCAAGAACTAGTCCGTGTAAACCAATTAGGGTTTCTAATCTCTCCAAAAGAACGTGGTGATCGATGGTGTCAAAAGCAGCACTAAGGTCTAGGAGCATGAGGACAGATGCAGAGCCTTGGTTTGACACCATTAAAAGGTTATTTACCACCTTCACGAGTGCAGTCTCAGAAATAGGATGGAGTCTAAACCCAGACTGAAGCATTTTGTATACATTATTTGTCTTCAGGAAGAGACAGTGAGTTCATAGTGTTGATGTCTTCACTATTATTCTACAATGTAGAAAATAGTAAAAATAAAGAAAAACCCTTGAATGAGTAGGTGTGTCCAAACGTTTGACTGCTACTGTATATTTTATTTCACCCCGTTTCTGGGCTCACAAACCTACTTCCATACTTCCATAACATTTTGAAACTGGTACCGGGTTACCTTCAGAGAGACCTGTGACACTTGTGGCGGTCATAGAACAATACGAGTCTCCCCTTTCCATAGTCGGGTCATATTATTTTGTTGCCCAAACTGTTCGGATGCTGCAGACAGATGTTGGCACATTGACAGTACTGACTTCAGACGAGTCCTGTGGGGCTTGTGGGGGTCGTATTAGTTTGTAGGCCAAACCGTTTCGGACGCTACAGTGTAGCTCTGCCACTTTCCACAGTAGATGTGGAAGGCTGACATAGGCTGATGCAGTGGATTGAGATGCAACCCATACGAACCCCCCCCCCCCCCCCCCCCCCTGATATCTCTAGTTTTTTAAATGATGTTAATTACGTTGGCGCACGGGCGCGTCAATCGACTCTTAAGGATGAATATCTGTTGAAATGTGTACCGGTTGTTCAGTGGGCCTGCTACTTCTGTTAACTAACCTATTTTTCCCAATTTCATTTTTGACAGATATATTGCAAACCAAAGTAGCTTCTCTTCCATCAATGACAAAGACCTGCATTATTACCGGAACCTCACGAATCTGTGAGTCTTTTATGTTATGTGATATCTTATACTTGTGGTCATGGTGGGGCCCAGATTGTCAACTAGTGCAGTATGATCATGTTTTTGTGTGTATTTGCTTTGCAGAACTGTGACTAACAGCCGGCTTACCTATGTGTCTCGACTGGCCTTCCAGAACAACCTCAAGCTTCAGTATCTGTGAGTGGCTTCCATAGGCCTAAGGCAACATTTATCTCAATGTGAAGGCCAAATTAGAGTTCTTACAAAAATAATTGTTTACTGTAAGACAGACAACCCATTGGGCAAAAACTGGTTGAATCAACATCGTTTCCATGTCATTTCAATTAAAAAATTACATGTGATAACATTGAATCAACGTGGAAAACTGATTGGGTTTGAAAAAAGTCATGAAAGTAAGGGAGTTTCATGTTTTTTTCACCCAACTTTGAACCTAAATCCAATGACATGGTGACATGTTTGGTTGATTTCACGTTGAATTCACGTTGAACCAAATGCAAATCAAAACTAGATGTTGAACTGACATCTGTGCCCCGAGGCAGTTGTTGGAATGGTTGTACAGGTTAGCATTTCTTTTGGATATTTTTTTTGCATTGTCAATAATGTTAATTCTGATTGACAGGAATTTGAAAGACAACAACCTGTCATCTCTGTCTTGGAGGATATTTCGACATTTAAACATATCAAATCTGTGAGTTGCTTTTCAAATCAACTGTATTCTGTCTTATACTCGTCTGTCTCTCTGTCTCTGTCTCTGTCTTTCTCTCTCTTTCTCTCTCTCTCTCCCTACCTCTCTCTCCCTTTTTAACTTTCCCCCTCTTTCAGCAGTGTTTTATGTACCCCCGATTGACAATGTGTCATCATGGATCCCAAAAAACATTAGAGTGTGTGTGCGCGTATGTGCTCATCTGTTTGTGCTTATACATGCGTTTATGTGTGCATGTGTGTGCGTGTTTGTGTCAGTGTCCGTGTGTGTGAATCGACACTCAACGCTGTGTTTCTGTCTGTGTAGGATTCTTTCTGGGAACCCGCTGCACTGTTCCTGTGAGAACATATGGATGAAGCTATGGCTGGGAGAGGAGGTCGATGCTCAGGACCTCCAATGTACAGCGGAGGGTGGTGGGAGGAAACCCCTGACCAGGCTCAAACTCCCTCACTGCAGTAATGGCCCCACTTGATTTATTTTTATTGAAAATGTATCCTTCCCATCCTGATAATGCCCCCCCCCCCCCCTCTCATCCCCCTCCCGTCCCCCTCTTATGTCAGAGCGGGCTTACTGTCAGAGACAGAGAGATAATGGTCATAATGGAGAGTGAGCAACGCTGGACTTGGGAGATCCAGTTTCAGCAGAGAGAACTTATGTCACGGACAGTCATTCTTTAAAGTGGCTCGTTTTTTCAACAACATGCCCTCGTTATTCATACCCAGAGAGTCAACTCCCTTCCAACTCAATAGTTTTCGGGCATTGTTTATTTTACAGGCTTTCCGTAGAGCTCATATTAAAATTCTAAGACGTAACTCGTCTTGAGGTAAGAAAACAGTTAAGGTTGGGGGAAAATGTCAGAAAACTATCCCTTTACTGGCTTTGCGGAATAAAGGAAACTGTCCTTAGATTCACATGCTGTGTCCTAATGTGAAATTTGCACATTATGAGTACCCACAAACCAAAGCTGGTCTAGGATCAGTTTCCCCCTTCCACTCAGTAACACTCACCAGTGTGTATTAACACAGAGGAACCTGGGCCTGTACTAGTGTGCTCTGGGGTACAGAGGAGGCTATATAGTGACATTGATAACACTTATTGATCCGGCTGTCCAGCCTCCACTCCATTAGGATGCTATTTTCACCTTCGCCACGGTTACGTGCGGGCCCCTGGAAAGACGGCAGGGGGACCCCGTGTATGAAGACGACGCACGGGAGAGGCCCCACATGTGTACGATGCCCCATGGCTGCCAGCCAGCCAGAAACACTGAGTACCCTGCAGCCCCCCTTTCTCTCAGTCATTCTCTCTGTCGTTCCCTCTCACTCTCTCTGACCATCTCTCTTCCAGGGAATCTCTCTGTCGTTTTCAGTGAATCTCTCTGTTCATCTCTCCCTCTCTCTCTCTCTCTCTCTATCATCCTGCACTTTATGAGCTCCACTGTTCAGTGCTGTAGTTTTCATGTGTTGGATGCAGAGGTTATCTGAGGCCAAGATATAGTCTTCACTGCTGCCTGTCAGTATTTATATTGGAGATGTTGATGCTGAAAGCTTTACTGGTGTCTAAAACTGGTTTCAACCAGTATACAACCATTGCAACCAGTTTAGCCCACGGGGTGTGTTGTTAAAGATGGACACATTGTAAAGGTATACTGTGCCAGCTGGCAGTGCTTGTAAGAGAGTTGTAAGAGAGATGGTAAGGGCTGATATTGCGCTCTGAGTGCTGAAATTAATAGTTTTCTGGGTTTTAGAATGATTGAGAGGGTTGCCATGCTGTTAAGAGTCTTGGCGACGTCCCTGAGTGGAGATAAGAGATCTGTCCATTTCATCAGCCAGGACTTTCGACAGACATTGGCCCTTCTTCGCCAGACGCTCCCATGCCATTGACCACGGCTAAGAGGCAGCCAAGCTTCTGATTGGACACATAGTCAGGTCACAGTCAGGTCACAGTCCCCTCCCCACCAACGTCTGTTGTGTTGTTGTCTCCCTTTAGAGAGGCTCCAGACAGTGTCCAATCGATTTTATTGGAGTTGCGAGACACATGGAGTTGTAATCTGTGTGTAACCACTGCCGTGTGTGTGCAGTGATTTTTAACTAAGATGGCATTGAATCTCTCCTTCGTTGTCGTTGGCAGTGGTTCCCATGGCGACTCTGAGCCCGTCCAAGGTGATGGTGCAGGAGGGTGCTGATGTGGTGCTGACATGCAACACCTCCGGAGAGCCCTCTCCTGAGCTCATCTGGAAAATGACCCCACTCATCTCCTACTATGAGGTCAGTCACCACGCCGCCCCCCCCACCAGAAAGCCCATGGCCCCGGCTCAAATTGGTCTCGGGTCAAAATTTGTGCGCTATATAGGGAATAGGGTACCATTTTAGACACGGCCATGAGTAGGGCCAGGAGTTTTACTGACCACACAGATTTGTTCATGGTCAAGTAAAACTCCTGGCCCTACCCATCAGCAGGTGCAAAAATAAGTGTTTCGTGGTCAAGTAAAACTTCTGGCCCCACCCATCAGCAGGTGCAAAAATAAGTGTTTCGTGGGCAAGTAAAACTCCTGGCCCCACCCATCAGCAGGTGCAAAAATAAGTGTTTCGTGGTCAAGTAAAACTCCTGGCCCCACCCATCAGCAGGTGCAAANACTCCTGGCCCCACCCATCAGCAGGTGCAAAAATAAGTGTTTCGTGGTCAAGTAAAACTCCTGGCCCCACCCATCAGCAGGTGCAAAAATAAGTGGCATTTATTTCAAGCTGGAATCTTTAATGGTAAACTGCCACGTCTGTTTACGACATTACAACAAAAAATAAGTTACTGCAAACAATGAACACTGTTGTTTACCCTCTGACATCATTGCAAACGCGTTAGAACAACAGAAATGTACTGCCATTTTTTTTTACCACGTTGTGCAACGCTCCTCACCTCCGCTTCATCAACAAAAGAGAAACAACAACGGCAGTGGTGCTGCTTGCCCTACTGCAGATTCCATCTTTAACAGTAAAGTTGATGAGAAGACTGGATCCAAAATATACAAATGCAGAAAAATGCAGAAAATGTTTTCACAAAAATAATTAACTTGAAAAACACACTTACTTGGCCAATAGCAAAATTACCTCAAGTTGAGGAGGACTAAGGCAAAACGTCTCAAACTCAGGGCAAAACGGCTATAAACTCACACGTGAGTATATGGCAGAGCTATAGCAACAGCGTGTTACCTAGACAAGCAGCTGAATGAGGTGAACAGGGATCCTAAAAGGACCAACCTCATCTGGCATATTGCAGATCTTTTAACACCAAGGATTATATCACCAATTATTCACTAGTATTGGTCTATAATGGTACTTGCTAATCTAGTTGTGTAACACCATTTGTTTAGCATAGGTTATCATACAGAAGAGACAGCACGATGTCAAAGAATCAACAACTACTAGGGAAGGATATCTGTTTAGAAATGGTAAAGCATGATCTTATAATATCACTAACAACCAGCAACAGGTATTGTGTTTGCAAAAGATTTTCAAAATAACTGTTGATGTGTTAAAGCATTGGTCATGTGGATGAGATGGGTACCTGACTCACTGTGTCTCTGTGTGTTCTTCTGCAGATTGAGACCTCAGGCCAAGTGTCTGAGCTCCATCTCTATAACCTCTCCTCCCTGGACAACAACTGTAAGATCACCTGCAGTGCTGGGAACATTGTGGGCGAGAATGAGTCCACAGTCCTCCTCAACATCCTCTGTGAGTTCCAAACATGACTCACATCTCTAGACAAAAGGGGGAAAGAATGAGAATAACACCTGCCTTAACTCGTTCCCCCTTCTTTTCTCCCCTCTATGGCTTCTCCTTCTATCTGTCTCACTCATTCACTCACCTGCTCACTCACTCCCTCACCCGCTAACTCACTGGCCCGTTCACTCCCTCCCTCTCTCCCTCCCTCTCTCTCTGTCTCTCTCTCTCTTCTCTCTCTTCTCTCTCTCATCTCGTCTCTCTTCTCTCTCTCTCTCTCTCTCGCTCTCTCTCTCTCTCTCTCTCTCTCAGTTCCCCCTAACATCAGTAAGCTGAGTGATGCCTACCAGGACCACCACTGGTGCATCCCATTCAGTATTTCTGGGAACCCAAAGCCCGAGCTCCGCTGGCTGTTAAACGGGGAGCCGGTCATTGAGGGACCCTACATCATGACCATGATCCATGACTTCTCTGAGAGGGAGTACCACGGCTGCCTGCAGCTGGATAGCCCCACACACATCAACAACGGACCGTACACCCTGCTGGCCAGCAACAAGTACGGACAGGACCGCAAGACAGTCGATGCCCACTTCATGCGCAACCCCTTTGAGGGAGGTATGTGTTGTGTAGTGTAACCACTCTCTGAATCTCAATTAAACCCCTATCCCACTTGTTTTATTCTGAGAGGATTGGATAGTCTGCAATATGGCAACAACTCCACCTGGCCTATCAAATGGTAAGATGGAGCTACAGTATTACCATATCGTTTACATCTATCTCCAATCCTCTCAGATCTACTCAAGTTATTAGGGGGAGGGGCTAGGGGTCAAATTGCACATAGGACGGGTGTCAAACTGAATTCCTAGAGAGCCGTGTGTCTGCACATTTTTTAAACTGTAATTATATCTTAAAAATGTAAACGCAACAAAATAAAAGATCCCAGAAATGTAACATATGCACAAAAAGCATATTTCTCTCAAATGTTGTGCACAAATTTGTTTATATCCATGTCAGTGAACATTTCTTCGCCAAGATAATCCATCAAGCTGACATGTGTGGCATATCAAGAAGCTGATTAAACAGCATAATAATTACACAGGTGCACCTTGTGCTAGGGACAATAAAAGGCCACTCTAAAATGTGCAGTTTTGTCACACAACAGAGTGCCACAGATGTCTCAAGTTTGAAGGCGTGTTCAATTGGCATGCTGATTGAAGGAAAGTCCACCAGAGCTGTTGCCAGAGAATGTAATGTTCATTTCTCTACCATAAGCCGCCTCCAACGTCGTTGTAGATCATTTTGCAGTATGCCCAACCGGCCTCACAACCGCAGACCATGTGTAACCATGCCAGCCCAGGACCTCCACATCTGGCTTCTTCACCTGCGGGATCGTCTGAGACCAGCCAACTGGACAGCTGATGAAACTGAGGAGTATTTCGTCTGTAATAAAGCCCTTTTGTGGTGAAAAACGAATTCTGATTGGCTGGGCCTGGCTCCCGAGTGTGTGGGCCTATGCCTTCCCAGGCCCACCCATGGCTGCGACCCTGCCCAGCCACGTGAAATCCATAGATTAGGGCCCAAGGAATTTATTTCATTTGACTGATTTCCTTATATGATCTGTAACTCAGTACAATCGTTGAAATTGTTGCATGTTGCGTTTATATTTTTGTTCAGTGTATTTTCAATTGGTGTCCAATTAAGACCTACAGTAGACAAGCAGGTGAGCGGAGTTCTTATCTCATCTATTACCTTATTACCGTATTTTACCCAACAGGAACAGTGACAGAACCTCTTTACTATGGTGAGTTGCTGTTCAAATATTTACATGGAACATTGACTGTCTAAATTACTGATTGAACTGTTTAGCAATAAACAATGTGCTTTCCTTTTGTGAATAAAAGATGTCCTGACACCTGAGGATTGTTGACTTGTGAAATGCTTTGGAAACTGATTCCTGAGCTTTGCTTTTTGTCTCATAAAGTGTTAGTACTTTCTTTTCTCTTTCCTCTCCTCGTGTCACACCGTCTCTGGGCACCACAGACCCAACTACAGGTATGGTCACTGTCCCTTCACGTTACCTATTCACACAGCGGAGCTTTCAAAGCACATAGGCCCATGTCACTCTGACACACTCAATAGAGGGAACACTTTACTTGAAAGGGTACCTTCATAAGGACTTCATAACCCAAACCATATATACTGCATTCGTGAACAGCAATGTTTATGCCAACAACCGCAAGATATAATACAAATATTCTTATTAAGTCCTTATGTAGGCACCCCTTCAACTAACGTGTTACCCACACGGACAGACATATTTGATCAACTACATTTGAAATGCGGGATACTTTAGCATCTGCTGTCTTCTCTTCTCTTCTCTTTGAAAACAGACGACACACCTCTAGATCCACCGGAAGACAGAGTTGCTGTAAGTCACACTCTAAGACACCTCCTTGTGCACTTGTTTTGTGTTTGTGTGAGCCTTAAACTGTTCTGGGAGCAGTCCTGTTGTGGGAGCGAAACGTTTGTGTTTATATTCTATGGTTTAATGTAGTATGTTTTACCAGGACTATTATTATTAATAGTACTATATAGTGTGTTTATAGTTGACAGTATGTTTAAGTTTTATACATTTATATGTCATGTTTTTATATGGTTGGTGTCATGTGTCTTGGTGGTAGTAGGCTACACGCTGCGACACAATGTGTTTCAGAGTGGTAGTGGTGGTCCTAGCTCAACAGCTATGTCATTCTCTCAGGTGTACGTGGTCGTAGGGATTGCAGCAGTAGCCTTCACAGGTTTCCTCTTGATGCTGGTCATCCTAAAATTCGGGGGAAACTCAAAGTTTGGAATCAAAGGTACAGTAAGTCCCTTTACACAGTAAACTACCGTAACCTATGTCAATCGTTAGCATAGCAAGACAGGGGCTTTCTCTCAAATCTGAAATGGCACCCTATTCCCTGAATAGTGCACTTCTTTTGGCACTGCATAGGATGTAGGGTGCCATTTGGGATAAAAGTGTAGAGTGGGGTCTGAATGGTGGTAAAGAGGTACTCAGATGTTGCTGGTGAATAACATGCATGTGGATCTCAGTGATCCGTCTCAATGTCTCATTGTGTCTTGTTCCACACTAATCATCCCGCAGACCTTTATTGTGCATCCCAATACAAAGATAACCGTGCACTGTAGCCCATCTCTGTCTTTACTGATGCTGTTGTCGTCTAACACAAGTTGTTGTCTAACTTACTGAAGAGGATTTCGATACTAACCGACATGAGCAGAAACTGTGGAGGGGTCAACTCACTCTCACTCAAATCTCTTAGTTTGTACTAATTCTGAACCACACTGGAAAATGATATGTGACTGTGGCTTCTAAAAGCACTTTTGAAAGCGCTATCCTGAAATCCTCTCTCTGCAATGGATTGAATCCTGACCTGAGTGTGTATGAGTGTGTGTATTTCTGATAAGATTGTCTATGTAGGAGTCTGGGAAGACCACAGCTGCCTCAGTATAGCCTGTTATTTTGATACTGATTGGTTTATTGCCCCTCTGAGGGTGACAGGTGTGAAAGGAAGCGGTAGAGGGGGAGTAGTGGTGTCTCCTTTCTTCTGCGGAAGTGGAGGATGAGGTTCCACTGGAGGCGTCGATTGCTCTCCTCCCTCTCAGCGCCTTCCCTCGCAGTGCATACGTGTACAATATGTGTGCGTAAATGTCTGTGTGCGCGCATGCGCGTCTTAGTGGGAAGTTAGCTGGAGTTTCAGCATTGCCCACACAAATATTCACCTCGAGTCTCTCGCTCCTCGACATGGAAGTGACACTACTGTCACTCAAACGCACGATCCCCACTAAAAGCAAACACTTTCACTTTTAGACACACACACACACACACACAGGACAGTATGGATGTACAAGTGTGTGCGATACAAAAGGTTTGAAGAGAACGTAGTGAGCCCTGTTCTTTAGACTCCTCAGTACACACACACACACACACCACAACACACACACACACACACACACACACACACACACACACACACACACACACACACACCACACACACACACACACACACACACACACACACACACACACACACACACCACACACACACACACACACACACACACACACACACACACAAAGGTGTACAATGTTGCATGCATCTTTCATATCATCCTGCAACTGCTCTTCTGTTATAAATAAGACATGGCGTACAGTAAGGATCAGAGATACTGTCTCTTACTCTATACTGTCTATGTGTGTGTAGATTTAGGTTGTCATTGTCTTTTACAGTTTGTGAGAGTCAATATGAATGTGTGCGTGTCCAGAGTGTTAAGGAGTAAGATTTCTGTGTTACCAACTCAGAAAATGTTGTCTGTAAAGATGTAAAAATCTGTGACGTCAGAGAAAAGCGATTGTCAGGTATTGGTCAAATATCCTTTCTAAATCTGTTTGTTTGCCAAAATACATATTAAATTAGAATATCTGTCTGAACACTTGGAATTGGTCTTTACAAATATGTCGTTTCATGACAAAACAGACCTAAACCTGTTTGAACATCCTCTGGAATGGAAAAAAAGAGAGAAGAGCAGCGGAGAAAGACAGACAGAGAGCGAGATATCAGGGACGAGAGAGTGAGAGAGGGAGAGAGCACTTCTGTATACTTATCAATGATTCAGGAGGGCAGGTATCAGTTTTCTCTGTGTTTTGGAAGAGTGCCGGACAATCAATAGGAACAGTGCCGGACGATCAGTACATTTCTCTCAAGGTCAGAAGTATCTCTGATCGGACTCCATAGAGCATGCTCACTCTATGTGTTCTCCTCCTCACGTAGAGCACACTTGGGCCCCGTCCAATTATCAAACGCCTGCCCTCATGGGCCTCCCTCACACCTTGCACTACCCCTGTGGGGAATTGGATTTGTACAGAATGGGGCCCATTCTGGGTTCCAGATGTCTTCAGAGGACCACAAGCACATGTAGTGGAGGAACTTCACAGGCACAACGGCAATGAGTAACCTTGCCAAAGACCAGAAGCTTTAGCTTAATGGGCAATCAATCTTGATGACCCAGATGACCTGGGTATTTGGTATTTTATTAGAATCCCCATTAGCTGTTGCGAAAGCAGCAGCTACTCTTCCAGTGGTCCACACAAGTTGTGAAACATGATATAATAAAGAACATTAATAGACAAGAACAGCTCAAGGACAGAACTACATCAATTTAAAAATGGCACACATAGCCTACATATCAATGCATACACACAAACTATCTAGGTCAAATAGGGGAGAGGCGTTGTGCCGTGAGGTGTTGCTTAATCTGTTTTTTGAAACCAGGTTTGCTGTTTATTTGAGCAATATGAGATGGAAGGGAGTTCCATACAATAATGGCTCGATACCTGGTAGGATGCAAGCATAATGCAGGCACACACACGCACGCACGCACGCACACACACAACACACACACACACACACCACACACACACACACACACACACACACACACACACACACCCACACACACACACACACACCACACACACACACACACACACACACACACACACACACACCACACACGCACGCTGCAGACACATCACAACTGCTGATACCATACTCTTATTATATTGTTAAACACTGCGCAATTTAAACACTTGGCACCCAATCTCCCTTCCCCAAAACACTTGTAAATATTGTACTATGAATTGTGCCTTCCGTATTATGCTTATATGTTTATTCTATTTTATTGAGCCATTTACTTTATGTTCATATCCTTGTCTTTTATTGTTTCTTATTGTTGTTGCATTGTCGAGAAGGAACCTGCAAGTCAGCATTTCCTTAGACGGTGTATACCATGTGTATCCCGTACATACGACTAATGAAACTTGAAAACTTGAATATTGATAAATTGGAATCAGCACTATACCAGATAGAGATTATTGATCGACCTGATCGCAGGCCTGTCTGTCGCAAGCAGATTCCTCTCTCATGCCTATCGAATCTTATCCCTTTCCATCACACTGTTTCGCTAAGGTCAGCAGACTTGTTCAGGCGCTCAGTGTGGTGTGTATGTGTGTGTGTCTGTGTGTGTTGTGTGTGTGTCGTGTGTGTGTGTCTGTGTGTGTTGTGTGTTGTTGTGTGTGTGTGTGTGTGTGTGTGTGTGTGTGTGTGTTGTGTGGTGTGTGTGTGTGTTGTGTGTGTGTGTGTGTGTCTGTGTGTGTCTGTATGTGTGTGTGTGTATGTGTGTGTGGTGTGTGTGTGTGTGTGTGTGTGTGTGTGTGTGTGTGTGTGTGTGGTGTGTGTGGTGTGTGGTGTTGGTGTGGTGTGTGTGTGTGTGTGTGTGTGTGTGTGTGTGTGTGTGTGTGTGTGCGTGCGTGCGTGCGTGTCACACATGCTCCTGAGTTACAGGGCTCAGCAGATCATTGCTCCTCTATGTGCAGGAGGCCTAAAGCAGGACTGCGGGGAATGGCTGACTATTGAGTTTTCAGTAGCGGGGAGAGATCAGCTGCAGTTAGTAGCATTTAGGGAAGGTAGTGCTGAATATTAAGTAGTAGACCTGGGACAGATGTCTATCAATTGAGTGTACTAAAATACACTACATGACCAAAAGTATGTGGACATGCTCGTCGAACATCTCATTCCAAAACCATGGGCATTGATATGGAGTTGGTCTCCCCTTTGCTGCTATAACATCCTCCACTTTTCTGGGAAGGCTTCCCACTAGATGTTGGAACATTGCTGCGGGGACTTGCTTCCATTCAGTCACAAGAGCATAAGTGAGGTCGGGCACTGATGTTGGGCGATTAGGCCTGGCTCTCAGTCGGCATTCCAATTCATCCCAAAGGTGTTCAATGGGGTTGAGGTCAGAGGTCTGTGCAGGCCAGTCAAGTTCTTCCACACTGATCTCGACACACCATTTCTGTATGGGCATAACTTTGTGCACGGGGGCATTGTCATGCTGAAACAGGAAAAGGCTTTCCCCAAACCGTTGCCACAAAGTTGGAAGCACAGCATCGTCTAGAATGTCATTGTATGCTGTAGCGTTAAGATTTCCCTTCACTGGACCTAAGGGGCCAAGCTCGAACCATGAAAAACAGCCCCAGACAAATATTCCTCCTCCACCTTTACATCTGACACTATGCATTGGGGCAGGTAGCATTCTCCTGGCATACACCAAACCCAGATTTGTCCGTCGGACTGCCAGATGGTGAAACGTGATTCATCACTCCAGAGAACGCGTTTCCACTGCTCCAGAGTCCAATAGCGGTGAGCTTTACAACACTCCAGCTGATGCTCGGCATTGCGCATGGTGATCTTAGGCTTGTGTGCGGCTGCTTGGCCATGGAAACCCATTTCATGAAGCTTCCGACTAATAATTATTGTGCTGACGTTGCTTCCAGAGGCAGTTTGGAACTCGGTAGTGAGTGTTGCAGATGATTTTTACGCGCTATGCGCTTCAGCACTCGGCCGTCCTGTTCTGTGCGTTTGTGTGGCCTACCACTTCGCGGCTGAGCCGTTGTTGCTCCTAAATGTTTCCACATCACAACAAGAGCACTTACAGTTGACCGGGGCAGCTCTAGCAAGGTAGAAAATTGATAAACTGACTTGTTGGAAAGTATGACTGTGCCACATTAAAAGTCACTGAGCTCTTCAGTAAGGACATTCTACTGCCAATGTTTGTCTCTGGAGATTGTATGGCTGTGTGCTCAATTTTATACACCTGTCAGCAACGGGTGTGGCTGAAATAGCTGAATCCACTAATTTGAAGGGTTGTCCACATAGTTTTGTATATGTAGTGTTCTAATCTTTGTTGCGTGAGTATCACAGTATTCAGTGTCGTTGTGCTGATCAGGGTCTGGTGTTTCTAAATTGTGTGGCAGGGGTACAGTAGTGTTGAGTTCTATTGAATGTAGTGAGTGGTGTTGAACAGTGTTGAGTGGGATTGTAGTTTTCAGGTGGACTGCAATAAGACACAGAGGGGGGTGGCCCCAGAAGCTCACTGCATGCTGTTGCCACGGATACGCATGGCATAACCAGCCCTGCTCCAAATATGAATCATTATCGCCGGCCAAGCTCAAAGAGTGAATCACCATCACACACACACACTCGCACTCACCCGCCGGACTATCTGCATTGACCCTCTTAGTTTGCACTAACTCCTTTAACTCCTTTCCAACTCCTTTCATACGCTGCTGCTATTGATTATTTATATTTTGGGGTAAAACTTTTGTCATTCTATTGCTTATGAGCTTTGTTATTATTTTCTTGTCACAATTTATTAAACTTACGGGTCGGTAATCAGCTGGGGACTCTCCAGATTGTATTGGTTTTAATATAACTGAAATGACTGTTTGATACATGGAACTAGGAAGCACTGAATTTAGAGTCAAAGAAGGCTGTCGGATCAGACCCGCTGTTGTTTAATTCACATTCATATCGATTTTCATCGTAGCTTTTAAAATTGCCATTAATCGCATTGTTTCTAATTCATGTGAAAATTATAATTGGTTTGGCGTGTATTTGCTTTTTGAGGGCTGAAATATTTTTACCAGGTTTATTTGCCATTAAGTTGTGTGCTTTATTTGAGTTTAACCTGTAGTTGTTGTCTCTCTTGAAAGTAAAAGATCATATTCCTGCTTAAGTAAAAATATATTTTTTCTTCTTTACCTTGTAATGATTTTTATTGGCTTTTTCCAAGAGACTGATTCATTTTTCTTTACTTTTAATTTCTAACTCAGATAGAATTTTTGCCATGTATGAGATTATCATTCCCCTAATGTACGCCTTAAAAGCATCCCAAATTATATCTGGTGTTGGCTTTTCTCTGTCCCCTATGTCTACATTTATAATGTTAAAGGTTTAAAAAAAAATCCATTTACGTATTTAATAAATTTGGGGTCTTGAAGATGCGCTCTTTTCATTCTCTATATTCTGTCACATGACATAGTGAATTTTCTGTTGGTGTAATTAAGCATGATACCGGAGAATGATTCGATGTCACTACGTCATAGATTTTTAAACCCAGTAAATTGTTGTGTGCATTTAAAAATAGTAATCTCCAGGTGTCCTGTAAATTATTTGTAAATTTGACATTTTTCATCATCTTTGGAGGCTCCTTGAGACGACTTTTTAATTGCTTCTTCTGACAATCTTATCGAATATATGATTTAGGTCTTCTGCTAAAATAATAGTTATTGTCTGGATTTGATCTAATATAGCTTGAATTCTATCTAAAAACACCAGATTTGCCCCTGTGGGATACACAGTGCATTCGGAAAGTATTCAGACCCATTGACTTTCCCCACATTTTGTTACGTTACAGCCTTAATCTGAAATGGATGAAATATATATATTTTTCTCATCAATACCCCATAATGACAAAGCGAAAACAGGTTTTTAGAATCTGCTTGCAAATTTATAATAAAAAATATTTAAAAATACCTGTTCAGAGCCTTTGCTATGAGAAATTGAGCTCAGGTGCATCCTGTTTCCATTGATCATCCTTGAGATGTTTCTACAACTTTATTGGAGTTCACATGTGGTAAATTCAATTGATTGGACATGATTTGGAAAGGCACACAACTGTCTATATAAGGTCCCACAGTTGACAGTGCATGTCCGATCAAAAACCAAGCCATGAGGTCAAGGGAATTCTACGTAGAGCTCCAAGACAGGATTGTGTCGAGGTACAGATCTGGGGAAGGGTACCAAAACAATTCTGCAGCATTGAAGGTTCCCAAAAACACAGTAGCCTCCATCATTCATAAATGGAAGAAGTTTGGAACCACCAAGACTCTTCCTAAAGCTGGTTGCCCGGCTAAACTGAGCAATCGGGGGAGAAGGGCCTTGGTCAGGGAGGTGACCAAGAACCCGATGTTCACTCTGACAGAGCTCCAGAGTCTGTGGAGATGGGGGGAACCTTCCAGAAGGATAACCATCTCTGCAACACTCCACCAATCAGGCCTTTATTGTAGAGTGGCCAGACAAAATCCACTCCTCTGTAAAGGGCACATGACAGCCCGCTGGGAGTTTGCCAAAAGGCACCTAAAGACTCTCAGATCATGAGAAACAAGATTCTCTTGTCTGATGAAACAAAGATTGAATTCTTTGGCCTGAATGCCAAGCGTCACGTCTGGAGGAAACCTGGCACCATTCCTACGGTGAAGCATGGTGGTGGCAGCATCATGCTGTGGGGATGCATTTCAGCGACAGGGACTGGGAGATTAGCCAGGATCGAGGGAAAGATTAACAGAGAAAAGTGTGAGACAAGTGTGCCAAGCTTGTAGCATCATACCCAAGAAGACTCAAGGCTGTAACCACTGCCAAAGGTGCTTCAACAAAGTACTGAGTAAAGGGTCTGAATTTCTAAAAAGCTGTGGTTGTTTTGTCATTATGAGGTATTGTGTGTCGTTTGATGACGGGGGAAAAAATGATTTAACAAATTTTTGAGTAATTGTAACGTAACAAAATGTGGAAAAAGTCAAGGGGTCTGAATACTTTCCGAATGCACTGTACAATTATATCAATGTGTATTTTTTAACATGTCAGGTACAATTCAACATTATAAAATGGGAGATTCATAGTATGAACACATAGTTATTGTATACATTACGTATATAGAGCGTGTGAGCATGTGGGCTGAGTGGACATTTAACAGAGAACACACAAAAAAACATAAAGCAAAGTACTTCTTTGTACTTTGAGGAACTGTGTGCCTTTTTAGGGCTTTTAAGCTTCTACTCCTCTCCTATTGTACCAACAGTCTGTGGATTATGTCATTGGAGAAATTGCCACTTAAGTACTGTGGTCCGTTTGTATTACCTT
Source organism: Salvelinus sp. IW2-2015 (assembly GCF_002910315.2). NCBI lineage: Eukaryota > Metazoa > Chordata > Actinopteri > Salmoniformes > Salmonidae > Salvelinus > Salvelinus sp. IW2-2015. Next base: position 8,874,379 of record NC_036872.1, read on the forward strand.
GTAAATTAAAAGGGAGAGTGGGTCCACCAAGAGACTGACATGAGATGAGTGGAGGCCCCACACATACTTCTGAGAAGTGTCTGATGCCCTCCCAGTCACCCTGTCCCAATCCCTCGGATAGAGCCCCTCTCCACTCTCACCAATAATGCCATTGAATCTTAGCTATAATGACAAACAGAATAATAATGACTCAACATCCTCTCCTAATCTGTCCAGAACACTTATTCATTTTAAAGTAGGTTTTGCAAGTCAGATGACATTGTAGTATAGTTAAATCCGTCTCTCTCTCTCTCCCAAGCCAAACCCATCCCTCTCCACCTCACCCTCCCAGATTGCACCCCCTTTACACCACCCAAGCCAAATTTGCCCCAACCTCCCATCCTTACCCACCCATACCCATCCAAGCCAAGCTTGTAGCTTGGCTTGGGACAATCCTCTGCGCTCCCCTCCACACCCACAGCACTGCCGGGAAGCTGAGGTGAGACTTGATCCTCTTTTCCTCCACTGACTGTCTAATCGGAATGTAGCAGACAGGTCCTAGACTAATTGAATGGACCGGCCGTCCTTCCTCCCTGTCCCTCAGAAAGTTTATTTTGGTCTGATAGTTCCACATCTCTCCTCCTAGAAACTTTTCCCTTCGCTTGTGGACTTCAGTGCACAACACATCAGCTATCTGTGACCAGGCTAAAAAACCTTTTCAAGCCAAACCTTCACATCATAACCGCTAACCGCTACACACAGCCTACATCGTTAATGTCACCAAATTAGCTTACGTCATAGCTAGCAACATAGCTACTAGAACTAACACGTAAGTAAACCCGCTACAATCATGCAGTACAGTGTACAGTCAGCAGGCAGTTTAGCAGTAACACCGGCTCTAGTACTTCATTTTTAAAGAAATTAATTATTTGTTCAAAACTGTTCAACTGTTGTCTTTCTCTTTGAGCCAACTACTCACCACATTCTATACACTGCAGTGCTAGCTAGCTGTAGCTTATTCTTTCAGTACTAGATTCATTCTCTGATCCTTTGATAGGGTGGACGAAATGTCAATTCATGCTGCAAGAACACTGATAGGTTGGAGGATGTCCTCCAGGAGGTTGTTATAATTACTGTGTAAGTCTATGGAAGGGGTTGAGAACCATGAGCCTCCTAGGTTTTGTATTGAAGTCAATGTACCCGGAAGAGGACGGAAACTAGCTGTCCTCCGGCTACACCATGGTGCTACCCTACAAAGTGCTGTTGAGGCTACTGTAGATCTTTATTGCAAAACAGTGTGTTTTAATCAATTATTTAGTGGCGTGAATATATTTAGTATAGTTTTATCCAAAAAGGATAACTTTTTTAATGTTTCACATTTATTTAAAAATATAATTCACTGAGGATGGTCCTCCCCTTCCAACTCTGAGGAACCTCCACTGTCGTGTATATAGCCAAGTTATCATTACTCATTGTGTATTTATTCCTCTTGTTATTCTTTTTTCTATCTTTTTCTCTTTGCAATGTTGGGAAGGAACCAAGTAAGCATTTCACTGTTAATCTACACCTGTTGTTTACAAAGCATGTGGCATATCAAATTTGATTTGACGCAAACTATCGTGCACGCACACACACACCTCCGTGTTCCCACTCACACCACACATTCATACGCGCATACAATCACATGCAAACACACATATGATCAGTGGAGTTAGATACAGGTGAGGCAAGTTGGCAAGGAAGGGCCATGGCTAGAAAAGGAATACCAGGATATGTGATTTAGACACCTAGGTTGTGTAACATCTTTGTGTGAGGTGTGGAGCAGCTGCTGTTCTCTCCCATGGCGTGTCTGTCCAAGACAGTTCATGGTTTCAACACCAGGAACAAAACACATTCCGATCCCTCCTTACTGTTCCAGTTATCAACCTGATGGCGATTAGCGTATTGTTTTTGTCTCGATACTCGCCCTCCACTCCGCCACTCCTCCATTCCCAGGCAGATGGAACATTCTAATAACAATCTGTGTCAGCTCCTGTTCTGCCACTCTGATTCATTTCCAATAACAAACCAGAGGACAACTGTTGTGTGACTCCCATAAAAGTCTGAGATGATAAAACTTTTTTTTAGGGGTTGTGATGACACACTGTCTCTTTATCTATTGTGGTTAAAGGAAAATTCCACTCAAAAACTATCTTTTGGTATTTGTTCCAGTAGTCCATTGTTGATATAGTCCTAAAATGTGTTGCACGTCAGCAATCAAGTTTTAAAGATGTATAACTTTCAAAATATTGAAATATTTTGCATCGTATGATGCTCCCTCTTGGTGAGAGGGAAAACGGTTAAAGTTGAATTTGGAAGTTGAAATGAATTCGTTTTTGTTACTTGCACCATGCTAGTAGTATTGTTTAGCCTGTCGCTGTTAAATAGGATGAATCTTTTAACAAACTCATCCATTCACATCCTAACTGTACAGTCGTGGCCAAAAGTTTTGAGAATGACACAAATATTAATTTCCACAAAGTTTGCTGCTTCAGTGTCTTTAGATATTTTTGTCAGATGTTACTATGGAATACTGAAGTATAATTACAAGCATTTCATACGTGTCAAAGGCTTCTATTTACAATTACATGAAGTTGATGCAAAGAGTCAACATTTGCAGTGTTGACCCTTCTTTTTCAAGACCTCTGCAATCCCCCCTGCCATGCTGTCAATTAACTTCTGGGCCACATCCTGACTGATGGCAGCCCATTCTTGCATAATCAATGCTTGGAGTTTGTCAGAATTTGTGGGGTTTTGTTTGTCTCTTGAGGATTGACCACAAGTTCTCAATGGGATTAAGGTCTGGGGAGTTTCCTTGCCATGGACCCAAAATATCGATGTTTTGTTCCCCGAGCCACTTAGTTATCACTTTTGCCTTATGGCAATTTCCAGCTCCATCATGCTGGAAAAGGCATTGTTCGTCACCAAACTGTTCCTGGATGGTTGGGAGAAGTTGCTCTCGGAGGATGTGTTGGTACCATTCTTTATTCATGGCTGTGTTCTTAGGCAAAATTGTGAGTGAGCCCACTCCCTTGGCTGAGATGCAACCCCACACATGAATGGTCTCAGGATGCTTTACTGTTGGCATGACACAGGACTGATGGTAGCGCTCACCTTGTTTTCTCCGGACAAGGTTTTCTCCGGATGCCCCAAACAATCGGAAAGGGGATTCATCAGAGAAAATGACTTTACCCCAGTCCTCAGCAGTCCAATCCCTGTACCTTTTGCAGAATATCAGTCTGTCCCTGATGTTTTTCCTGGAGAGAAGTGGCTTCTTTGCTGCCCTTCTTGACTCCAGGCCATCGTCCAAAAGTCTTCGCCTCACTGTGCGTACAGATGCACTCACACCTGCCTGCTGCCATTCCTGACCAGGCTTTGTACTGGTGGTGCCCCGATTCCCGCAGCTGAATCAACTTTAGGAGACGGGTCCTGGTGCTTGCTGGACTTTCTTGGGCGCCCTGAAGCCTTCTTCACAACAATTGAACCGCTCTCCTTGAAGTTCTTGATGATCCGATAAATGGTTGATTTAGGTGCAATCTTACTTGCAGCAATATCCTTGCCTGTGAAGCCCTTTTTGTGCAAATCAATGATGACGGCACGTGTTTCCTTGCAGGTAACCACGGTTGACAGAGGAAGAACACCCTCCACCCTCCTTTTGAAGCTTCCAGTCTGTTATTCGAACTCAATCAGCATGACAGAGCGATCTCCAGCCTTGTCCTCGTCAACACTCACACCTGTGTTAACGAGAGAATCACTGACATGATGTCAGCTGGTCCTTTTGTGGCAGGGCTGAAATGCAGTGGAAATGTTTTTGGGGGATTCAGTTAATTTGCATGGCAAAGAGGGACTTTGCAATTAATTGCAACTCATCTGATCACTCTTCATAACATTCTGGAGTATATGCAAATTGCCATCATACAAACTGAGGCAGCAGACGGTGAAAATTAATATTTGTGTCATTCTCAAAACTTTTGGCCACGACAGTATATACACTGAGTGTATATACACTGACTGTACAAAACATTAAGACCACCTTCCTAATATTGCGTTGCACCCCCTCCCCTTTTGCCCTCAGAACAGCCTCAATTCGTCAGGGCATGTAGTCTACAAGGTGTCGAAAGCGTTCCACAGGGATGCTGGCCCATGTTGACTCCAATGCTTCCCAGAGTTGTGTCAAGTTGGCTGGATGTGCTTTGGGTGGTGGACCATTCTTGGTACACATGGGAAACTGTTGAGCCTGAAAAAACCCAGCAGCGTTGCAGTTCTTGACACAAACTGGTGCGCCTGACACCTACTACCACACCCCTTTCAAAGGCACTTAAATATTTTGTCTTGCCCATTCACCCTCTGAATGGCACACATGCACATCCATGTCTCCAATTGTCTCAGGGCTTAAAATCCTTCTTTAATCTGTCTCCTCCCCTTCATCTACATTGATTGAAGGGGATATAGCTTTTACCTGGATTCACCTGGTCAGTCTATGTCATGGGAAAGAGCTGGTGTTAATGTTTTGTACACCTGCCCTTGCACTGTAGGACTAATTCACTAATCAACCTTAACCTGCCACTTAATGCTGTTGATCCCACTAACTATGCTAAGCACCACTGTCTTACCAGCAACTGGGACCTACTTTCTACTTTTGGGGGATGTTTTACATGTAGATATGATTTGAATATATCATTTCTAATCATATATGCTTTATATATCATTTGTTTTATTCTGATTTCACCATTGTCCTTTATGTTGCTGCTCATTTTATTTATTTGATCTGTGTTTTTCTTCAGGCTTTGTGTTATTTCATAATGTTCCAGTGGAGGTGGTTGGGCGCTAGGAGAGACGGACTCACAAACACAGACAGACAATCAGACAGACAAAAACAACAAGTGGAACAGACAACTAGCAGGATGGTGTCATGTAAATACAGTGTGGTGGTTGAGGTGTACACTGCACAGTGAAGGTGAGCTATAGGCCCAGTAGAGGAGCCGGCCATCCAATCAGCAGGAGGTCTGGTGGTGAGACCCTGAAAGCCTCTCTGTAGATGAATAATGCAGAGCAGAGGGGCCGAGATAAGACGGCCATTAACCTACATCTGCCCCCCGCCCCACACACACACATGCACAAACGAACAAACACACACACGCACAATTAATCCAGAACACTGTCCACCCCCAACACACACACCAACAAATCCAGACTCTATACTAGATAACACTAGGCTCTCTCCTCCAGCACCACTTTCATCACCATCTACAGAGGAGTCTGTCCAAGGAATTTAGAGTGGGTTACTGGAGTAGGTGTTCAGGTAAGGCCATAGTGAGGTATATGTTAGTGCCCAGACACACTCAACCTAACTCTGTCTCAGCACTCTGCGCTGAGATCTCATGTATTAAACACACACCTCTGGAAGGCTGTGTTAAATTAATCATCACAGTGTAATTCCCCCAGCACTCCAACTCTGCGTCAGACAGACATATACACACAACACACACATACATACACACACATACTTTGTACATGCAGATACTACTTAACACATTTACAAACATAGAAAAAATGCACAATCACACATGCATCTCCACATGCTAACACGTGAACTTACACAATACTTTCAATTTACACAAATAGGTCAAATGCACGCAATACACACACAAACACACGCACGCGCGCACACACACACACACACACTCATTAAAGCGGCAGTTCAAATGTAGGTCAGGTTTGATGTATTCAATTGATGATCTTACACAGGGTCACTGTTGAGACACATTTATCAGACAGCTTCCATGAGATACAGATACACACGGTTACACTTCCATAGGAAAATAAAACACAGGTTTTCATAAACCATTAGCCTTCTGTTACCAGGACATATAGTATATCAACATGTTTTGCACATATTTGTACTTATTTCAGTGCTATATATTTTTTAAGAGGAAATAAATACTGTATTAACATTTATTAAACTGGAAGTGCATCTTAAAGGTCTAATGCAGATGTTTTTATCTCGATATCTCGATTTTGGGTAACAATTAAGTACCTTACTATGATTGTTTTCAATTAAAATGTTCAAAAATGTTCAAAAATATCTTTCTCAAGCAAGAATTTTGCTAGGACTGTCTGGGGGTGATCTGAGTGGGGAGGGGAAAACTGAAAACTAGCTGTTTGTCACGATTGTCTTGCGGTGAGAGAGAGGACCAAAACGCAGCGTGTGAAAAATACATTCTCTTTATTTAGAGAAGAGAAAAACACGAACGAACACTATAACAAAAATAAACAAAACAACAAACGACCGTGAAGCTACAAACGTAAGTGCAATACAAAAGCTACAAACGTTCTACATAGACAATTACTCACAAACACATAATGCCTATGGCTGCCTTAAATATGGCTCCCAATCAGAGACAAATGAAAGACAGCTGTCTCTGATTGAGAACCACTCAGGCAACCATAGACTTACCTAGACACATTCACTAACCACAACCCCATACACAAAACCCAACACCCCCTTTACCATATAACCACCCAAGACGAGACAAAACACAAACATTCCCCATGTCACACCCTGACCTAACTAAAATAATAAAGAAAACAAAGAATACTAAGGCCAGGGCGTGACAGTACCCCCCCCAAAGGTGCGGACTCCGGCCGCACAACCTAACACAGAAGGGGAGGGTCCGGGGTGGGCCTTCCTATGGCGGCGGCTCGGGTGCGGGACGTGACCCCCACTCCACCATTGTCAATACCAGCTTTGGTGTCTCTGGTAGATCCTGGCTGACCGGCGGCTCTGGCAGATCCTGGCTGACCGGCGGCTTTGGCAGATCCTGGCTGGCTGGCGGTAGGATCTGGCTGCTCATGGCTGGCTGGCGACTCCTGGCTGCTCATGGCTGGCTGGCGACTCTGGCTGGTCATGGCTGGCTGACGGCTCTGGCTGGTCATGGCTGGCTGCGGCTCTGGCTGGTCATGGCTGGCTGACGGCTCTGGCTGGTCATGGCTGGCTGCGGGCTCTGGCTGGTCATGGCTGGCTGGCGGCTCTGGCTGGTCATGGCTGGCTGGCGGCTCTGGCTGGTCATGGCTGGCGGACGGCTCTGGCTGCTCATGTCTGGCGGACGGCTCTGGCTGCTCATGTCGGGCGGACGGCTCTGGCTGCTCCGTTCTGCCGGCGGCTCTGGCTGCTCCCTGTCTGGCGGGGCTCTGGCTGCTCCTGTCTGGAGGGCGGCTCTGGCTGCTCCTGTCTGGCGGGCGGCTCTGGTGCTCCTGCCTGGCGGACGGCTCTAGCGGCTCCTGTTTGGCGGACGGCTCTAGCGGCTCCTTGACTGACGGCGGCTCTAGCGGGCTCAGGACAGACGGGCGGCTTTTGAAGGCTCAGGACAGACGGGCGCTTTGAAGGCTCAGGACAGACGGGCAGTTCAGGCGGCTCTGGCAGACGGGCAGCGGCAGGCGGCGCTTGGCAGACGGACAGCTCAGACGGGTTGGGCAGGCGGGCAGTGCAGGCGACGCTGGGCAGACGGAAAGCGCAGACGGCTCTGGGCAGGCAGGCAGCTCAGATAGCGCTGGGCAGACGGCAGACTCTGGCCGGCTGAGGCGCACAGTAGGCCTGGTGCGTGGTACCGGAACTGGGGTACCGGGCTAAGGACACGCACCTTAAGGCTAGTGCGGGGAGCAGCAACAGGACGCACAGGACTCTGGAGACGCACAGGAGGCTTGGTGCGTGGTTTGGCACTGGTGGTACTGGGCTGGGGCGGGAGGTGGCGCCGGATATACCTGACCGTGCAGGCGTACTGGCTCCCTTGAGCACTGAGCCTGCCCAACCTTACCTGGTTGTATGCTCCCCGTAGCCCGACCAGTGCGGGAGGGTGGAATAAACCCGCACTGGGCTGTGATGGCGAACCGGGGACACCATGCGTAAGGCTGGTGCCATGTATGCCGGCCCGAGGAGACGCACTGGAGACCAGACGCGTTGCCGGCTTCATGGCACCTGGCTCAATGCTCAATCTAGCCCTGCCAGTGCGGGGAGGTGGAATAACCCGCACCGTGCTAAGCACACGTACAGGAGACACCGTGCGCTTTACCGCATAACACGGTGTCTGCCCGTACTCTCGCTCTCCACGGTAAGATCGGGAAGTTGGCGCAGGTCTCCAAACTGACTTCGCCACACTACCCTTTAGCCCCCCCCAATAAATTTTTGGGCTTGACTCACAGGCTTCCAGCCTCGCCTCCGGCTGCCTCCTCATACCCCGCCTCTCGGCTTTAGCTGCCTCCAGCTCTTCACGAGGGCGGCGATATTCTCCAGGTTGTGCCCAGGGTCCTTACCGTCCAGTTTTCTCCATGTCCAGAAATCCTGCGATCGCTGCTGCTGCTTTTTCCCACGCTGCTTGGTCCTTTGTTGGTGGGTGATTCTGTAACGTTTGTTCTCCTCCTCATCTGAGGAGGAGCATGGATCGGACCAAAACGCAGATTGTGTGGAATACATGATGAATTTATTTAGACAAGACGAACACGAAGCACACTTGAAAAATTACAAAACAATAAACGACGTAGACCGACCTGAACATGAGAACTTACAGAACACGAAGAACGCACGAACAGGAACAGACTAAACAAACGAAACAGTCCCGTGTGGTACATACACTGACACGGAAGAAATTCACCCACAAACAAACGGTGTGAACAGCCTACCTTAATATGGTTCTCAATCAGAGGAAACGTAAAAACCTGCCCCTAATTGAGAACCATATCAGGCTAATTAACAATGAACCCAACATAGAAACATATAACATAGAAAGCCCACCCCAACTCACGCCCTGATCATACTAAATAAATACAAAACAAGGGAAAACAGGTCAGGAACGTGACAATGTGGCTGGGGGTAATAGCGTTTCTTTCACATGACCCATCAATTTAGACAAGTGTGTCTGGGTAAGCATCATCTAATATTTATACAATATTTTTATCGGGACATGTTCTATTTTAGATATTTCTACTATGCAAATATGTAAGTTACCATTTAACTGTACCATTTACACCTTCTGTATCCTGTGCATGTGACAAATAAACTTAGATTTGATTTGATATATTGTGTGTTTACCGGAGACGGTAATGTGAAGAACAACATGACCTGCACCAACGTCAGATTAGGATATAGGCCAAGGACTAGATAAAGTGTATTTTTACTACTACTTTTTGCTACTACTTTCACCACTTTTAGTCTTGAAGTCTTTGGTTGTTTACTACACTACCTTACTCACTCTGTTTAGCACATGGCCTCACATGTGAATCCTTAAAGAGATGGGTGGGGCTAAGGCTTAAGAGGTTGTGAATGATGCTGAATGGGTGTAGACAAAGAAATACATTCAAGGGCCATTTTCTCAAAAGTGAGGTTACAAGTTGATCAACTTTCAAAGCAGAATTACTTTCCCATTCTTCCTTAACTGCAGTGTATGATATACCATTATGTAGTCTGTAATTTTATCCAATAAAAAAATAAAATAAAAAACTATTTTTTTTGTTGCTACATAACACTTTATGGATCACATTTATAAAACGCAGGAAAATCACATTTTTGATTGCACTGGGCCTTTAAAGTTTTTTTCTATTGGAATATATGTGTACACTCCGATATGCAATATAAAATATGTTTTTATAGGCTACTTGCTGAAATATCCAGAGCCAAGAGCCTCTTGTGAGTGTATTATGTGGTTGTTGTGCTATACATGATGGATTGATTGCTGTAGTGTTTTTACGTCATATCCAAGAGGCATATAGTTACAGTAAACTATGATATAGGCCCTCATGTGAACCATTTCAATTTTTGAGCCTGTTTCTCATGCTGAGGTCTATAAAGCACTAAAGGCAATGGAGACTAAAAAGTCTGCAGGTCCAGACAACCTAGATCCCCTACCTCTTAAAGATAGCAGCTGATATTATTACTGAACCTGTGGCTCACATTTTCAACTGAGTCTCTTGACCAATTCCATACCCAGCATTTGGAAATCAGCTTATGTCCTCCCACTGCTGAAGGGTGGAGATCCCTCAGATGCCAATAACTATCGTCCTATCTCTAAACTCCCTATCCTGGCCAAAGTCTATGAATCCCTAGTGAACTCACAGAACTCACAGTTAAAAAAACGTCTTAGTTGAACAGAACATACTGAGCGTGGTTCAGTCTGGCTTTGGATCTGGGCACAGCACCACAACTGCAGCTACGGCAGTGGCAAACAACATCATTAATGCACTAGATAAAAAGCAACGTTGTGCTGCTCTGTTTGTTGAGTGTAAGTGCTTGTTTTATGCTGGATCATGTTGTTGTATTGTATTGTTGTATGTTTTAATTCTGTAATTTATTGATTGTTGCTGCCTTCTTGGCCAGGGGTCTCCCTCGAAAAAGGGGCTCTGGGTGTCAATGGCCTTTTCCTGGTTAAATAACGTTGTTTTTTTTTTAAATACAAAACTATTGAGGTTCACTCGTTGACAATAAACACAAATGGAACTGTATATTGGTAGTCACTAAAGTGAATGCATTTTTCTCATGTCCACCCTCTCTGTCCTTCCTCCCCCTCTCTAGAGTGTGTGTTTGGGTTTTGTAGAAGCCCATCCACACACTCTGTCCACACACAGGCCATGAGCGCTGCATGGACATAACACACACACACACACACACACACACACACACACACACACACACACACACACACACACACACACACACACACACACACCACACACACACACCACACACACACACACACACACACACACACACACACACACACACACACACAACACACACACACACACACACACACACACACACACACACACACACACACACACACACACACACACATACACACACACACACAGTGGCTGAAAGAGTGCAATTCAAAGCCCTCAATGACACTCAGACTGGATTGTCAAAATGTCATCAATCCACGCCTATGTGTGTATTAATGTGGCCATTCAACATTAAACACATCAGGGAACCTACAGTGTGCACCACCACACTTACAGCCATTAATTTACAAGACAAACAATGGATGGCAAACAGTATTGGGAGGAAACTTGTGTTTTTTGCCTGTCTCTCTTTCTCTTCCCTTTTCATTATTCTTCCTCCCTCCACTCTACTCCATTTTCCTTCCTTTTCCTTCTCTCTCGTCACCTTTGCTTGTATTGAGTGGGAAGCTGGTTTCCTAGTGGCATATGAGAAGGTGAATGTGGTTTTTTATTAAAAATAGAAAAGCACTGACAGAGAAAGAGAGAGAGAGAAATCTCTATTTTTAAATGGAGGGGGCGTTTTGTTAGGAATCTGATATGCTGTTGACTGCAGCTAGGTCCTGTTCTGTCAGGTACAGAGAGGGCTGGATTCAGAGCCTGTCATTTCATTGCAGTGTAAATGAAATTGTATCCTACCTTCTATCTCCATTAGTCTTCATCCCTTCATCCTTCTCTCTCTCCCCCTATTCAATTCATTCATTTGTCCACCAACCCCCTCCTCATCTCCTTTCTCTATCTCTCCCCCTCTCCCCCTCTCCTCTCATTCCTACGTACGCTTTTTTGTCTCCTCCTCCTATCCCTCCGCCCTTAATTTCCTTAGTGTACATGAGATCGATAGATCACTTCCTGTGTTCAGCGGGGTTAGAGGTGGATTTAGAGAGCAACATGCTCGGGTTACCCTGCTGGAGGGCCCCGGGGTGGCTGATTTGGGGGGGGGGGGTCAGGGGACCAGAGGGGTGACAGTGACAGGACACTTTACTGGTCACTCTACATCACTGCCGGTTAGCACTGAACATGTCTGAAGTGGACGTGGAACTCAAGTTCCTTACTGGGTTCAATCTCAGCATCTCCCCTCATTTTGACAACACTGATAGACATGATGCCATTTTAAACCGTTTAGTACACTCCACATGTCCATAACCCCAACAGCCCTTAAACCCCATGTCCAATAAATGTTCTGCTGCTGTCAGTCTGTCTGTCTAAGGAAGAGCGCCCAGCAAGCCAGAGGAGATCAATATAGTTAGCTAGGTCACCGGTGATAGAAGTCAGTATTCAACGTCCATCCATGTCTGAGAATGTCAGGAAATGATGTGGAAACCGGCCACTAGGAGCATCAGTGAGCAGTGTTACCTTCAAATAGGTTTCGGAAGCATCTGCCTCTGATTCCAAAGGTCGCAAGTTCAAATCCAGCAATCGAAAGTTGTTTTTGAGATTTTTGTTTAAAGCCTATCCCAAACCTTAACCCTTACCTTAACCAATTAGCGTTAATTCCTAACCTTAAAAATGTGGAGTTGGTGTCTAAACTTAACCTTAAACACTTAGAAATTTGACATTTGGAACAACTTCGAAATTTGACTTTTGAGAAACATGGAGTCACCCCCTTAGTCCAGCCAGCCCACCACAGCAGCGGAGCAGCTCTCTGTCTGTTTAATGGTGTTAGGTCAGGACCTGACCCCACTTAAGCTTTTACCTACACCCCCCAGCCCCAAACGACTCCCCGCGGCCCACCGACCTGCTCTGTGCCTCCCTCCCTTCTCCAGGCTAAATAGCATTTATAATGATCTGACCCTGGACCTCACGTTAAAAGTGAGCATACCCCCAGCCCCCCCCCAGCACATGCCCACTCTAATCTCATGGCTGAAAACCATAATTCGCTAATTACTGTAGTATCTGGTGTTTGATTGAGATACAGAACGAGGAAAAGTTCATTACTCTCAGATTTTGTCAGGCCTAGAGTGTGTTTCTGCGGGGTTCAGAGAGGTGTGTATGTGGGCCGCCTGACGTCACTGTCTCTGGTAAGTCATGTACATCCCCTAACTGCCTGTCGTCTACCAGGCTGTTTGCACTGCAGGTCAACCTGATTAGACCAGCCGTGCTCGGAGGATCACTTCTCTCAGTCAGAGAAAATCCATACATAAGTCTCTTTTTACACTGCCCAGAACATTGGGGTCCAATCAGATCCAAGATGGACGCCTCTCCAGTCTCAACAATGCATTGAAGTGCAGCCACTACTGTACAATGCGTCACGGCTCTTCCTGAGGACGGCGGTGGAGAGGGAGGCATAATGGTGGCACATCATTTGAGCACCCACAGGGGAGAGAGAAGCCTGTTTGCGGAGAAACCACTCAACACATTAGCGGTGGAGAATGAAAGAGCTCCTCTGTAGAGCGCTATAGTGTCCTCGCTCCGCTTGAACCTCAAGTAGCAGAGAGAAGCCACGGCAGCCCAGTAAAGAAAGGCTGGACGAAAGAGATCCGGTGTTATGAGATTGTAAAGTTTAGTTGGAATTCTCAAACCACCAGGAGGCAAGGCTCACCTTTAGTCATAAACTAAGACCCCTATAGAGGTTTTCCTGGTCAGATGTCGTGGTGAGGAACAACTCCTGGCCCTAGTCAATATGAATTAGGGTAAATCATCCCACTACGAGATAGTTAACTTGCTAACCACTGCTCCACTAGGCTTAACCTTCGTGAGGGAGATCATAACTACCTCGTTATTACCTTGGTAAGGGTCGCTACAATACTTTTCATGAGTGCTGCTGTCATGTGCCAGGGGTTATGTTGTTTCCTTCCAACACAATGCATCTACTATTTTCGACGGACATGTGCTTTGACTTGCAGGAACATACCAGTCATGTTTCACCACAATCCGATGATCAGGGTGCACGCATGGAAGCATACACCCACACTATCACACACACACACACACATACTAGCACGCAGACATACAAACACACACACACACACAACCTTATAAGTCTGCTGAGAGACAATCCCTCTTTGTTTCTCTGTCCTTTTCCACAGCCTCCTCCTTCTTAGGAATGCACCACTGCCATGTCTCTACTGCTCCAAAAACAACACTGTGGTGTGTGTGTGTGTGCGTGTGCATGAGTGTAGGTGCGTGTGTGTGTGTGTGTGCATGTGTTCGTGTTCAGAGATTGAGACTGTGTGTATGAGAATAAGAGCTTCATTGTTTATTTTGGGATGGAAGTGGAAACCAGAGAAGAAACAGAGTTTGGTCCACAGAGAAGTGATGGACAACAAAGGAATTGTTGAGGCTCAGCGTCAGACCATCGTTCTCTCTCCCCATTCGCAAAGCACTCTATCGACGCACCTTCTCTCACCATGGCCTGAACTACTGTTGTACGTTCATTGCCCCTGAGGGGATACACACATGCAATTTGAATACATTTTTTGAAGATAGGTTTGGTCCTCAACTTCCACTATTTTTAAGAGGTCATTCGCAATTGCCAAATCCATTTATAGACTTTCAAATTCATGATATATAGCCATTGATCTTGAGGAATTTGCCTGTAAATGCCGCATGAGCTTAGTTCAACTGTCTGATCTGGCTTCCATAGCTGTCTATGCATTTCTCCAGCCCCATCCCTTAGATGTTTACGGGAGGGGGGAAATTGCCTTGCAATGAAGAGTGTTGGGCCAGTAACTGAGAGGTTGCTGGTTCGAATACCCGAGTGGACTAGGTGAATAATCTGTCTGTGCCATTGAGCAAGGCACTTAACCCTAATGGCTCCTATAAATCCCTCTGGATAAGCGCGTCAGCTGAATGTAAAACGTTAAAATGTTTACTGAAACAGTGGCGGGGTGTACGTTTTGTTGTTGTTTGAAACACAGATTTCCCTTTTAAAGACCCTTTTTCTGTTGGTGGATCAGAGGAGACCGATGAAATCCTAGACAGTAACAATACAAAATCCACTCAAAATGTACTATTTAACAATATTTGAATATTACCTGTTGTAAAATTGCATATAAAATGTGTTATACCCATATTGCGTGCTTTGGATATGGGCTTTGACAATGAACAAGGACGGGTGTGGTGATTGGTATGTAATTAAGCTTTGTGCTTTTTGCTAAGACAAAAACATGCCTCCCCTTCCATTTGTTTCTTTCCTTCTTCCACATTCATTTTCCTCAAACACCTCTTCTCTTCTCTTCATCTCTCTCCTCTCTTTTACCTTTTCTCTCACACTGAATTCCACTCCCCTCGCTTTCTCCCCTCTCTCAGGTGCATCGTCTGTGATCAGCAACGATGACGACTCAGCCTCTCCTCTCCACCACGTGTCCAATGGCAGTAACACTCCGTCCTCCTCTGAGATGGGCCTAGACGCGGTCATCATCGGCATGACCAAGATCCCCGTCATCGAGAACCCTCAGTACTTCCGCAGCAACAGCATGCTCAAATCAGACACCTGTGAGTAGAACAACAAGACCATGGCTTACACACACACACACACACACACGCACAGCGACAAGTATGCAATACACATATGAATGGCTTTCTTTTGCCACCAGTTCATTTTAACTGGTAACAACATGTTCTGAGCTGACATAGCCTACTATGCTGCAGCGAAGAAGAGTAACGTGCGGACTAGGAGATCTCAGGGGATCTGAGTGCTGACGTCCCCATGAATCTGTTACACCAACACATATTGTAGACGCCATCTAAGAACCCATACCTGAATGTGCGTATGCATAGGTTGCCATAGCAACAACCTCTCCGCTGCTATGGAACCGGCCTTGGAGCTGCTGATAAAATGTGTTGAGTGGGACAGGATGCGTTCTCTCTGTGTGTGTGTGTGTGTGTGTGTGTGTGTGTGTGTGTGTGTGTGTGTGTGTGTGTGTGTGTGTGTGTGTGTCGTGTCGTGCTTGCGTTTGCGTTCTGCGTGCGTCTGTTGCGCCTGCGCGCGTGCGTGCGTGCGTGCGTGCGTGCGTGCGTGCGTGCGTGCGTGCGTGCGTGCGTGCGTGTACAGTACCAGTCAAAAGTTTGGACACACCTAGTAACCAAAAAGGTGTTATGTTATATTTTACATTCTTCAAAGTAGCAACCCTTTGCCTTGATGACAGTTTTGCACACTCTTGGCATTCTCACAACCAGCTTCACCTGGAATGATTTTCCAACAGTGTTGAAGGAGTTTCCACATATGCTGATTACTTGTTGGCTGTTTTTCCTTCACTCTGTGGTTCAAATCTCAAATCATCTCAATTGAGTTGAGGTTGGGTGATTGTGGAGGCCAGGTCATCTGATGCAGCTCTCCATCACTCTCCTTCTTGGTCAAATAGCCCTTACACAGCCTGGAAGTGTGTTGGGTCATTGTCCTGTTGAAAAACAAATTATAGTCCCAATAAGCACAAACCAGATGGGATGGCGTATGGCTGCAGAATGCTGTGGTAGCCATGCTGGTTAAGTGTGCCTTGAATTCTAAATAAATCACAGACAGTGTCACACGCAAAGGACCCCCACACCATCACACCTCCTCCTACATGCTTCACAGTGGGAACCACACATGCAGAGATCATCCGTTCAACTACTCTGCATCTCACAAAGACACAGCAGTTGGAACCAAAATTCTCGAATTTGGACTCATCAGACCAAAGGACAGATTTCCACCAGTCTAATGTCCATTGCTCATGTTTCTTGGCCCAAGCAAGTCTCTTCTTCTTATTGGTGTCCTTTAGTAGTGGTTTCTTTGCAGCAATTCGACCATGAAGGCCTGATTCACACAGTCTCCTCTGAACAGTTGATGTTGAGATGTGTCTGTTACTTGAACTCTGTGAAGCATTTATTTGGTCTGAAATTTCTGAGGCTGGTAACTTTAATGAACTTATCCTCTGCAGCAGAGGTAACTCTGGGTCTTACATTCCTGTGGCGGTCCTCATGAGAGCCAGTTTCATCATAGCGCTTGATAGTTTTAGCTACTGCACTTGAAGAAACTTTCTTGACATTTTCAGCATTGACTGACCTTCATGTCTTAAATGAATGATGGACTGTCATCTCTCTATGCTTATTTGGGCTGATCTTGCCGTCATAGGGACTTGGTATTTAGGGCTATCTTCTAAATAGGGCTATCATCTGTCTATCACCCCTACCTTGTCACAACACAACTAATTGGCTCAAACACATTAAGAAGGAAAGAAATTCTACAAATTAACTTTTTACATGGCACACCTGTTAATTAAAATGCATTCCATGTGACTATCTCATAAAGCTGATTGAGAGGATACCGAGAGTGTGCAAAGCTGTCATCAAGGCAAAGGGGGGTTACTTTGAAGAATCTCAAATATAATATATATTGTGATTTGTTTTTGGTTACTACATGATTCTATATGTGTAATTTCATAGTTTTGATGTCTTCACTATTATTCTACGATGTAGAAAATATTACGAATAAAGAAAAACCCTTGAATGAGTAGGTGTTCTAAAACCTTTGACTGGTATTGTATGTGCATATCTGTCTCCGGCTTCTTCTCCTGTCTGGGCCAATGGAGAGAAGGTTGTGATCTGACTGGTCTCTGCAGCCCAAAAAAATGGATTCGTAAAATGTCAGTCAATGATGCTCAATACTGTACAACTCAGTGTTTGTGTGTGTGCGTGTACGGGAGCATGTGTGTGTATAAATGTAGTATTCACTTTGATGAGGAAGAGATTAACAGTGTAGGTCAGGTATTCTGTCAGGGGAGTGGGTGTGACTCTAATATCTTAGAAAAAGATCAATGGCCTCCATTAGTTTTGTCCACTCCATTAGAGTAGTCAGAGCTCATTAAGAACATGAGACACACACACACACACCCCAGCTGATAGACACACTCACAGATGCACTGTCAACTTGCATGTCTTGCAACTGAAGTACTAAAGGCCGACACAACAGAGGTTTCCTCCTTTCTTAGTGCAGTCTACTCTTCTTTCAACCCCTGTTTCTTCCTTTTGTTCTCTCCATCCTGGTCTCTGGGTTTAGAAGGATTAACATTGTACTGGAAAATTTGATTCACAAATGTATTTTTACCAGGATGTTTACTTGCAGAAGGGCTCTCCTCCTGTGGAAATGATCCCGTTCACCCATGACATCAGAACACAGGGACTAAAGTCTAAAGCCAACCACTATTCTACCCTCCAGAAGTGAGGCTTCGGAAATGAACAGCTACTTAGCTGAAACTAGAGAGGATGACAGACAGTGGAAGGGGGGTGGACTTGGATAGGGAACATGTCTCTTCTTGACATGTATATTTTACGTACTTACAAAGAATGATAAAAGAGTACATGTGTAGAGTTAGGTTGTGTAAATGAAGACTTACTGTACATGAATTGGCGGTAATGGTGGAATTGTATGGTTGTAATGGTAAAAATATCTGAGTTTTAACTTGGAAGTATTTGTGTAACCATGCTATTATTGTTGCGAAAGAAGAGAATTAGTGAGCAATGGTAACGAGTTGTGGCTTTTGTGGATAAATGTTCTGGGAACTGTGGGAACTTACATGTAATTAATTCCCTGAGCTGTTGTTTTGGCAGATGTGATGTCATCAGGTTCACATGTTTTGTCAGATGTGATGTCATCAGGTTCACACACACACAAAGCTGCGCTCAGGTCTTCAGTCTGTATGTGCTAGTCTAATGGCCTAGGCTCTCTGTCTCCCTCTCTCTGTCTTTTTACATAATATTGGGTTATGCCTCTCAGTAAGTTAGTGCAGATCGATGCAGCTTCAAAGTCTAGCCCGCTGTAATGCAATAGCTCGAGTGGTGAGCTTTTCTTCAAATGCATTTCTTAATCAGATCAGAAATAAATCTTGATGGTTTGTGTCCGGGTCCACGGTTTCTCTCTCTGAAGACAGTAACCTGCTGATGAATATGTTTTGGTGTTCTCCACTGTCCTCGTGCTGTAGATGGAGGCCTGGGTTGAGTTAAGTGGGCGCAGAGCATCTACAGTATCTGGCTGCATGAAAACCGCTCTG
This sequence comes from Salvelinus sp. IW2-2015, assembly GCF_002910315.2. Lineage (NCBI taxonomy): Eukaryota > Metazoa > Chordata > Actinopteri > Salmoniformes > Salmonidae > Salvelinus > Salvelinus sp. IW2-2015. Next base: position 8,893,131 of record NC_036872.1, read on the forward strand.
GGAGAAAGCACTGGGAAAAGCCTGCTATGTTATTACCACCAGACTGATCTCAGTGTTAGTTCAGTCAAAAATCGTTGTTTCAAATAGACCTTCAAACATCAATTTCTGACGATTCCCACCTGACAGCTATTACACATGCTGAGAGACAGAGCTGAGCTAACACTGTACAACGCAATGATACAAATTGCTATCATCACAATAAAAAGACAGAATACAAAACGAATAGTAAAACTCCCTTTCAATTGAAAATTAGACAAAACACCTCACCACAATGTACAGTACCAGTCAAAAGTTTGGACACACCTACTCATTCAAGGGTTTTTCTATTTTGACTATTTTCTACATTGTAGAATAATAGTGAAGACATAAAAACTATGAAATAACACATATGGAATTGTGTAGTAACCAAAAAAGTGTTAAACAGATCAAAATATATTTTAGATTTTTATTCTTCAAAGTAGCCACCCTTTGCCTTGATGACAGCTTTGCACACTCAATCACTGACAGTGTCTCCAGCAAAGCACCCCCACACCATCACACCTCCTCCTCCATGCTTCATGGTGGGATCCACACATGCGGAGATCATCCGTTCAACTACTCTGCGTCTCACAAAGACACAGCGGTTGGAACCAAAAATCTCAAATTTTGACTCATCAGAACAAAGGACAGATTTCCACCGGTCTAATGTCCATTGCTCGTGTTTCTTGGCTCAAGCAAGTCTCTTCTTCTTATTGGTGTCCTTTAGTAGTGGTTTCTTTGCAGCAATTCAACCATGAAGGCTTTTTTCACACAGTCTCTGAACAGTTGATGTTGAGATGTCTGTTACTTGAACTCTGTGAAGCATTTATTTGGGCTGCCATTTCTGAGGCTGGTAACTCTAATGAACGTATCCTCTGCAGCAAAGCTAACTCTGGGTCTTTCATTCCTGTGGCGGTCCTCCTGAGAGCCAGTTTCATCATAGCGCTTGATGGTTTTTCAAAGTTCTTGAAATGTTCCATATTGACTGACCTTCATGTCTTAAAGTAATTATGGACTGTCATTTCTCTTTGCTTATTTGAGCTGTTAATGCCATTATATGGACTTGGTCTTTTGCCAAATAGGGCTATCTTCTGTATACCACCACTACCTTGTCACAACACAACTGATTGGCTCAAATGCATTAAGAAGGAAAGAAATTCCACAAATTAACTTTTAACAAGGCCCAGCTGTTAATTAAAATGCATCCCAGGTGACTACCTCATGAAGCTGGTTGAGAGAATGCCAAGAGTGTGCAAAGCTGTCATCAAGGCAAAGGGTGGCTACTTTGAAGAATCTCAAGTAGATAATATATATGTCAGGACCCGGTGCGAGAAACAGTCACTAAATAATCGTCAGAACCCAGAAGATGAGGCAGACACAGCAGTACTAAAGATGGTGGTTTAATTAAAGAACAAAATCTTCAGGCAAAGAAACTAAATCCACAATGTCCAAAAATAAAGCCAAGAGGCACAAAATGGAAATCCTCCAAAATACAAAAGAAACTCCACAAAGAGGTAAAAAACAGCAGGGAAAAAACAAACCTCAAAAGACTACTCAAAATATACACAAGAACTAAACCAGAGAACCTCTGGAAAATCCAATAAAATAAATATCTGTAAAGAACAAGGCTTGGGCTGAGGCTGGGTGCTAACTTACAAACACTGAGCAAGGAACAGAGGAACACACAGGGTTTAAATACTAACAAGGGAATGACCTACAGGTGCAAACAATAATTAGAGCAAGAAAAACAAAAGGTACAAAAAAGGTGCAATGGGGACATCTAGTGACCAAAACCCAAACAGTCTTGGCCAAAACCTGACAATATATTCATTTGTTCAACACTTTTTTGGTTACTACATGATTCCATATGTGTTATTTCATAGTTTTGATGTCTTCACTATTTTTCTAAATTGTAAAAATAAAGGAAAACCCTTGAAGGACAACCCGTGTGGGTGGGTCCAAACTTTTGAGTGGTACTGTATATAAATAAAATAAAATAGTAGCTAGATCATTCGGTGCAACAAATGATGGCTCCCAGACCCCTTATCCAACCATAAGCCATCTCTTGTCATCTATGATACATCCAGTTTAGGAAGTCACACTGATATCTGTAATAACTAGGTTCTGTCTGTCTTGCAGTTGTCCAGCACATCAAGAGGCACAATATAGTTCTGAAGAGGGAGTTGGGAGAAGGGGCGTTTGGCAAGGTTTTCCTGGCCGAGTGCTATAACCTGTCTCCTGAGCTCGACAAGATCCTGGTGGCTGTCAAGGTAACGCTGCTCTTTACTGTCTATCACAACCTACTGTAGACTACATTGTTTGACCAATTTCCAAATGGACTCCTAACCCCCAACCCCCTAACACTCTTATAGGAAAATCTGCCTGCTTCCACCAAGAATTCCAGCAGTCTAAGTCTGTGGTTAAATGTTTTCTTTTTGGATTGTTTTTATAAAAAAATACATTTCTTGTGGGGAAGCCCCCCCCCCCCCCCCTGACCTCCTGTCCTTTCTGTGTCACAGAAATGTGCTAGCAACCTGCAACCAAGTCACATCTAAGATGATAGATGTGACTTGGCACTTTCCAAGTTGCCGTCTCTACGGTCTAACATACTCATATCCACTAATGGTAGTGGTTTTACAAGAACGTATTGGACAGGCATGCGGCCATATAGGCTAGGCTACCATGTTTATGGAAAAATACGCAAAGGAGCCATTGATCAAGATACTGAACAGTGATATTAGTGATATTAGCTAACGCGTTGGCAGTCTCAAGAAAAGATGCTCGAAGTCACACAGGCGATCAAAGGCACCAATGTCCTGGTCGGTCGTACAATATCATAGGTAAATCACGTTCAGGGGTGAGTTTCCTGAAAGCTATGTGTGAACAAACGTCTTCTGTACGTGTGAATAATCTTCAGAATTCGTCGAAAGAAGCACTTCAATGTTGGGTTGTTAGTGCATGGACGTGCAGTTGCCCAACACTGCCTTGCAGCTCTCAGGGACTGCCATGCAGAGCGCAGTAGAACTATCAGCCCACGGAGAGAAGCGGGAGATTGAACTTCACACAACTTTCTAGAGTTTTCCGTGTTAGTTGACACCACCAACGTTTCCCTTTAGTGTGGCAATTGTGATCAAATCAACACAATATTAGCAACTTTCAATACAACACACCCGCAACTAAACAAACTATGCACAAGATTTTGTTGTGGACAGAACGCATCGGAGTAAGATTCTATTGTGCAAGACTCAGCTTGTACTCTACACAGACCGGTGCGGCATAATAATGGCCGTAACGGATCAAATGGAATGGCATCAAACAGATGGAAACCATGTTTGATCTATTTGATACCATTCCACTGATACCGCTCCAGTCATTCCCACGAGCCCGTTCTCCCCAACTAAGGTGCCACCAACCTCCTGGGATGGATCTGTGCTATTTACTTTGAACTGGACTGTGTTTACAGCTGTGGCCGTGAGTAGATGCACTTATCTTGAGATCAAAGCAAGAGCTGCATGTAGCCACGTGTGCACGTTCTGTTCATATCCTTTGCTAGATAGTGAGTTATTAGCCCAGTTATAGATCATTTGTAGTCAGCAATAGGGGAGTCATTGATTCCCACAAGAGCACAAAACGTGTACATTTCTAGCCATCTTTGAAAAGAGAGTCAGGTAAAGAGCTTTTTTTTCTTAAAGGGTCAGTGATGTATTTTGAGAAGGCTTGAATAAGCTAAGTAGCCAATAGGCAGAGGGTAGCATAATTTGTCTGATTCTCTGTAATAATGGTATGGGAATAATAATGCATTTGATTTTGTAAAGTGGTTTCTTGCATCAAACAACACAAAACATTTTCCGTCACCTCCTTGTCTGAAGGACAAGTGCATTAACAGGTTAATTACAAGCCCTGCATGTTTTTTTTCTTCTCAAACGTCTCATGGAATGTAGGCCTGAATTGAACAGCACACATTGGCAGCTACTGCAGGCTGAATGGTAGAACAGCTATTTCCATGTTAAAATGTTATGGGATACATTTTCTCCATTGTTTTTGATGGTAGGTCACTCTGGTAGGCCTACATTATTATACAATTGCCAGAGTAACCTACTTGGCCACTGTTAAAACTGCAACTTAAAGCGGATACAGCCTCAGTGTTCACAGTAAAGTTTGCGCTCAACAGACTTAGTGACAATGTTTTGGTTGCCCAAGTCCATTTCTGTTCTGATCATAATGATGAGTCCTGTTTCCTGGAATGCATTTTGTTAAAGATGGGGGTGGATGAACCTCTTTTGTCTGGCATCTCAGTATTCTAGCTGGGGGTCAGAACAGAGGGTCAGCCCTTGGCTTCCTTAGCGCTCTCCTGTTCCTATTTGTAAATGGACACTTCAGGTCTCTGTAAGCACAAAACACCCTATGTACTCATATACCCACTTTTTGTAGGACCAAATCAATTATTCATACAGAATCATTTCTATATATTTCTGTAGATATGAATTTAGGCCCATATCGCTTACATTTCATTAAACTCTCTCTCTTCATCCCTCTCTCTCTCTATCTCTCTTGTTCCTTCTCTCTCTCTGTCTCTGTCTCTGTCTCTGTCTCTGTCTCTGTCTCTGTCTCTCTTCTCTCTCTCCTCTCTTCTTCTCTCTCTCTCTCTCTCTCTCTCTCTCTCTCTCTCTCTCTCTCTCTCTCTCTCTCTCTCTCTCTCTCTCTCTCTCTCTCTCTCTCTCTCGTATTTGCCTCTGCACTAAAATCGCATGACAGATTTCATGAAAATAGCAAAGATCAGAACACGAGAACCAATAACACTACTTCTGTAAACAATGACACAGTAATCACTTACAGTATAAAAGTAAACACCATCTCTGCTTGGTCATTGCCAATAAGCTAACATTGTGGGCTATGGTTTTGTTTCTATAACTAATTTTTACTTTAAGAGCCACTTAAGTCTGCACTTGGTGGACTTGAGCCAAAAACATCTTGTGCAGAATAGTACCCTGTCAGTAAACATCTCTCAAACTCAGTGTGCATGTAGTGAGTTCTTGAGGAAACGTAGGTAGTAACCTTGTGTGTGTGTGTGTGTGTGTGTGTGTGTGTGTGTGTGTGTGTGGTGTGTGTGTGTGTGTGTGTGTGTGTGGTGTGTTGTGTGTGTTGTGTGTGTGTGTGTGGTGTGTGTGTGTGTGTGTGTGTGTGTGTGTGTGTGTGTGTGTTGTGTGTTGTGTGTGTGTGTGTGTGTGTTGTGTGTGTGGTGTGTGTGTGTGTGTGTGTGTGTGTGTGTGTGTGTGTGTTGTGGTGTGTGTGTGTGTGTGGTTGTGTGTTGTGTGTGTGTTCAGACCTGAAAGAGGCCAGTGAGAATGCGAGGAAGGACTTCCATCGAGAGCCGACGTTGCTGACCAACCTGCAGCACGAGCATATCGTCACCTTCTACGGTGTGTGTGTGGAGAGCGACCCCCTCATCATGGTGTTTGAGTACATGAAGCACGGGGACCTCAACAAGTTCCTCAGGTAAACCATTCTTTGGGCATGTTCAAATTAGGCATATACTGCATAAAAGCCCACTATATTTTTTCAATAAGATTTTTAATAACACTGCTAGCTTATTTTGGGTTAACTTTTTTTGAACTCCATGTACAGATAGGACAGATGGAAATGTATTTCCTTAGGCATTAATCACGCAAACACATATATTTTTTATTCTGACACGGCATCAGTGAGATCCAAACCTATAATCTTCTGTTCTCTATCGATGGAATTAGTCCACTGCGACACCAGGAGGAAGCTCGCTTGCCATGTTTTTTACGCATGCCAAGCTGTTCATTTTAGTCTATTCAAACAGCCCCCATTTCAAAGTAAACAAGCACTCAGTTAGTGGGCGGCGGGCGCGGCCAACACACCTGAACACGCTTAACAAGATAGAGGATAATAAGAGTTTTGTTGATGCTGGGAACAGAATGTATATATTCTCTCGTTCTCTGAACATGACTAAAGTTTTTATGGAAAGTTTTCTTAACGTTCTGAGAATGGAATGTGTATGTTTTTAAATAACATTCTTAGAATGTTTTCTGAACGTTACTAAAGTTCCTTGTGGTTGTTATGGAAAGTTTTCTTAATGTTCTCAAGAACAATTTGGAAAATGTCTTTAAATAGAACAATGAGGAAACCTTTATGAAACGTTATGCTGAAGTGCTGAAAGTCCCACAGAAGAACGTTGTTTCTTAACGTTCTATGAACTATTTAAAACATTCCCAATGTCAAACCAGATGGAGAATGCTTCTAGAACATTACCATCATTGAAATATGAATGTAACCATGACTGGACTTTTAGGAAACGTTCGGTTCAAATAATGAAATACCAAGAATATTGTTTATTGTCAAGTTCCTTAATTACTGTAGTGGGCTAAATCAGGGTCACACACACTGTACAGTAGTGATTCTCCTCGACTCATCCCAAACCATCTCAATTGGGTTGAGGTCAGGTGATTGTGGAGGCCAGGTCATCTGATGCAGAACTCCATCACTCTCCTTCTTGGTCAAATAGCCCTTACACAGCCTGGAAGTGTGTTGGGTCATTGTCCTGTTGAAAAACAAATTATAGTCTCACCAGATTGGATGGCGTATGGCTGCAGAATGCTGTGGTAGCCTTGCTGGTTATGTGAGCTTTGAATTCTAAATAAATCACATACAGTGTCACCAGCAAAACACCCCCACAGCATCTCACCTTCTCCTCCATGCTTCATGGTGGGAACTACATATGCGGAGACCATCCGTTCACCTACTCTGCATCTCACAAAGACACAGCAGTTGGAACCAGAAATTTATAATTTGGACTCATCAGACCAAAGGACAGATTTCTACCGGTCTAATGTCCATTGCTTGTGTTTCTTGGCACCAAGCAAGTCTCTCCTTCTTATTGGTGTCCTTTAGTAGTGGTTTCGTTGCAGCAATTCGACCATGAAGGCCTGATTCACACAGTCTCCTCTGAACAGTTGGTGTTGAGATGTGTCACTTGAACTCTGTGAAGCATTTATTTGGGCTGCAATTTCTGAGGCTGGTAACTCTAATGAACTTATCCTCTGCAGCAGAGGTAGCGCTGGGTCTTACTGTGGCAGTCCTCATGAGAGCCAGTTTCATCATACCGCTTGGTTTGGTTTTTGCGGCTGCACTTGAAAAAACGTTCAAAGTTCTTGAAATGTTCCGCATTGACTGACCTTCATGTCTTAAATTAATGATGGACTGTCTCATCTCTTTGCTTATTTGAGCTGTTCTTGCCATAACATGGACTTGGTATTTTACCAAAAAGGATTATCTTCACCTCCCCACCTTTGTCACAACACAATTGATTGGTTCAAACACATTAAGAAGGAAATAAATTCCACAAATTAACTTTTATCAAAGCACACCTGTTAATTGAAATGCATTCCAAGTGACTACCTCATGCAGCTGGTTGAGAGAATGCCAAGAGAGTGCAAAGCTTTCATCAAGGCAAAGGGTGGCTTATTTGAAGAATCTCAAATATAAAATATATTTTGATTTGTTTAAAACTTGTTGGGTTACTACATGATTCTTCCATATGTGTTATTTCATAGTTTTGATGCCTTCACTATAATTCTACAATGTAGAAAATAGTAAAAAATAATGAAAAACCCTTGAATTAGTAGGTGTGTCCAAAATGTTGACTGGTACTGTATATACAGTATATAGACAAATAAATACCTTATTTACATAAATATTCAGTCCCTTTGCAATGAGACTTGAAATTGAGCTGAGGTGCATCTGGTTTCCATTGATCATCATTGAGATGTTTCCACAACTTGATTGGAGTCGACCTGTGGTAAATTCAATTGATTGGACATGTTTTGGAAAGGCACACATCTGTCTATATAAGGTCCCACAGTTGACAGTGCATGTCAGAGCTAAACCCAAGCCATGAGGTCAAAGGAATTGTTCATTGAGCTCCGAGACAGAATTATGTCGAGGCAGGGATATGGGGAACGGTACCAATGAATGCAGCATTGAAGAACACATTGGCCTCTATCATTCTTAAATGGAAGAAGTTTGGAACCTTCAAGACCCTTCCTAGAACTGGCCGCCCGGCCAAGCTGAGCAATCGTGGGAGAAGGTCCTTGGTCAGGGAGGTGACCAAGAACTCGATGGTCACTCTGACAGAGCTCCACAGTTCCTCTGTGGAGATTGGAGAACCTTCCAGAAGGACATCGATCTCTCCAGCACTGCACCAATAAGGTCTTTATGGTAGAGTGGCCAGAAGGAAACTACTCCTCAGTAAAAGGCACATGACAGCCCACTTGGAGTTTGCCAAAAGGCACCTAAAGACTCTCAGACCGCGAGAAACAAGATTCTCTGGTCTGATGAAACCAAGATTGAACTCTTTGGCCTGAATGCCAAGAATCACGCTTGAAGGAAACCTGGCACCATCCCTACGGTGAAGCAAGGTGAGGATGTTTTTCAGTGGCAGGGACTGGGAGACTAGTCAGGATCGAGGCAAAGATGAATGGAGCAAAGCACAGAGCGATCCTTAATGAAAATCTACTCCAGAGCGCTCAGGACCTCAGACTGGGGTGAAGATTCATCTTCATACAGGACAACGACCCTAAGCACACAGCCAAGACAACGCAGGAGTGGCTTCGGGACAAGTCTCTTAATGTCCTTGAGTGGCCCAGCCAGAGCCTGGACTTGAACCTGATCGAACATCTCTGGAGAGACCTGAAAATAGCTATGCAGCAACGCTCCCCATCCAACCTGACAGAGCTTGAGAGGATCTGCAGAGAAGGATGGGACAAACTCCCCAACTACAGGTGTGCCAAGCTTGTAGCGTCATACCAAAGACAACTCAAGGCTATAATCACTGCCAAAGGTGCTTTAACACAGTACTGAGTAAAGGGTCTGAATGCTTATGTAAATGTGACATTTCAGTTTTTGCATTGTGTGCCGATTGATGAGGGGAAAAAATCTATCTATGTAGTACTGTACACCTCACATAGTCTGTTCTGGACTTGGGGATTGTGAAGAGACCTCTGATGGCATGTCTTGTGGGGTATGCATGGTTGTCCGAACTGTGTGCTAGTAGTTTAAACAGACAGCTCGGTACATTCAGCTTGTCAACACTTCTTACAAAAACAAGTAGTGAAGAGGTCAATCTCTCTTCTACTTTGAGCCATGAGAGATTGACATGCATTTCAATAATGTTAGCTCCCCGTGTACTTTCAAGGGCCAGCCTTGCTGCCCTGTTCTGAGCCAATTGCAATTTTCCCAAGTCCCTCTTTGTGGCACCTGACCACACTACTGAACAGTACTCCAGGTGCGACAAAACAAGGGCCTGTAGGACATGCCTTGTTGATAATGTTGTTAAGAAGGTAGAGCAGCGCTTTATTATAGACAGACTGTTCCCCATCTTAGCTAATGTATCAATATGTTTTGACCATGACAGTTTACAATCCAGGCTTACTCTAAGCAGTTTAGTCATGTTGTTAGTAAAGATTTTTTTTTAATTAGAGGGCCTAAACAGCTGCCCTGGGGAAATACTGATTCTACCTGGATTATGTTGGAGAGGCTTCCATTAAAGAACACTATCTGTATTCTGTTAGACAAGTAACTCTTTATCCACAATATAGAATATATATGACTTTTCCTTCCCTTCCAGATCTGAGGGCACACACTTTCTCGTAGGCTTAAATTGAAGATATGTCAAATAGGAGAGGCAATATCGTCCACTATTATCCTCAGTTATTTTCCATCCAGAATGTCAGACCGCAGTGGCTTGTCATTGTTGATAGACAACAATAATTTCTTTCACCTCTTCCACACTCACTTACCGGAATTCCATAAGTACAGTGCTTGCCTTTTGTACTTTGGTCAGATATACTTGGATGTGTAGTGTCAGAGTTTGTTGCGGACAAGTTTGCTAATCTTGCCAATGAAAAAATCATTAAAGTAGTTGGCAATATCAGTGGGTTTTGTGATGAATGAGCCATCTGATTCAATGAATGATGGAGCTAAGTTTGCCTTTTTTCCCAAAATTCCATTTAAGGTGCTCCAAAGCTTTTTTCTCTCATTCTTTACATCATTTATTTTTGTTTCACTGTATAGTTTATTTTTATTTAGTTTAGTTTAGTGACACTATTTCTCAATTTGCAGTACGTTTGCCAATCGGTTGGGCTGCCAGACTTATTTGCCATACCTTTTGCCTCATCCCTCTCAACTGTAACATTTTTCAATTCCTCTTCAATCCAAGAGGATTTAACAGTTTTTACAGTCATTTAATGGGTGCGTGCTTATTAGTAACTGGAATAAGTAGTTTCATAAATGCGTCAAGTGCAGCGTCTGGTTGCTCCTCATTACACACTACAGACCAGCAAATATTCTTTACATCATCAACATAAGAATCACTACAAAACTTATTGTATGACCTCCTATAAACTATATCAGGCCCAGCCTTTGGAACTTTGCTTTTCCTAGATATGGCTACTATGTTGTGATCAATACATCCAATGGATTTGGATCCTGCTTTAAAGCAGATTTTTGCAGCATTAGTAAAGATGTGATCAATACATGTTGATTATTTCATTCCTGTGCTGTTTGTAACTACCCTGGTAGGTTGACTGACAACCTAAACCAGGTTGCAGTCACTGCTCACAGTTTGATGTTTTTTCTGGAGTGGGCAGCTTGATGAAAGCCTGTCACATTGGTATGAATGATTTGGGAGACAGGCGCAGGAATGCGTAATTAAAAAAAAAATTCTACCCAAATTACGGCGTGCCGTGTAAAGGCACGGGGACGAAGACCAAACAAACACTATACAAAACACAGGGTACAAACCCAAACAAAAGAGCGAGGAGTACCTCGAATAAATAACACATGCGTACAATGATTAACACACGGGACGAGACCCGTAATCATCTGTGCAATCCACAATGGCACAAAAGACAAAACACACAGCGCAGGTACTCACACGCACCAACGGACAAAGTAACAAAAATCGACAATGGAAACCAAAGGGCACACTTATACAAGTACTAATCAGTCAGAATAAGGGACAGGTGTGCGCAATGAAAGTTCCGGAGGGATCCGTGACATCAATATTTAAATCACCCAGAAAATATAATTCTCTGTTGATATCACATACATTATCAAGCATTTCACACGTATTATCCAGATACTGACTTTTATCACTTGGTGGTCTATAGCAGTTCCCACCAGAATGGGCTTTAGGTGAGGCAGATGAAGACATGTTACTGTAGACATAATACTTCAACAGTATTTAACATGGGATTTTCTCTAAGCTTTACAGGGATGTGGTTTTGAATATAGACCGCAACACTTCACCCATTGACATTTCTATCTTTTCGGTAAAAGGCATAGCCATGTATTGCTACCACTGTATCATCAAAGGTATTATCTAAGTGGGCTTCAGAGATTGTTCAAATATGAACGTCATCTGTTAAAAGCAAGTGATTGACTTCAGGAACCTTGTTTCTTAGTCTACATATGTTAATATGGGCTATTTTTTAGCACTTTTCTGGGTTGCTTGATTGTTTTTAATGCTTTACTGGGAAGCTTGTCAAAAGTAGACTTGCTCATGTTATTTACGTTGGAGCTGATCGTGCACAGTGAGCTGCACACAGTGGACTTCCTACTAAGGCACTCCGCCTCAGTGCTGACAGTGTAACTGGTTCATAGGCACATGATTACTGCATACAATAGCTGTAGGATCAACAGAGGTATTCAGGGCAGTTAGGGGGACATAAACTAAGTTACTTCCATTGTGTCTGCCAACGCCCCTGGGATAATGCACATTTGATGCAGCATTATGACAATTTAGTGTCACAATGGTAGGGATTAACTGAGTTGATCTTGTGTCATTGATAATTAATTGTCTCAACGGAGCCTTGACATGCTTGGACAGAGTCCAGGAGCCAAGACGATTTGGATGGACTCCAGCATTCCTGTAGAGTATCTTCTGTTTCCAGAATGTGTCAAAGTTAACTGTAAAAGTGATTCAAACAGAGCTACAGTAATATTTTAGCCAGGTGTGTAATGACAGTAGCCATTGACTGGAGGAGAGGACTACATGTGCTAAGAATGTTCCAAAGCCAAGCAACTATCCTGCACCATTCCTAGAAAGTTGTGGGAAAGTAGTATGCAAAATAACAATAGGACAACCACGCTCTCACTAAGTTCTAAGAAAGATATGGGATGTCACATTTCTGGTAGTGATTTGGAATTTCAATAGATTTTTTCTCCCCTCCTCTCCTTCTGTAGGGCTCACGGTCCCGACTCTGTGATGATGGGTGATGGTCTGACAAACCGGCCCGTGGAGCTGACCCAGTCCCAGATGCTGCACATCGCCCAGCAGATCGCTGCAGGCATGGTCTACCTGGCCTCCCAGCACTTTGTCCACCGAGACCTGGCCACACGCAACTGTCTGGTGGGAGAGAACCTGCTGGTGAAGATCGGTGACTTCGGCATGTCCCGAGACGTGTACAGTACGGACTACTACAGGGTAAGTGTATGTGTCGCCCTCTTTTTTCTTGGCCTTGTACTACCTCCCTTTGCATGGGTCTCCCTCTCTCTCCCTGCATGGGCATGATCAGCAGGCTATAGAGTCTTCGTCCTCTTCAGAACTGTTACAATAAAAACGAGTATTATCGAGCACTTTCAAGTTTCAAGTTTTTTATGTCATATGCGCAAGTACAGTTAACTACCTTTTTTGCAAACTCAAAACCCAACAATGCAATAATCAATAGCAATGTAATACTAGAAAAAACACACAAGAAATTAGAAGAAATATGAAGAAAACAATAAGTGAGTAAGTAAGTAAGCATACTATATATAGGGTCAGTTCCAATACCATATTTACAATGTGCAGGGATACTGGAGTGATGGAGGTAGATATGTATACGGGTAAGGTGATTAGGCAACAGGATTTAAGATCAACAGAGAAGCAGCAGCTTGTATGTGAATGGGTGTGTAGTCAATATAAATGTACAGTGTGTGCATATTATGTGTGAGTGAGAAGATGATGGAGTGAGTGTGTGTGAGTGTGTAGCGCCCTGAGAGTGTGCATAGTGACAAACAATGTAAATAAAAAGGTCAATGAGGATACAAGGTTAATTCAGATTTTGTTAGCTATTTATCAGTCGTATTGTTTGGGAATAGAAGCTGTTCAAGAGCCTGTTGGTGTCAGACTTGATGCACCGGTACCGCTTGCCATGCGGAAGCAGAGAGAATAGTCTATGGCTTAGGTGGTTGGAGTCTTTAACAATTTTCCGGGCCTTCCTTCCACACCACCTGATATAGATGCCCTGGATGGCAGGGAGCATGGCCCCAGTGATATACGGTGCTATTGCCATACCAGGCAGTGATGCAGCCAGTCAAGATGCTATCAATGGTACAGCTGTAGAACTTTTTGAGGATTTGAGGGCCCATACCAAACTTACTGACATTGAGGGAGAGGCTGTTGCTCTGGCACCACATTGCCAGGTCACAGACTTCCTCCCTGTAGGCTGATTAATCGTCACCGGTGTTCAGGCCTACCACCGTCGTGTCATCAGCAAACTTGATGATGGTGTTGGAGTCGTGCTTGGCACGCAATCATCGGTGAACAGGGAGTACAAGAGGGGACTAAAAACATACCCCTGTGGGGCCCCTGTGTTGCGGGTCAGTGTGACGGAGGTATATTGCCTACCCTTACCAACTGGGGTTGGCCGGTCAGGAAGTCCAGGATCCAGGTGCAGAGGGAGGTGTTCAGACCCAGAGTCCTAAGCTTGGACACAAGCTTGGAGGTGACAATGGTGTTGAACCCTGAGCTGTAGTCAATGAACTGCATTCTCATATACTGTAGGTATTCCTCTTATCTAGGTGGATGAGGGCAGTGCAATTGAGATTGTGTCATCTATGGATCTGTAGGGGCGGTATGAATGTGTGCCATAACCAGCCTCTCAAAGCACTTCATGATTACAGAAGTGAGTGCTACAGGGCGGTAGTCATTGTTGGATGAAGCCTTAGAGTTCTTGGTGACAGAAATGATGGTAGTCATCTTAAAACATGTGGGGATTACAGACTGGGACAAGAAGTGGTTGAAAATGACTTTGAATATGCCTGCCAGCTGTTCTGCGCATGCTCTGAGAACGCACCCTGGAAACCCGTCTCACGTTGGCCTCACAGAGCGAGATCACCCAATCCTCTGGGTCGGTGACGGCCCTCACACCCGGCCCGGTGTTATTGTTGTCAAAGCGTGTATTGGGTTCGTCTGGTAGAGAGGCATTATGGGGCAGATCACAGTTGGGTCTTCCTTTGTAATCCGTAATCGACTGTAGACCATACCACATACGGCGAGCGGCGGAGCCTGTGAGTCCACCTTATTCCTATATTGTCCTTTTGCTCGTTTGATGACTCTGCGGAGGTCATAGCGGAACTTCTTGTACATATTCCTGTCCTCGGCTGTATCCTCGGGGTTGTCTACGATCGCTCTGTGTGCGGAAGCCCTGTCCTTTAGTTTAGCGCCAGCCTCGGTGTTAATCCAGGGCTTTTGATTGGGGAAGCAGTGAACCCTCACCGTGGGGAAAACGTCGCTGATGCATTTTCGAATGAAGCCGGTGACAGGGGGTTAACTCGTCAATGTTATTGGCGGAGTGTTGAAACATATTCCAATCAGTGCCAGCTAAGCAGTCCTGTAGCATAATCTCTCATTCTGGTGACCATTTCTCAAATCACGGGTACTTCCTGTTTGAGTTTCTGCTTGTAAACTGGAAACAGGAGTACGGATTTGCCGAATGGCGGACGAGGGATGGCCTTGTATCCTTGCTTGTGGGTAGAATAACAGTGGTCAAGGACTTTATCGCCCCTAGTGGCGTGGGGGACGTGTTGATAGAAGTTGGGCATCAGGTGTCTTAGTGATGGGGAATTAAAATCGCCGGCAACCAGAAAAGCAGCCTCTGGATGTAGTTCTTCTTGCTTGCAGTGAACTAACTAATTATGTATCTAACTAACTGATGAATCGATCAGTCAGCAGCAACATCCTGTATGGACTGTGTATGGACTGGGTTGAGCAACACTGTAGAGGACTTATTCATAGGTGTCAGTGTATAAATGTCAGCAGTATAGTGGTTACTATGCAACCCGGCCTAAGGTCAATTCGTAGGATTTGGGATGTAAATTTGTTCGCATTTAGTAGGATATTTTACATTACCAATGGAATAGGAATTGGAGGATGTATAGTACCATGTGTCTTACCCTGCCGTACAATATCACATTAATTGGATGATGTAATTTATCAAACATCTTGGAGGATGTATAGTATAGTACGTCTTGCCCTGAGGCCAGACTGCTTGTTGCATGTAAGCGTTTGTGGCTAACGTTAGCGGCTAATGCAGCAGGTTAGGATACTAACGCAGCAGGTTAGGAGATCTAACATAGCAGGTTAGGAGAAATTACGTAGCAGGTTAGGAGGAATTTCGTAGCAGGTTAGAAGAAATTACGTAGCCGGTTAGGATAATTAAGTTAAAGTTAGGGAAAGGGTCAAGGGAAGAGTTAGCTAAAATGCTACAGTTGTCCCCAACACGAGTCAAACACGCTGGACGGTCACATTATAAGGCCACCCATCCTCCCCGACCAACCTATCTACTTTCGTTTCTATGTTAAGTAACCAGACCATGAATCCATTTGTAACGTAACACATAATACTAAATGGAGGTACACAAATGTATGTAACATATCCCTGACAGACAGACGGATGGACAGCTGAGAGCTGTGTCTCTCTGTCTGTGCTCTGCCATGGATTAATATGATTGACAGGAGCTTAAAAGGGCCCTAAACGACACCCACCCTTGGCTCAAATAGTGTCTCTGTGTTTGGATCTCTCTTAATCCATCTCTTCATTCCTCTATCTCTCTCACCGCATCTCTGTCTGTCTGTCTGTACTATTATTCCCCTCCCCACACACCCCAGAAACACACACACACACACACACACACACACACACACACACACACACACACACACACACTCACACACACACACACACACACACACACCACACACACACCACCACACACACCACACACACACACAGACAAAAACAACACACCTCCACTTAGTACAATTAACCACTGGAGTTTCGCCATAGCAATGTGCAAAGGCAGCACAGCTTAAGTTATATCAGACAGTCCCTATGAAAAAAAGTAATTAAAGAACTCTATTAGTATGCAGCTCCGATACTACAGAGAGCGAGAGCGGGGCAGAAAAGGAGGGAAAGAGAAAGAGAGAGGGACAGAGAGAGGGAGAGAGAGATGAGGAGAGAGGGGGGAGGCGCAATGGAGAGTGAGTCAAAGAAATCCACACAAATAAAGATGCAAGAGAGGAGGGGTACGGGAGAAAAGAGAAGAGAGGCTTCAGAGTGAAGAGGTTGAGAGAAGGGGCCGAGTGTGGAGAGAAAGAAATGAGAAAAGAGAAAGGAGCCAATGATAGAGAGATGCTGAGAAATAGACTGAGAGCTGCTCTCTCCCCCTATAGATGGGTGAAAGAATGATGAACAATGATGTCATAGGAGGGATCAGAAGGTGGACCAGCACAAGTGGCTTCCTGTCTAGAGATTATGCCTGACAGTGGCTGCATCTGAAGTGGTACCCTATTCACTACTCAGAAAAAAAGGAACCGAATTGTACATAAAGATCAGCCTCTTTTCTCATTTCTCTTTAATCCGCATGACCACACAAATCTGTATGCTTTTTAATTACAGGCCGACAGGCAAGGCTCGCTATACTCACTCCTGGGGATAAGAAACACAGTGGTTCCCAGTGGAATGACAATCTCCGTAGAAACACAAGGCAACGCAATTCAGTCTACTGGAAAAAGGAGGGGGAGTTTTGGTCACAGGTCCAGCAATGGCTGAAGAATTGCAACATTTACCTGGAGCTAACTCTGCAGATAGCACTACAGGGTGATCTGAAAAGTCATAGTCAATCGATCAATAACATACTAATACTTTAAGCAAAAACATTTATTTTTAATTTACAATCTGTTGAAATGACGAGAATAGAAAGGTTCAGAACTTCTGTGAAACATCACAGCACAGTTGAACAATATATAAATCCAATATGGATGGTGTGACGAGATAGATGGGAGGAGTTGAATGGAGCTGAAGGTTGGGAATAATAACAACTAATAACAAGATAACTCATGTAAAATATACTGTGTCCGTAAAACGTATATAGGTTCAGAACTTTTGTGAAAGAAATAGATGGGAGAGGTTGAGGTTAGAGGAAGGACAGGAGTAAAAACAAACAAAATATAACTATTGTAAAATACATTGTGTCTGTAAAATGCATATAATATGTATAAGCTGGAAGTAGAAACCTAAGGGTTGTTCACTAGTTTACTCCAATTAGGAGGAGGGTGGTAGGGTTAGAAGGTAATAAAGGAAAATATATATATTTTTAAATGTGTTAATATATGTATGTATATATGTTGTGGTGGTTCATTTCTTTACTATCAAATGAGGAGAGACAAACTTATCACACAAGTCAGAGTTACACTTAAATTAGATCTTTAATAACTTATTAATAAGGGAGCAGGTCAATACAACACACACATATAAAGTGAATCGATTGAGTGCTCTACGATAATGATGGCTGGTCATGGCTGGTTGACGATTCACGCTCAGATGATTCGTTGAGAGCCCCGAGACAAAAGTACAAAGGTATTTTATAGCCAAGATACACCCCTTTCAACCTACATGATGAACAACAGATATATAGAATGGGTCACAAAGTTAAGATTGGTATGAAAGATACCTATAATACATAGCAGACAGTATCTGCTGTGTCAACAGTTTTCATTGTGTAGAGACCAGTGTCTGGCACCGTATAGATCAGAAACATTAACTCATGCTCTGGAATGCTCTTTAGATTTAATCACCCAAAAGACATCGTAAATCTCCTATTCCGTTGCACAAAACAACCATTTGATGCAATAAAAGTATTATAACATAATCTTGCAATTTTCCACTATAATCCCCCATTTTGAGAATCCTCTCAATTTAAAAGAAAATTACAAGATTTAAGAACATTCATTCACATGTAGAAAATACATACATTCTACATAAACCAAGAAGCATTAAAGCAATAACTCATTGCATGGGTTCCTGCACGTGACCGGCTGCCATAGCACTGGCTCAGCTTCCTCCCAAGAAACTCAGCACTGTCTCCCATTTCAACCTCCAACACATTTTCTAAGCACTCTAGCAATTTGTCTGGATGGGGTTATGATACACAGTCACCTGCACGAACCCATGAAGAAAAACAAAAGATGCATATAGTTTATGAGATTCAAAGCTATATCTCCGTAGACAGTGAAAAACACATATTTAATGCATAAATGCAGTGCATGCAGCAATGGAGTTTAATAAAATAAGCTTTAGTTATCCATCACACTCCAATGGATCAGAATGGTGGAAATAACTATTTCCATCCCAGAAACTAAAATTAGCATATCTTGTTGGACAAATCCAGGTAGTGACACCTAGTTAAAGTAAAATGTATTCCATTGGTGCCTAATGAACATGACCCAAGACAAACATCATGATTCCACTATTTATAAGGCAATGCCTATAGATCAGATAGATCAGGATCAGTTTCACTCTCCGGGTCAGAGTTCACCCTCTCCATTCACCATGGCACGCTGAGAATAGTGTCAACATCTTTTGTACACAACAACAATCAAAACAATCAATTCTTAATACATTAATTGCTTCACTCATATAGTTATTAACATCCTAAACTCAAATAAATCCTTCAGTTTTAAAAATCATTCAGTTTCCAAATCATAATTAAAAACCCAATTAATTATCCAACCCAAATTTAGAATGACATTGCTCAGTGATTCAAATTGGTCCTATCACTCAAAGTCAAAACCCCTCAATATAACACATATCAACATTGGCAGAATGTACATTAATATTAACATCCAGTATAATTATCCTATAATTCTACTATTAACTAATTTATCACGATTATAATACAGATCAGTATCTCAATTAATCTAAATTACTATAATTTTATGAATTGTGTGTAGACCTCTACAATCAACCTGATACCCCAAAGTCTAAAACTATTTTGGGCACAGTTGACCAACCCCTTCAGGCACTGATTCTTCTGGCGTCCTTTTTGTCTTCTTCAGATAGCTTTACAGTTAAAAGTGGATGGCCATGAAAATGTCCCAATTTCAATGTTTCACCTGAGCCGCCATCACCTTTACCACCCATTATTTGTTGTCCATTCGTCAACCAGTATACCAGCAACATAAGAGAAGTTTAGAACAGATTTCTCCCCATGCTCACTCCACGTGGACTCCTCTCACACTCATGAGAAAAGCATGAGAGAAAAGCAGTTGATAGCTTAGGTCGGATGCTGTACACCGGTTGCTGGCTCGGACTCATTTCTCTCAGTAGAAGTGGTGCGGACAGGGCTGTATTGAACGCCTTTGTTGCTATTCTTCAGCCAGTTAGAGGGGGGTTTGAGGTACACACACTGTTCGGTCCAATTATCTCTTCCATGCATTATGATACCGTCTGATGTCACTTTTCATGATAACCTCAAGAGGACAGATCAGAACAACAGTTTAGTTCAGTTCATTAACTATATGATCAATTATTACTTTTACCAATTATTCTTAATACAAATGTCTAAACATATGTCAAAGAGAATAACAACACATTCTATTGAAACTGTTCTTTCAAATTGGCTTATACTCCCCATCACACCATTAACTCTATCGCAGAGCCACAGGATCAGGAAGTTAGACCTATGACCCATCGGGAATAGAACAGAACAAACTACACAACAATACACTCCTTCACATATCACTCCATACACATCACTAAAGATATGTAAATTTTAATCCAAACCCTCAGAGGACTGTTACCTCCCCCATTTTGACACATAATTCCCTATGTGAGTAACGTGTAAAAAAAACACTACTGGTCAAAAAATAAAACAACATTTCAAAAAACAAAATCAAAATCACTACTCGTAAGAACTCCATAAAGAAAAATAATTGTATCCATACGGTCGTAGGAAAATAGACTTAAGGCAGCCTACCTTTAGTCAAAGGCAACGACCTCTCTTTTTTCACATTGATCCAAATCACAAATATGGCTAAGAACTATAAACTTCATCATAATTATCAATATTTCAAATGACCTTTAAATCAGTATTACAAATGACCTTAAATTCATTAACCAAATGGCTTTCCAATGAGGGTGATCAAACCACAATGGAAAGTCATTTACAGAGGTCATAGGTCATGCAAACCCTTCAAAGAAGTGTTTCTTACTATATTAGACAAATTAATTAAAAACAGTCAAACATTACATACATGTCGTATCCCAGGTTTCCAGTACATTCCTTTCCCAAAATAATTAATGAGTTTAATTAAAACTCAGAAAATAAAAACTTCCGAAAATTCAGTGTGTGTGCATGCCCCTTTAAGATACCTTGGCACTAAGACAAATGGAAAACTCACTAAACCCAAAGGAAACATTTGATTACCTGTTCAGGAGTCTTATGGCTTGGGGGTAATAACTGTTGAGAAGCCTTTTTGTCCTAGACTTGGCACTCCGGTACTGCTTGCCATGCGGTAGTAGAGAGCACAGTCTATGACTGGGGTGGCTGGGGTCTCTGACAATTTTCTGGGCCTTCCTCTGACACCGCCTGGTGTAGAGGTCCTGGGTGGCAGGCAGCTTAGCCCCGGTGATGTACTGGGCCATAAGCACTACCTTCTGTAGTGCCTTGCGGTCAGAGGCCGAGCAATTGCCATACCAGGCGGTGATGCAACCAGTCAGGACGCTCTCGATGTTGCAGCTGTAGAACCTTTTGAGGATCTCAGGACCCATGACAAATCTTTTTAGTTTCCTGAGGGGGATTAGGCTTTGTCGTGCCCTCTTCGCGACTGTCTTGATGTGTTTGGACCATTCTAGTTTGTTGGTGATGTGGACACCAAGGAACTTGAAGCTCTCAACCTGCTCCACTACAGCCCCGTCAATGAGAATGGGGGCGTGCTCCTTTTCCTGTAGTCCACAATCATCTCCTTAGTCTTGGTTACGTTGAGGGATAGGTTGTTATTCTGGCACCACCCGGCCAGGTCTCTGACCTCCTCCCTATAGGCTGTCTCGTCGTTGTCGGTGATCAGGCCTACCACTGTTGTGTCATCTGCAAACTTAATGATGGTGCCGGAGTCGTGCCTGGCCATGCAGTCGTGGGTGAACAGGGAGTACAGGAGGGGGCTGAGCATGCACCCCTGGGGAGCTCCAGTGTTGAGGATCAGCATGGCAGATGTGTTGCTACCTACCCTCACCACCTGGGGGTGGCCCTTCAGGAAGTCCAGGATCCAGTTGCAGAGGGAGGTGTTTAGTCCCAGGATGCGTAGCTTAGTGATGAGCTTTGAGGGTGTAACGGATGTGAAATGGCTAGCTAGTTAGCGGGTACGCGCTACTAGCGTTTCAATCAGTTACGTCACTTGCTCTGAAACCTAGAAGTAGTGTTGCCCCTTGCTCTGCAAGGGCCGCGGCTTTTGTGGAGCGATGGGTAACGACGCTTCGTGGGTGACTGTTGTTGATGTGTGCAGAGGGTCCCTGGTTCGCGCCCGGGTCGGGGCGAGGGGACGGTTTTAAGTTATACTGTTACAAGGGCACCATGGTCTTGAAGGCTGAGCTGTAGTCAATGAATAGCATTCTCACATAAGTGTTCCTTTTGTCCAGGTGGGAAAGTGCATTGTGGAGTGCAATAGAGATTGCATCATCTGTGGATCTGTTTGGGCGGTATGCAAATTGTAGTGGGTCTTGGGTTTCTGGGATAATGGTGTTGATGTGAGCCATTACCAACCTTTCAAAGCACTTCATGGCTACGGACGTGAGTGCTACGGGTCTGTAGTCATTTAGGCAGGTTGTTTTTGTGTTCTTGGGCACAKGGACTATGGTGGTCTGCTTGAAACATGTTGGTATTACAGACTCAATCAGGGACATGTTGAAAATGTCAGTGAAGMCACCTGCCAGTTGGTCAGCACATGCCCGGAGCACACGTCCTGGTAATCCGTCTGGCTCCGCAGCCTTGTATATGTTGACCTGTTTAAAGGTCTTACTCACGTCGGCTACGGAGAGCGTGATCACACAGTCCTCCGGAACAGCTGATGTTCTCATGCATGCCTCAGTGTTACTTGCCTCGAAGCGAGCATAGAAGTGGTTTAGCTTGTCTGGTAGGCTCGTGTCACTGGGCAGCTCGCGGCTGTGCTTCCCTTTGTAGTCTGTAATAGTTTGCAAGCCCTGCCACATAAGACGAGCGTCAGAGCCGGTGTAGTAGGATTAAATCTTAGCCCTGTATTGAAGCTTTGCCTGTTTGATGGTTCGTTGCAGGGCATAGCAGGATTTCTTGTAAGCTTCCGGGTTAGAGTCCCGCACCTTGAAAGCGGCAGCCCTTTAGCTCAGTGCGGATGTTGCCTGTAATCCATTGCTTCTGGTTGGGGTATGTACGTACAGTCACTGTGGGAACGACATCCTCGAAGCACTTGTTGATAAAGCCAGTGACTGATGTGGTGTACTCCTCAATGCCATCGGAAGAATCCCGGAACATGTTCCAGTCTGTGATAGCAAAACAGTCCTGTAGTTTAGCATCTGCTTCATCTGACCACTTTTTTATAGACCAAGTTACTGGTGCTTCCTGCTTTAATTTTCTTGTAAGCAGAATCAGGAGGATAGAGTTGTGGTCGATTTACCAAATGGAGGCGAGGGCGAGCTTTGTACGCGTCTCTGTGTGTGGTTTACAGGTGATCTAGAATTTTATTTCCCTCTGGCTGCACATTTAACATGTTGATAGAAAAATTGGTAGAACTGATTTAAGTTGCCCTGCATTAACCTTTTCTCAATACAGGGGGTGCTGTTTCCACTTTGGAAAATATCGTCTCCAAATTAAACTGCCTCATACTCAATTCTTGCTCGTACAATATGCATATTATTATTACTATTGGATAGAAAACAATCTCTAGTTTCTAAAACCGTTTTGAATTATGTCTGTGGGTGAACCAGAACTCTTTCTACAGCGAAAAATCATGACAGGACATGCGAAGTCTGTGAAACATAGCTCTGATCTCGGATCAGTTTAAAGTCTGTGTGTGTGCCCTATGGATCGAAATGAACTGCACCCGCCTTCCCCTGGATTCAGTAACCAATGAGAAGTGGAATGTTTTCTACGTATTTCTCAGAGCTTATAAAAGGGCAAGGAACGAGGTGCGCTCTCTTTTCGACTTCCGCCATTACGCAACGCAAGACCTCAGGATAGCATTTTGAAACGCTCAGTTATCGGGCCTTAGATATGTCCGTCTGTAATTTAATTCGGTATAGGTGTTAGAAACATCATAACGAAATTATTTGAAACCGATTTATATCAGTTTATGCGAGTATATTGCTATTTTCGGAATTTTCGTAGTATTGCGTTTGAGGATTTGACATGACTGTTGTGCCACGTAGCTACTGTTAGCTGCTAGTTCCGAAGTTGAAGTGACGTTTTACAACACAAGCAACAATTCTTTGGACAAAAAAGACACCTTGCCAAGATTCTGATGAAGCTCGTCCAAAAGTAAGAGCTATTTATGATTTATTTCCGTATTTATGTGGAAAAATTTAAACGCATTTTTCGGCCATTATTGCGGCACTAGTCTGGCTGCAACGCACACTGTATGTGCTAGTAATGTTAATTTAAAAAATCTAAATCAGCGGTTGCATTAATAACCAATGCATCTTTCATTAGCTGTCCAACCTGTATTTTTTTAGTCAATCTAATCGATAAATAATCGTAAACTAGGTGCCCTTCCAAGATGGCGCCGGCCAGAATGCATGCCATGTTTTGACTGATTACATAGCATAACCACGATTTTGATGCTAAATATGCACATTTTCGAACAAACTCTATATGCATTGTGTAATATGATGTTACAGGACTGTCATCTGAAGAAATCCTGAGAAGGTTAGTGAAAAAATTAATATATTTTGGTGGTGATAACGTTATCGCGCTTTTGCCTTGAATCAATGCGGGGTGATGTTAGCTATGCTAATATAACGATATATTGTGTTTTCACTGTAAAACACTTAGAAAATCTGAAATATTGTCTGGATTCACAAGATGTTGGCTTTCATTTGCTGTAGGCTGTGTATTTTTCAGAAATGTTTAAAATGAGTAATTAGGTAATACACGTTGCTCTCTGTAGTTATTCTAGTCGCTTTGGGTGAGTTTGTGATAGTGGCTGCAATGGTAAACTGTGATTTATACCTGAAAAATGCACATTTTTCTAAAAAAAACATATGCATACCATAAATATGTTATCAGACTGTCATCTTATGAAGTTGTTTCTTGTTAGTGGCTATATATATCTTTATTTAGTCGAAATTGTGATAGCTGCCCATGCAGGAAAAAAATGTGGAGAAAAAAAAGTTGTGTCTTTTGCTATCGTGGTTAGCTAATAGATTTACATATTGTTCTTCCCTGTAAAACATTTTAAAAATCAGAAGAAATGATGGCTGATTCACAAGATCTGTATCTTTCATCTGGTGTCTTGGACTTGTGATTTAATGATATTTAGATGCTAGTATTTACTGTGACGCTATGCTAGGCTATGCTAGTCAGCTTTTTTACTGTGGGGTGCTCCCGGATCCGGATGAGTACCAAGTAAAAGTTAAAGTCTCCGGACACTAGGAGCGCCGGCTCTGGGTAGTGTTTTCCTGTTTGCTTATTTTCTTATACAGCTGACTGAGTCGTCTTAGTGCCAGCATCTGTCTGTGGTGGTAAATAAACAGCCACGAAAAGTATAGCTGGAAACTCTCTAAGCAAGTAGTGTGCCTCAATTATCACAAAATACTCTACTTCAGGCGAGCAAAATATAGAGGCTTCCTTAGATTTCGTGCACCAGCTGTTGTTTTACAAATATGCACAGACCCCCCCCCACCAACTCAATCATTACCGGAGTGTGCTGTTCTATCTTGCCGGTGCAGCGTATATCCCGCTAGCTGAATATCCATGTCGTCATTCAGCCAAACATAGGATATTACAGTTTTCGATGTCCCGTTGGTAGGATATTTGTGATCGTACCTCGTCTAATTTATTGTCCAATGATTGCACGTTGGCGAGTAGTATTGACGGTAACAGCAGCTTTCCCACTCGCCTTCTCCGGGTCCTGACAAGGCATCCGGCTCTTTGTCCTCTGTACCTGCGTCGCTTACTCTTGCAAATAACAGGGCTTTCGGCCCTGTGGGGTGTTTGGAGAATCTCCTCTGCATCCTCCCACTCAAACAACGTTCTGCGCTTACCTCTATCATAAGATTTAAAAACAAACTTGACAACTTTCTCTTCTCTTTCACCTTCACATTTATGAAATGTCCAAGACTTTAAAAATAACATGTAATGCGCCAAATGTATAAAATACATCAGTCAATCCATAAGAATTTAAAAAAATTACATTTATGTGGGCACAACTCTATCGCAATTACCTATCCACTATTATTAGAATTCATTCGATTTAGGTAACTGTCTCTTCTTTGATTCAGTTATTTAAATACGACTCCATTCTCAAAATGTTATTCCAGCAGACCATTTAGGCAACAGACAACGTATTACATCGAAATCACCTCGCTATTTATGTTCAATGAATTAGTCTTTCAATTTGAACTAAGCAAGCTGTTAAAACGTTCAGTTTATAACTTAAGCAAACACTGGTGGACGTATCTTTCCAGGCAAAACATACCAATAGTTGAATTACAATACAATGCTATTGAAATTTTATGTTTACCTTTATTTAACTAAGCAAGTCAGTTAAGAACAAATTCTTATTTTCAATGATGGCCTAGGCACTGTGGGTTAACTGCCTTGTTCAGGGGCAGAACAACATATTTTTACCTTGTCAGCTCGGGGATTCGATCTTGCAACCTTTCGGTTACTAGTCTAACAGCTCTAACCACTAGGCTACCTGCCGCCACAAATCCAGAACCTTTACATTTTCTAGAAATGACGAAGAAATGACGAAGATTTCTAGAAATGACGAAAAAAAAACGCAAATAACCCAATTTACAATTGTCTGTAGTCGTAACATCAGGCACATAATAACGACACAATTCCCAGAAAATAGCCTTAATTAAAGGTCCAAGCGTTTCTCCGGCGAGATTCTCACATGCCAAAGGAATAGATTAGCAAAGAGTTAAATTGACATTCATTGACGAGGAAACAAATCTTGCGCTTTTTGATAAAAGTAGATTATGTTTTCTCATGCAACGTATTTCAATTACTTTACTACATCACATTAATCACGCAATGATAATTTGTTTGATGCATACCCTAGGCTTTGTACGACATTATAAATTCCGTCGAGATTCCATCTTAATTCACTCTAACTTTATGGAAAAGGTTTATTCAATAAACCCAGCAACTTCTCTCATACTAGGTAGAAAAAATTAAACACATTTTCAGGCCTTAAGGGCAGTTGTATTTCAAATGTAGCACCCGGACGTAGAAAATCCAATAAGCGTTTTATAGTTACATCGTTAGGGTAAGTTAACCAAAAGTGGACACACCAATCAGTTTCTGAGACAATTGCCAATACATTGTAGACCGTTTAATAATGCTAAAACCTAATCTTTATCAAATTATCCATTAAAGATACCAACTCAAAACCTACGTACGTCTACCATATGGGTGGTTTAAATTGTTTATAATTATATTCCCAGTATTACTTTATCAAATCTCTAGTAATCGATTATACACACATACAATTGATCATATTTTCATATATTCACAGAATCCATATAAAACGTAAGAAAATCTTAGGTACTCACGACAACCATTCCATTTGCTTTTTCAAGGACTCTCCACAGCTACGAAGCAGCTCTCCAAACATACTCTCAGCAGAACCAAAAAAAATTAACTTTTGTTTCCCGGACAACGACCAGCCCGTCATGGGATCCTCAACGGTTCTCTAACCTCCCAGAGACCACGGCAAAATCAAGCCTCTCAGGAACTATAGACCTTCCGCTGCTTTCTAAAATATCATCCCGTTCTCAATACCACCCCGTGATATTCTATGAAGGGCAGTGAAGGAACAGAACCCCAAGATAAAGTTATACCAATGTCTATTATCCAAATTTCAATCATCTGATTAAGCATATTTCTATATGTTACTATCCAAACGTCAGATTAAGACTTATTTCCATATTCACACAACTCTCATATCACAGTCACACAATGCTATTCTCAAACATACCTAATCAATTCATTGTTTTTCAACAATATTTTAACCTGCAGGAATATTTTCTCATTTCTATCTCATGATTAGTTCCTAGGATAATGCAACTCATACATTTACATCTTTCAATACTTCTAAAATGGTGTACAGGCTTAAAACAATTACAGGTGCAACTTACTTTATTAAACTATGTCATGAATGGTCTTAACTAGTTCACACAGATTCCAGATGTTTAATATTAAATGGCCAAAACTAGTTCACACAGATTCTAGATATTTAACGCTAAATTACCAAACCCAGGGCATACCTGGCTAGCACATTTAAAATAATTGGAATTCACCACTTCTGAGGATCACTTAGAAGGTCACACAGACACTTTTCAGAATGAGGTCCTTCTTCCAATAGGGTTTCACCAGGTACCGTGCTTCAACACAGAACCCACAGTCACCCTGGCCCCTCACCGCTACAGACCGCACCAATTCAGTGTCAGGACGGCTCTAGGTTGCCCACAACCGACCAGTGGCAGAGTATCTTTGAGTCCACAAACTCTCAGATTACTCTACTCTGACTCTGATTTTGCATGTTTTGCTCACCTCTTTATTATTTTTTAAAACTAAGTTCGAGATGTGGTATCCACTCGGCTCGCTGCCTCTCAGATCAAAGGTGGGTCCATCTGCTTTGTTCCCGAAGTGTGGTCTCCTGAGATCCCAGTTTGAGGGATCCTCGTGCATGATTTACCCAGGTTGTCAGGAGCGGTCACCAAGTGAAGATTAACATCCCATCCTCGTCGCCAAATGTGGGTGTTAATTTCTTTACTATCAAATGAGGAGAGACAACTTATCACACAAGTCGAGTTACACTTAAACAAAATCTTTTAATCACTTATTAACCTGTTTGGGGTGCAGCCCGACACCGGTACACTTATGACAACATCCAGCTCAAGTGCAGGGGCGCGCAATTCAAAAGCTATTTTTTTAAAATATTTAACTTTCACACATTAACAAGTCCAATACAGCATATGAAGGTAGACATCTTGTGAATCAAGCCAACATGTCCGATTTTTAAAATGTTTTACAGGGAAGACAAAATATGTAAATCTATTAGCTAACCACGTTAGCAAAAGACACCACTTTCTAACACCATCAGTTTTTACCTCCATCACCAGCTATCACTAATTCGACCAAATAAAGATATATATAGCCACTAACCAAGAAACAACTTCATAAGATGACAGTCTGATAACATATTTATTGTATAGCATATGTTTTTTTTGAAAAATGTGCATATTTATGGTATAAATCATAAATTACATTTCAGCTACAATCAGAAATTGCACCGAAGCAGCCATAACATTTACAGACACCAACATCAAATACCTAATTACTCCTCATAAAACATATCTGAGAAATACATACTGTGCAGCAATTGAAAAACAGGATTCTTGTGATTCCAGACAATATTTCCGATTTATTAATGTTTTACAGCGAAACAAAATGTAGCGCTATTTAGCATAGCCACATTGCCAGACACACTTGGGCGCGCACGACCAGTTGACATGCACGACAGATATATGAAATAACATTATAAATTGGGTCTTACTTTTGCTGATCTTTCATCAGAATGTTGATCAATGTGTCCTTTGTCCAGATGAGTCGTTGTTTGGATTCATAATGGCAACTTTCCACCTTAATTTAGCATGGGTACCGGTCCACTGGCACGGATCTGTCCAACATAAATAAATTCAGAGACGGAACACGGCAAAACTCCCGAAAAATTCAAATAATCTGATTAAACTATATTGAAAAAACATACATTACGATGATATGGTCTCATTTATCAACTAAAACCGAGCCGGAGATTGTTCCCGTCCAAAACGGCAGCAAAACAGAACCCAATGTCACTCCCAAGTCGCGCGTTTCAGACTTCCGGAATTGGTCGGTCACGCCAAAGAAATAGCTATTATTCAACCTCTAAACAAGATGAACACAAAATTCCTCTCTCACACCCTCTTGACACCCAGAGGAAGGCGTCTAAAGTGTCCGTAGGGTCCTACGTCAAATGACCAGTATTAGGCATAACGTTGAAGAGAGCAGAGATTTCTGACATTCTACTTCCTGGTCAGGGAAAGTGCTGCCAAATGACTTCTGTTCCACTCAGAGAAAAATTTTAAACGGTTTTAGAAACTAGAGACTGTTTTCCATCCAATAGTATTAATAATATGCATATTGTAAGAGCAAAAATTGATTAAGAGGCCGTTTGAAAATTGGCACATATTTTCCAGTTTTTCCAATACGCCCCCTGCAGCCATAACAGGTTTTAATAAGGGAGCAAGTCAATACAATGCACACATATAAAGTGAATCGATTGAGTGCTCTACGATAATAATGGCTGGTCATGGCTGATGACGATTCACGCTCAGATGATTCGTTGAGAGCCCCGAGACAAAAATACAAAGGTATTTTATAGCCAAGATACACCCCTTTCAACCTACATGACGAACAACGATATAGATGGGTCACAAGGTTAAGATTGGTATGAAAGATACCTATAATACAATGCAGACAGTATCTGCTGTGTCAACTGTTTTCATTGTGTAGAGACCAGTGTCTGGCACCGTATAGAACAGAAACACTAACTCATGCTCTGGAATGCTGTTTAGAATTATCACCCAAAAGACATCGTATTCTCCTGTCAATGTTATCTCCCAGAGGCCCATCCTCAGTAGAACACACTACAATAGTTAAGAATACTCTATTCTGTTGCATAAAACAACCATTTGATGCAATAAAAGTATTATAACATAATCTTGCAATTTTCCACCATAATATGTATGTATGTATTTTTCTGTGTATGTATGTTTATGTATGTAATATAGAGTTGAAGTCGGAAGTTTAAATACACCTTAGCCAAATACATTTAAACTCAGTTTTTCACAATTCCTGACATTTAATCCTAGTAAAAATCCCCTGTTTTAGGTCAGTTAGGATCACCACTTATTTTAAGAATGTGAAATGTCAGAATAATAGTAGAGAGAATGATTTATTTCAGCTTTTATTTCTTTCATCACATTCCCAGTGGGTCAGAAGTTTACATACACTCAATTAGTATTTGGTAGCATTGCCTTTAGTTAGCCTTCCACAAGCTCCCCACAATAAGTTTGGTGAATTTTGGCCCATTCCTCCTGACAAGCGCTGGTGTAACTGAGTCAGGTTTTGTAGCCTCCTTGCTTGCACGTGCTTTTTCAGTTCTGCCCACAACTTTTCTACAGGATTGAGGTCAGGGCTTTGTGATGGCCATCCAATACCTTGACTTTGTTGTCCTGAAGCCATTTTTCCACAACTTTGGAAGTATGCTTTGGGTCATTGTCCATTTGGAAGACCCATTTGCGACCAAGCTTTAACTTCCTGACTGATGTCTTGAGATGTTGCTTCAATATATCCACATAATTGTCCTCCTCATGATGCCATCTATTTTGTGAAGTTCACCAGTCCCTCCTGCAGCAAAGCACCCCCACAACATGACCTACCACCCCCGTGCTTCACGGTTGGTATGGTGTTCTTCGGCTTGCAGCTTCCCCCTTTTCCTCCAAACGTGACGATGGTCATTATGGCCAAACAGTTCTATTTTTGTTTCATCAGACCAGAGGACATTTCTCCAAAAAGTACGATATTTGTCCATGTGGCAGTTGCAAATCGTAGTCTGGCTTTTTTTATGGCGGTTTTGGAGCAGTGGCTTCTTCCTTGCTGAGCGGCCTTTCAGATTATGTCGATATAAGACTTGTTTTACTGTGGATATCGATACTTTAGCACCCGTTTCCTCCAGCATCTTCACAAGGTCCTTTGCTGTTGTTCTGGGATTGATTTGCACTTTTCACACCAAAGTACATTCATCTCTAGGAGACAAAACGCGTCTTCTTCCTGATCGGTATGACAGCTGTGTGGTCTCATGGTGTTTATACTTGCGTACTATTGTTTGTACAGATGAACATGGTACCTTCAGGCATTTGGAAATTGCTCCCAATGATGAACCAGACTTGTGGAGGTCTACCATTTTTTTCTGCGGTTTTGGCTGATTTCTTGTGATTTTCCCATGATGTCAAGCAAAGAGGCACTGAGTTTGAAGGTAGGCCTTGAAATACATCGACAGGTACACCTCCAATTGACTAAAATGATGTCAATTAGCCTTTCAGAAGCTTCTAAAGCCATGACATAATTCTCTAGCATTTTCCAAGCTATTTAAAGGCACAGTCAACTTAGTGTATGTAAACTTCTGACCCTCTGGAATTGTGATACAGTGAATTATAAGTGAAATAATCTGTCTGTAAACAATTGTTGGAAAAATTACTTGTGTCATGCACAAAGTAGATGTCCTAACCGATTTGCCAAAACTATAGTTTGTTAACAAGATATTTGTGGGGTGGTTGAAAAATTTGCTTTTGTACAGCAATCTAAAGCCTCTTTGGGCTAGGCGTGCCGCTAGCAACCCACCTCGACAACATCCGGTGAAATTGCAGAGCGCGAAATTCAAAATACATAAATCGTACCATTAAATATTCATGAAAATACAAGTGTCTTACATCATTTAAAAGCTTAACTTCTTGTTAATCCAACCGCTTTGTCAGATTTCAAAAAGGCTTTACGGCGAAAGCATACCATGCGATTATCTGAGGACAGCGCCCACACACATCAGCATTAAAAACATTTTCCAAACCAGCAGAGGTGTCACAAAAATCTGAAATAGCGATAAAATAAATCACTTATCTTTGAAGATCTTCCTCTGTTTGCAATCCCAAGGGTCCCAGCTACACAACAAATGGTCGTTTTGTTCGATAAAGTCCTTCTTTATATCCCAAAAAAGTCAGTTTAGTTGGCGCGTTTGATTCAGTAATCCACCCGTTCAACATGCAGACAAAGGAATCCCAAAAGTTACCAATAAACTTCTTCCAAGCAAGTCAAACAACGTTTCTAATCAATCTTCAGGTACCCTAATATGTAAATAAATTATACAATTTAAGACGGAATGTAGTATGTTCAATACCGGAGATAAATAATGAAGTGTGCACCCTCATCCACAAGAATACAGTCAAAATGAGAGCCACTTTGAAAAACTACAACTACTAACTCATTGGAAACCCTTTCTAAAGCCTGTTGACATCTAGTGGAAGCCATAGGAACTGCAATCTGGGAGGAATTTCATTGAAAATCCCATAGACAAGCATTGGAAAACACAATGACCTCAACAACAAAAAATTCCCTGGATGGATTGTGCTCGGGGTTTCGCCTGCCAAAGCAGTTCTGTTATACTCACAGACATTATTCTAACAGTTTTAGAAACGTCAGAGTGTTTTCTATCCAAATCTACTAATTATATGCATATCCTAGCTTCCGGGCGTGAGTAACATGCCGTTTACTTTGGGCACACTTTTCATCTGGACGGGAAAATACTGCCCTCTACCCAAGAGAGGTTTAACTAATGATGTGACTTCTGAAGGTAATTGGTTGCACCAGATCTTATTTAGGGGCTTCATAGCAAAGGGGGTCAATACATATGCACGCACCACTTTTCTGTATAAATTTTTTATTTTTTATTTTTTAAACAAGTTCTTTTTTAATTTCACTTCACCAATTTGGCCTATTTTGTATATGTCCATTACATGATATCAAAATAAAAATGTATTTAAATTGCAGGTTGTAATGCAACAAAATAGGAAAAATGCCAAAGGGGATGAATACTTTTGCAAGGCACTGTATACAGTACCAGTCAAAGGTTTGGAAAAACCTACTCATTCAAGGGTTTTTCTTTATTTTTACTATTTTCTACATTGTCGAATAATAGTGAAGATATCAAAACTATGAAATAACACATATGGAATCATGTCGTAACCAAACAAAATGTTAAACAAATCAAAATATATGATGACAGGTTTGCACACTCTTGGCATTCTCTCACCCAGCTTCATGAGATAGTCACCTGGAATGCTTTTCAATTAACAGGTGTGCCTTGTTCAAAGTTAATTGTTGAATTTCTTTCCTTCTTAATGTGTTTGAGCCAATCAGTTGTGTTGTGATAAGGTAGGGGTGGTATACAGAAGATAGCCCTATTTGGTAAAAGACAATATTATGGCAAGAACAGCTCAAATAAGCAAAGAGAAATTACAGTCCATCAGTCCAGGCATTTAGGTCAGTCATTCCGGAAAATGTCAAGAACTTTGAAAGTTCCTTCAAGTGCAGTCGCAAAAACCATAACCATCAACCACAGTAAAGGAAGACCCAGAATTACCTCTGCTGCAGGGGATACGTTCACTGGAGTTACCAGCCTCAGAAATTGCAGCCCAAATAAATGTTTCACATAGTTCAAGTAACAGACACATCTCAACATCAATTGTTCAGAGGAGACTGCGTGAATCACACCTTCATGGTCGAATTGCTGCAAAGAAACCACTACTAAAGGACACCAATAAGAAGGAGAGAAATCTGTCCTTTGGTCTGAGTCCAAATGTGCAATTTTTGGTTCCAACCGCCGTGTCTTTGTGAGACGCAGAGTAGGTGAACGGGTGATCTCTCCATTTGTGGTTCCCACCGTGAAGCATGGAGGTGGTGTGATGGTGTGAGGGTGCTTTGCTGGTGACACTGTCAGTGATTCATTTAGATTTCAAGGCCCACTTAACCAGCATGGCTACCACAGCATTTTGCAGCCATACGCCATACCATTTGGTTTGTGCTTAGTGGGACTATCATTTGTTTTTCAGCAGGACAGTGACCCAACACACCTACAGGCTGTGTAAGGGCTATTTGACCAAGAAGTAGAGTGATGGAGTGCTGCATCAGATGACCTAGCCTCCACAATCCACCGACCTCAACCCAATTGAGATGGTTTGGGATGAGTTGGACCACAGAGTGAAGAAAAAGCAGCCAACAAGTGCTCAGCATATGCAGGAACTCCTTCAATACTGTTGGAAACACTTGTTTGGTTAATATATGTTATTTCATAGTTTTGATGTCTTCATTATTATTCTACAATTCAGAAAATAGTACAAATAAAGAAAAACCCTTGAATGAGTAGGTGTGTCCAAACTTTTGACTGGTAGTGTATATATTTGAAAAAATATATATGGGGTATTGTAAGTGATGCAGACAATTACATTGATGGAAGTTACAATCTATCTGCAATATTAAAGCTGATGTACCCCCTTAAAAAAGGAGGGGAAGGAGTCTCATAGTGAAGCCCCTCCCACACAGCCAGCCTAAAGCCTCCCATAAGCGCTCTTTCAAACCCTCCTCGTTGCCATGGATACCACGGCCTCTGAGGTCACTACAGTAAACTCACAATTCGTAATTTCTTCTTCTTCTTTGAGGTCTTCTTGCCCAGACTAGCAGTGGGTTAGTTATGTATGAATATTTATGAGAGAGAGAGAGAGAGAGAGGGAGAGAGAGAGAGAGAGGGTGACAGAAAGTATTTTCTCAACTCAGAATATTGAGCTATAAAAACCATTGGGCCCTCTGACTGAACATGCCAGTAAAACTGCTTCTCTTAATATTTGATGAACCCAGGATGTTAAGAACAATTAATCAAGGGCTTCCTCACAATGAAACACTCAAACGCACACACAGACATAAACACAAACAAGCACTCACACACACACTCATGTACGTACTGAGGACGCATTTCGTTCTGAACCAAACCAATATTTTTTCGTTACATTCCACTGTTCTGACCAGCAAAATATAGTTCTTAACCGATTTGAACTCCAAAAAAGAAACGGTTTATATCATTCCTTTCTGTTCCTTTTTAAACCTCTGAAATAAATCTACATTGTTTTACATTTAGCTCGACATGAAATTAATTCACCAATCAGTGAGGATAGAGCAGTTGCTATGGAGCGGGCAAGCTATTTACATACATTGGACAGACAAGTGTAGGGTGCAAGATCTGACCAAAATTTTGCAGGTGGGGAGAGGTTGTAGGAGGGTGTAGGAGGAGGCTTGGCTTGAAGTACTGGGCGTCTTGTTTTGTTTTGTGACATGCATTATCTTAATTAGGCCCACAGAATTATACCTACAGAGGAGCGGCTTCTATGAAGGAACTTTGAATATCTTTGAACTTCGGAAAGTTGGCTCTACATTGGACCAGAGCTAGCTAGCTAACAAGTTTGGGTGTGCAGAGCGGCAGCAGAATTGAAATCTAAACCTGTCTTACCTTTTTTTAGTTAATAAATTTGATGTGAAACGTGATAACTATAGTATCCTTAAAACTTCTTATGGCTGCATCCCGCTAACGGGATCGATATGACAACAGCCAGTGAAAGTGCAGGGCGCCAAATTCAAACAACAGAAATCTCATAATTAAAATTCCTCAAACATACATGTGTCTTATATCATTTTAAAGGTAATCTTGTTGTTAATCCCACCACAGTGTCCGATTTCAAATATGCTTTTCAGCGAAAGCACTACAAACGATTATGTTAGGTCACCACCAAACCACAATAAGCACAGCCATTTTTCCAGCGAAATATAGCAGTCACAAAAAGCAGAAATAGAGATAAAATGAATCACTAACCTTTGATGATCTTCATCAGATGACACTCATAGGACTTCATGTTACACAATACATGCATGTTTTGTTTGATAAAGTTCATATTTATATAAAAAAATCTGAGTTTACATTGGCGCGTTACATTCACTAGTTCCAAAAACATCAAGTGATTTTGCATAGCCACATCGTTTCAACAGAAATACTCATCATAAATGTAGATGATAATACAAGTTATACACATGGAATTATAGATATACCTCTCCTTAATGCAACAGCTGTGTCAGATTTTTTAAAAACTTTACGGAAAAAGCAAATCAATCACGGCGCTCAGAACAATAGCCAAATTAGCCGCCATGTTGGAGTCAATGAAACCAGAAAATACATGATAAATGTTTCCTTACCTTTGATGAACTTCATCAGAATGCAGTCCTAGGAATCCCAGGTCCAAAATAAATGCTTGATTTGTTCGATAATGTCCGTTATTTATGTTAGCTACTTTGGTTAGCGCGTTTGGTAAACAATTCCAAAGTCACAAAGCGCGTCCACTATAACGTGACGAAATGTCCTAAAGTTCCATTACAGTCAGTAGAAACATGTCAAACGATGTATTGAATCAATCTTTAGAATGTTGTTAACATACATCTTGAATAACGTTCCAACCGGAGAATTAGATTGACTTCAGTTGAGCGATGGAACGGAGCTGCCTATCACGTGAATGCGCGTGGTCAAAGCATGGTCAGCTCGTGGCAGTGGTGACTAATTCCTGTCTCCTTCGGCCCCCTTTCACATTAGAGTCATCAGACAAAGTTCTATTGACTGTTGACATCTAGTGGAAGCCGTAGGAAGTGAAAACCCATCAATATCTCACTGTAATTTCAATGAGAGCTTGGTTGAATATCTGCCACCTCAGAAAAAATCCAAACAGGAAGTGGAACTTCTCAGGTTTTTGCCTGCCATATGAGTTCTGTTATACCCACAGACATAATTCAAAAAGTTTTAGAAACTACAGAGTGTTTTCTATCCAATACTAATATGCAAATATTAGCAACTATGACTGAGGAGCAGGCCGTTTACTCTGGGCACCTCTGTGCACCTTTCATCCAAGCTACTCAATACTGCCCCTGCAGCCATAAGAAGTTAACTAGCATTGAAAAGGTTAATCGATTCTTCTCTAATTAAAAATCTCTCTCCCTAATTTCTGAATTACACTTGTAACGTCAGTAGGCTTTGCTTCGGTGGGGGAGGGGCACGTAGTCTACACACGGTTTTCAGCTGGCAGGCAGACACTGGATTAAGTTTCTGACTGACAGACTGAGGGCTTTGTATAGGTGCTTTGTTACGTTTTTTTTGTGGGACTGGAATAAAAAGGCCAGGAATGTAAAATAACATTATTAAAACCACTTCCCATGCTTTTAAAATAACTTTTCTGTTCTAGAACATTATACATCACTTTCGTTCCCGGTTCTGATTCTGTTCCTCAATTTTTTGTAAAAATATTTTCCAGTTTTCGGTTCTGTTTCCTGAACCTGTTCCAACCCCTGAAACACACACAAACACACTCAAACACACAGTGCTGCTAGGTAACTGTAAAAAAGTTGCAGTCACTAAGATCAGGAGCACAGCATTAATATTTCAAACCACTCCACGTTTTACAATGTGATAAAACAAACAACAATAAATAAATACACTCACTGAATGTTGGCTTCGCCCTCAACCCCACACTGTTCTTGACCATGAATCCATCGCAACATACATACTGTACTTGGAAACTCAAGTGGGGTTTTAGTTATGTGAAAACACTTACAGTGAGTTATGTGGTGAGGAGGCGTCAGGAGCCTTTGAGAAGGCGGACTAGAGATGGAGCCAGATTGGTTTACACAAACAAACACACATACCGGTGATGACTATCTCTTGGCTTTAATGGACTGATAAAGTAAAGGCTACTCTGACGGATAGGAGAGAAGAAGAGACCACGCAGGGCTGAGTGGGCAGCAGACAGCAGTGGCCAACAACAGCTTCCTGTATTGTGCAGTGTCTGGGACGATATGAATGTACTGTAGCTACAGTCCTAAGCATTAATAAGTCCACCTGTACTGAAGCACAGTGGGAGTAACTGCACACGAGGGACAGGGACATACAGTCCATTCAGAAAGTATTCAGACCCCTTCACTTGTTGTTCACTTCTTGTTACTTTAGTCTTATTCTAAAATAGATTAAATTAAATGTTTTCCTCATCAATCTACAAACAATACCCCATAATGACAGTGCAAAAACAGGTTTTTAGATATTTTTATTATGGTATAAAAAACAGAAATACCTTATTTACATAGGAATTCAAACCCTTTGCATGAGACTTGTAATTGAGCTCTGGTGCGTCCTGTTCTATATCGTGGAGCTCCGCCCCATATGGGAGCTCTGCTCCTAGTGGTTTACCCTTCTGCCTAGGCAGCGAATAGCCTGAGAGAAAATTATGCACACACCTGCAGCCAGTGGGAGTACAGGTGTCCCTATGGAAGGGGATGCTTCCCCTCAATCACCCTCCCATTATCTTCAGTGACTTGGACTGGACTGAAGAAGCCGAGAAGAGAAGAGAAGAGAGAGAAGAGAAGAGTAAGATTCAGGACGAACCCGCCGTCGAATTCCAAGTCTCAACATCGTCTATCTCAATGAGCACACCGGTGTTTCTCTTTTAAGAGCTCAGTGTCGCTGCTTCTCTATGACAGCTATGGACTCACACAACTTTTGTTTCGTGTGCTTAGGATCACAGCACACCAGGGGCCTCACCAATCCCCGTCAATGCCTGTGCTGCGCCCTCCTTTCTTGAAAGGAGAGGAAGCAGCGGTGGGCATTTTTTAGGGAGGATTTTCCTCTAGAGGACGCAATGTCAATCTTAGCCTCAGCTTCTGAGGCATTATATGACGGCGCCGCCTCTGGAGATGATGAGGATGTTGGGAAGTGCATGGCTATTTCTCCGGAACACTCCATTACACTGACCGAAACTGATAAAACCCCCCTCCCTCTGGAGACTGCAAGGTTTTTCTCATCCTTGGGCGAGGACAAGACGGGCTCTGACTATTCAGCGGCCCCCTCCTACATCACAGCCTCTCTACGCATTGACTTTCCAGGGCTCGTTGAGAGGGCTGCGAGCCGGTTGGAGATCCAGCTGCCCCCCATTCCCCCCTATCCGGAGGTGGATATGATGGAGGGCGGCCCCTATTCTCGGCCAAGAAGGGCGGCGGAGCCACTGGCTCCTGCCATGCGCTCGCTCGGAAAGTATGTGGAGGGCTCATGGGAGTCACCTTTGACGGCGCGATCTACTTCCCAGGGGATCCCCATGCTTGAGCGCGCCAATGGCTGCGTATCTCGTCCCGGGTTCGAGCTCCTGGCCCTCGTCCAAGAAGGCCACTCTACCCACATCAAAGGACCGACTCACAGCGCAGCTGGTTGAGAAGTCCTTTGTACTAGGGGCCCAGGCTGTAGCAGCAGCGAATAATATTGCCCTACTAGCAGCCTCTCTGTCCCGTCTCACCACGGGTAAGACTGTGCTGTCAGAGGAAGAGATAGAGGAAGCGTTGAGAATTTTCGGCGCCATTCTCAATCTCACTCAAGCGTCGGCTGTGTGTGCGTGGAGGACCACGGCCACTTCGGTAGACGTGGAGTGACACCTTTGGCTGTATTTGACAGCCATGAAGGAGACCGACAAAGCCGTGCTGTTGAACGCCCCCCATCTCTGACGACTGTCTCTTCGGAGTCGCCGTCAAAGAAGCGACAGAGTGTTTTGGGAAGCTGGACGAGGATAGAACGCAATTACACATTCCAGGCTATCACAACGTCAGAGCAGATCTCATGTATTGAGGGGGTCCCCAAGACGAGGAGTGGCATCTGCACCCTGACATTGTTCTCCAAATATGGGAACGGTTCAGGAGAGCCGAGGTGGATATTTTCGCATCACGCATGAACGTGCATTGCCCCCTCTGGTTTTCTCTTCGAGCCCGGGACGAACACGTTTGTGCACGAGCCGTGGCCGAATGTTCTCCGGTACGCATTTCCACCATTGTCCTGCATTCTCCCACTGTTATCCCGAGTGAGAACAGGCAGGCTGTCAATCATATTGATAGCCCCCGATCGCCCAGGGGCTCCTTGGTTCACAGAGATGACTCAGATGCTGCTTTCGCCACCTTGGCCCATTCCACATCGATGGGATGCGATGTCTCAGGCGGGAGGCATGATAGGACAATTGCCCATAATCGGCCAATCACTGATGGTCTGGCATCTGAGAGGGACAGGTTAGAGCGTCGTGGGTTATCTGATTCAGTAATCAGAACCATACAGGGCTCACGTGCTAGTTCCACATCCAGAACTTATGCCAGCAGATGGAACGTGTTTTCACAATGCGGCGCGACAGAAAATGTCGCCATGGCATGCACTGGGCACAAGCGATGGGCACAAGCCTCTCCTCTCTCCGCTCCGCATGACACGCTTAGCCGTAGTCAAAGCGAGCAACAGTGCCGTCTTCAGAGAACATCTTGAGGGGGATTTGATTCAAGAGTTTGAATGGCGGGAGAGCCAGCGCTCACCCGCCACAATTAAGGTGTTCGCAATGGCGATTTCAGCTTGTCATTAGGGGTTTGGCAGAGACACTGTTTTTAGCCACCCTCTAGTGAAACGGTTCCTTTTGGGAACGCGGCGGCTTAGGCGAATGCCTAGAGCCATGCTTCCTCAGTGGGATTTGGCTCTGCGAGACGCCATTCAAACCATTGAATCAAATCCCCCTCAAGATGTTCTCTGAAGACGGCACTGACTACGGCTAAGCGTGTCATGCGGAGCGGAGAGAGGAGAGGCTTGTGCCCATCGCATGTGCCCAGTGCATGCCTTGGCGAACTACGCGGAGCGCACAGCGGCGATTAAGTCATCGCCTCAGCTGTTTGTGTATCATGGTGCAGGTACACTTGGTAGACCACTTTCTAAACAACAAAATTGGCTTTGTGAAGGCATTAAGACGGCTTATGAGGTGGTAGGGCAGCCTTTGCCTCAGTGTATAAGAGCCAACTCCACTCGTGGAGTAGCGACGTCTACTGCTCTTTTCAGAGGAACAGGAGTAGAGGATATTTGTGCAGCGGCGTCATGGTCGTCACCGTCTCCTTTTATCCGTTTCTACCTGTTAGATATGTCTTCTAACTCTCTGGCTCAGTCTGTACTCAGCGTGCCTGATGGAAGGACTTGAGCTAGGAGGAAAAGATGAAGGGCTGTTGGGCATGGTTCCCATTAGGCCTGCTCTTTTCCATTAAGAGAGAGACACATGTCACATGTCTCCAGACTGATATTCAGTGCAGTAGAGAACATGT
Source organism: Salvelinus sp. IW2-2015 (assembly GCF_002910315.2). Classification (NCBI taxonomy): domain Eukaryota; kingdom Metazoa; phylum Chordata; class Actinopteri; order Salmoniformes; family Salmonidae; genus Salvelinus; species Salvelinus sp. IW2-2015. The sequence continues at coordinate 8,934,305 of NC_036872.1, forward strand.
GTTTTTTGACTCGCCTATCAATGTATCACCGTGTTGGGGCGGAAGGATGAGGGAAATAGTGCTGTAATTGCTAATACACTACTATTGGACCGGTCATTGATTATTGACAGGATATCGAGGTATCATATATCTGCTAGTCAGAGTAGTATGGCCCGTGTTCTGTTTATTTGTATCATAGGCTTTGGTCTTTAGATTGAGTGTGGCAGATTTACTGACAAATCAGTATAATGTGTCCTCTAACCATGGTTCAGTCTGTACTCAGCATAGCTGATGGGAGGACTTGAACTAAGTGGAAAGGATACAGGACCGATGGACTAGTTTCCTTCAGGTCCGCTTTTTCCTGTTAGAGTGACTATGTGACATGACTCTTGACTGAGGGATCAGTACAGTAGAGTCATGCATTCTAACCTGCCCACAAGTCTAGGACTATGTTGGGGCGGAAGGATGAGGGAACTACTATTACAGTGCTATTAGACCAATCGTTGAATATTGACAGAATATTGAAGCATCTACCTGCTAGTTCAGATTAGTATGGCTCATATTCTGTTATCTGCCCACTAGCCATTGACCGTGTCTCCAGACTGAGTAGGGCGGATTGTACTGAGGACGCAGTATATTGTGACACATTGTTTTACGGTACTGTGGGACTTGGTCGCCTCCATTGCCGGGCCAGACCTTTTCATTAGGTGGGAAGTGTTAGGCTCAGGGAGTACATTTTGGAGCGTTTTGGAGCGCCTTAAACCACTAGGTGCAGAGCTACCCTATGGGGGCGGAGCTCCACGATATAGAACGATAATTACCGGAGCTGTAACTCCAGTTCTATGAGTGGAGCAGAGCCCCATAGGACTTAAGGCAATGCCAACCCCCAGTCTCACTGAAGATATTTTTTTCCCTTATATAGGGACACCTGTACTCCCATTGGCTACAGGTGTGTGCATCATTTTCTCTCAGGTTATTCGCTGCCTAGGCAGCGGGGTAAACGACTAGGAGCAGAGCTCCCCTATGGGACTCCGCTTCATTCAGAACTGGAGTTACAACTCAGGTAACTATCGTTTCCATTGATCATTCTTGATGTTTCTACAACTTGATTGGAGTCCCCCTGTGGTAAATTCAATTGATTGGACATGATTTGAAAAGGCATACACCTGTCTATATAAGGTCCCACAGTTGCCGGTCCATGTCAGAGCAAAAACCAAGCCTTGAGGTCGAAGGAATTGTTCATTGAGCTCCGAGACAGGATTGCATTGAGGCACAGATCTGGGGAAGGGTACCAAACAATTTCTGCAGCATTGAAGGTCCCCAAGAACACAGTGGCCTCCATCTTTCTTAAATGGAAGAAGTTTGGAACCACCAAGACTCTTCCTAGAGCTGGCCACACGGCCAAACTGAGCAATCGGGGGAGAAGGGCCTTGGTCAGGGAGGTGACCAAGAACCCGATGGTCACTTTGGCAGAGCTCCATAGGTCCTCTTTGGAGATGGGAAACCTTCCAGAATGACAACCATCTCTGCAGCACTCCACCAAACAGGCATTTATGGTAGGGTGGCCAGACAGAAGCCACTCCTCAGTAAAAGGCAAATGACAGCCTGCTTAGAGTTTGCCAAAAGCCACCTAAAGGACTCTCAGACCATGAGAAACAAGATTCTCTGGTCTGATGAAACCAAGATTGAACTCTTTGGCGTGAATGCCAAGCATCACGTCTGGAAGTAACCAGGCACGTCTCATCACCTGACCAATACCATACCTACGGTGAAGCATGGTGGTGGCAGCTGTTGTTTTTCAGCGGCATTGACTGAGAGACTAGTCAGGATCGGGGGTAAAGTTGAACAGAGCAAAGTACAGAGAGATCCTTGATGAAAACTGCTCCAGAGCGCTCAGGACTTCAGCCTGGGGCGAAGGTTCACCTTCCAACAGGACAACAATGCTAAGCACACAGCCAAGACAACGCAGGCGTGTCTTCGGGACAAGTCTCTGAATGTCCTTGGGTGGCCCAGCTAGAGCGCGGACTTGAACACGATTGACCATCTCTGGAGAGACCTGAACGACCTGAAAATAGCTGTTCGGCGACACTCCCCATCCAACCTGGCAGAGCTTGAGAGGATCTGCGGAGAAGAATGGGAGAAATTGCCCAAATACAGGTGTGTCACGTTTGTAGTGTCATACCCAAGAAGATTTGAGGCTGTAATCGCTGCTAAACGTGCTTCAACAAAGTATTGAGTAAAGGGCCAGAATACTTATGTAAATGAGGTATTGTGTGTAGATTGATGAGGGGGGGAAATGATTTAATCTATTATAGAATAAGGCTGTAACGTAAGTGAAGGGGTCTGAATAATTTCCGAATGCACTGCATTTCAGAAATGTATTTTATTACATGGATTATTGTTAGATGATTACCTGTTTGTCACATTAACCATGTGCCTTGCTACAGCAAGACATTAAACAAACTAGACTTAACCTTTTAGTGCTCAGAACTACAGTATATATAGTGAGCTCCAAAAGTATTGGGACATTGCTTCCTGTAGTTGTTGATTATTCTCTCACGTCGCTGGGGAGGGATCAGCGACATTTGTGAGTTTTCAAGCATGAAATTCTTGTTTCATGTCCTGCCACAACATCTCAATTGGGATTAGGTCTGGACATTGACTAGGCCATTTCGAAACTTCAGATTTGTTGCTTTTTAGCCATTTTCATGTAGACTTGCTACAGTGATTACGGATAATGTTATTAAACCAGTCAGTGTGACCACCATTTGGCTCATGCTGCGTGACACATCTCCTTCGCATAGAGTTGATCAGGCTATTGATTGTGGGCTGCGGAATGTTGTTCCACTCTTCTTCAATAGCTGTGTAAAGTTGCTGGATATTGTCGGGAACTGGAATACGCTGTCGTACACATCGATTCAGAGCATCCCAAACATGCTCAATGGGTGACATGTTTGTTGAGTATGGAGGCCAAAGAACTGGGACAAATTTTTGCTTCCAGGAATTGTGTACAGATCCTTGCGACATGGGGCCGTGCATTATCATGCTGAAACATGAGGTGATGGCAGTGGATGAATGGCACGACAATGGGCCTCAGGATCTCATCGCGGTATCTCTGTGCATTCAAATTGCCATTGATAAAATGCAATTGTGGTCGTTGTCCGTAGCTTATGCCTGCCCATACGATAACCCTACCGCCACCATGGTGCACTCTGTTCACAATGTTGACATCATTAGAGTGGCCTTTTATTGTCCCCAGCACAAGGTGCACCTGTGTAATGATCATGCTGTTTAATAAGCTTCTTGATATGCCACACCTGTGAATTATCTTGCAAAATAGAAATGCTCACTAACAGGTATGTTAAACATTTGTGGCCAACATTTGAGAGAAATAAGCTTTTTGTGCATATGGAACATTTCTGGGAACTTTTTTTTTCTCCAACTCATGAATAATGGGACCAACACTTTACATGTTGCGTTTATATTTTTGTTCAGTGTACTTTAAAGAATTCATCACAACTGGTGACTTGGTACCAAATGAAGCCTAGTTGCACTTGATTCAATGAATTCCAAGGAAATAAACAAGTAATTTGCAGGTCATAAATGTTTAATGACCATTTTACCATTTAATTTGACCAATTATTTAATGACCATTTAAGTAGTTTCACAGCAAATAACTTCACATTTCTGTACCATTCAAATAAAAGGTGTGTACAGCAGAACAGTGTCCAGGCTGACTGTTTGTGTTGGTGTAGGTGGGCGGTCATRCCATGCTGCCCATCCGCTGGATGCCTCCAGAGAGCATCATGTACAGGAAGTTCACCACAGAGAGTGACGTGTGGAGTCTGGGCGTAGTCCTCTGGGAGATCTTCACCTACGGCAAACAGCCCTGGTACCAGCTCTCCAACAATGAGGTCAGTCTCACCTCTCACCTAACCTTAACCCTAACCCTTTGACCATACTCTACCTCCATCCTAGCCTAGGTGCCAGTCTGATTCTGCTCTCTAGCCACCTCCTTATAACAATTCCATGAAGAGGTGGCAAGAAAGCAGAACAGACTACCAGGCTAGGTCCAACCTAACTCCCTAACTGGAATTTTATTCTAAACCCTTACATCCTCTACTTTGGTAAAGCTTTCCAAAGCTTTAGCATAAGCCTATAGCCCCAAGGCACATGCGTAGGTCTGAGAGGATTGGAGAGTAAGAAACGCAAAGACAATTAAATCTGGCATATCGGCTGGCATTCTGACACTAACCCTGTTTATCTGCCCCCCCCCCCCCAACACACACACAGGTGATTGAGTGCATTACACAGGGGCGTGTCCTGCAGCGGCCTCGCTCCTGTCCCAAAGAGGTGTACGACCTGATGCTGGGGTGCTGGCAGAGAGAGCCCCACATGAGACACCACATCAAGGAGATCCACAGCCTACTGCTAAACCTAGCCAAAGCCTCTCCTGTCTACCTGGACATCCTGGGCTGAGCGTGTGTGTGTGTGTGTCATGGCGTGTGTGCGTATGCGTACATGCACGTGGCTGTACAATACAAGAGGGAATGAGTGTGTGCCTGTACGTGTGTGTCTATTGATGCACCTGTCCTTGAGTGTGTTTTAAGCTACGATCAAACTCTTTAAGGCAATCAGAAGATTCCCCAACTGTTCCCTTGTGCCCTCCCCTCTCGCTCTCTCTCTCTTACTTTCTCCCTACTTCTACTCTTTCATGCATCTCTTTACCTACCACCTTCTTCCTGCTCAAGATACTTTAAGAATGGATTGCAGTGGGAAGGCTTCTCCCATCGGCACAAAGGATTTTAAACTGGGGCTAAGTAGTCTACAGTAAATGGCTGAGGGCTCTATACGAGCAGGCAGTGCCATTTTTTTCCAATTGGTTTCTGAAAAACTCCGTCCTTCTGTAAATAAAACCCCTGAGGATGAGAAGAGGCGCCTCCACTGCAGATAGGCTGTTTCTTCTCTGTACATAGAGGACATACATCTACCAGACATCGGACCCCCGCAATGTCCTGCAAAGGGTTGAGATGCGTTGCTCTATGGAAGGAGACATGGAAGCAACCAGACTGTTATTTTCCCCTCATGTCATCAAGTCATGACATAACAAGACATGACAAGATATAGTATTTCCCCTCATGCTGATGAGCAGCAACAAATTACATGCTATTGTATAACTGAAGCAATGGTGAAAGTAAACTTAAAAGGGAGATTTGGGGCTGTTCACCAATGGGTGCTCTTCAGCTCAGTCTGTCTGTTGTCGTTGTCTGTGACTATGTACACGAAAGAGGGTATTTGATACATTTTGGGGGATGAAGATGTTTTAATTCCCATGTCAAGTGCTGATGTCATGTCATTTATCGATTTATGTGTCCAACATACTCGGACAATCCTGAGACAGAGAGTATGAGCAGGATCTGTGTCAGTTGCCCTTTCATGGTCAGTGGTGAGGATCTCCGTTTAGGCGTGGTTGGGTCAACTGTGGTAGAATCCTGGCACACACACATATCCCCTACCCCCTACTACCACACACACTCAAAAGGCTTCTGCAGGAAATTGAATTCTGCATGTTTTATTATTTTAGCCCCACAGTGCTTTAGCGACGGAGCCCCAGCCCTCGTCAGTAATGGTGTAATGTATATTTCATTAAGGAGCTAATGTTGGCCATTAGCACAGTCTCCCCCTCAGACATTTAAGACGTATTGTTTTATGGGAGAGAGGGAAAGGAGATGGGGAAGTGGAGAAGAGGAGAGAAAGACGGCGAGATAGAGAGGAGTGGAGAGAGAGAGAGGGAGGGAGGAGGTCTGAATGTCTGCAGGGAAATAGTGAGATAACATCCATCATAGTGCGGTCGTGTCGGTTTTAGAACCCACAGCTGTTTACTTCACACACCTCGCATTCCTATGGCGGGTTCCTCAACCACACACACACAGACAGACACAGACACCACCCACAAAACCTTCTCTTACACATTCAATATCAACTGTAGGCTCACCTACAGACTTTCAAGATCAAACGCCTACATTATCAAAGACACACAATAAACAGACTTATTGAGATGTAATAACTTCATACTTCAGACTGTTTGAGTATCATGATATTGTCATATGTTTCTGTAACTGATTGCATGTGACTGGTTTGGTCATATCCTCAGTCCTTGATGCTATTGATATTTGTGTTCTTCTTATTTATTAAAAAATTATACATTTTTTATGAGACAAAGTTTCTGAGGTCTAAGTAAATTATTTGGTCTGAATCGGGGCCTGACTCAAATTTAAAGTGATCTAATTTATTATGCTGACAGTATTATGTGCGTGTGCCTCCGAAATAGTGCAATACTTGGGCTGTGGTCAAAAGTAGTGCACTATACAGGGAATAGGGTGTAATTTCAGACGTAGACTGTGTGTGTTTGTTTGGGTCCTTGCACATGCTCTTTGTTACATTTTCCTGCCTGCCTCTTGAAATATACATTAGATCCAATAAGTACCATCCGTTCCACAAAGAGAATGGATGTCTTTCTGTGCGAGAGCAAGTAGAAAATGCTTTACAGGTATTCAATATTGGTTACACAATAATGTTGTGCAATACAAATCAAAATCGTGTGCAACAACCTTCAGTGTGAGAGTAGTTGGCAGTGAAATAACTGCCAGTGTGAGAAAGAGCACTATGCGTCCATCGAACTAAGAAACCACTCTTAAAGCACTTATAGCCTACATGAATTGGCTAAAGTGGGACATGGCAGTGGTGGCGAGTCAGTGAATTGTCTATCAGAGGACTGCACTGGAAGACATTTCTATGTGGCTCTCTTCCATCACTATGGACCCAGTCTGAGTTTCCTCTACATCCTGGTCAAGTTACTGTGACTAATTATGGAGCCTTCCCAGAATCCTTTCTGTTGGAGGTTCAACATTTCCGCCTACCGATAGGCTCTAGGCAATGGGCGGCACCAATCGCAATGCTATCGATCTCTTTGCTAAGAAAATGGACACCTCAAAAAGGACTGACAATCACAACCCTTAACAAGTGAACTGCTGTATAGTTACAAACCGCTCCTCTCTCGAATGTATCTTCACTTTCTTTCTTTCTCTCTTTCTTGTTCTCTCCCAGCTATTACACTGTCCAACTGTGACATCCCTGATGGGTCAGTGAGAGGCGTGTGTATACGACCCATGTGGCTCTGATGGCTTTAGTCTCAGTGCTGTGACTGGAGTTTCTCATAACGTGTGTAATACTAATGTGATCAGCTTCTCTCGATGAACGGACCATTCTGTTGTGATACGGTATCATTAATAAAAGTGTTATGTCTTACGTCATCCTGAGCAGATCTGGTGTCTCTATGTGAATAAGGGAGTGTTAGAGCGATGAGTGTGCGTTGGAGTGATTACGTACAGTAGCCTATAGATCACACTTTAAAAGAGCTATAACTTATGTCTATAAATTAGTGGCCTTTACAAGGCCTACATAAATGCTTCACAAATCAGTTGTAATGTCACAGTAAATGTGATATAACAGGTTCTCACATCTAGAGCGTGATGCATATGCATAAGTTTATAAGCTGTGGCATAGGCTTTATATAACCCTTTATACTGTGACATTTGCTTACAAATGATTTGAGAAGTATGTACAGCACATATCATAAGCATTCACCCCTCTTAGATTTCTTCACTTTTTTATTGTGTTACAAAGTGGGATTAGAATGGATTTAATTGTCATTTTTGTGTCAACAGTCTACACAAAATACTCTAATGTCAAAGTGGAAGTTTAAAGATAAAAAATAAAGCACTAATATACCTTGATTAGATAAGCATTCACCCCTGAGTCAACGCATGTTAGAAACCCCTTTGGAGCAATTACAGCTGTGTACATTTCTAAAGGGCCGATTCAGACTTAGGAATTTACACCTTTCCTACTCACTTCTCAGTATTTGGTATTCAAATGTACCTTATTCAGTCACCTAACACTCTCTGCAGTTGTGGCTACCGTGCTCGCTATGAATAAATATAATTCAGCCACTGACAGCCCTCCCACTTGCTGTCCAACAGTATTTCTCCTGGAGTTTTCATTCAATAGGGTTTTCTGTACATGTATCTTAAGCCATCCCTTTAAATACGGTGTACCTTTAAGTTTGAATTTTGTCGACAGACTCACTAGAATATATCAAGAGAACGGGTTCAGAATATTAGGGATCAATAAAAAAAAAGCCATCTAAATACATATATGCATATTCGTCTCCATTTCAGCACCAATTGGTAGATTTTAAAATATTCTGATCTTGTAGATTATTTATGGTTTAGGGAAGTATTTATGAATCATAAAAACAGGTTTGGAGAGCCTTTACGCACAAAAGAAAGCGGTGGTTTGATTCAAAGTAGACACTTTTTCCACTTGGAACCGGTAGATTCCCTAGACCTTATTCAGGGTTTCCTGGTGAGTACAGGTGGTGTAATTATTAGGGAATTAAGTCAAGATCAGAATTTGTAGACAGACCTCCACCACACCTTAATTTATTCGATCTCCACCCCAAATGAATAGCGGGGTGAACAGCATGATATTCTCATGCTTAAGTTCAAGGTCAGAATACGCATAAAGAGAAAAGTGCATAAAAAGGGTATTACGTTCCATTTACACATGCTTAACTCGGGTTGGAATTTCCTCCCTTAGAGCTTTGCACACCTGGATTGGGCAATATTTACCCATTATTCTTTTCAAAATTCTTCAGGCTGTCAAGGTGTTGGAGGTCATGGCTAGACAACAATTTTCAAGCAGATTTAAGTCCAAACTGTAACACTAACTGTCATCTTGGTAAACATAAGGCTTTGCATTGAGGACAAAAAGTGTATTCCTTTGCTGTGTTTTTTTTGTTGCAGTATTACTTCAGTGCCTTGTTGTATACAGGATGCATGTTTCGGAATATTTGTATTCTGTATATTTTTATTATAATTTTCACCCATTTAGGTCATTATTGTCGAGTCACTACAATATTGTTGATCCACCTTCAATTTTCTCCCATCACAGCCATTGAACTCGCAAATGGCCCCGTGGTGACACCCCTGAGTGGTTTCCTTCCTGTCCTGCAGGTCAGTTCAGAACGACAACACTATATTTGAAGTTTCTGGGTGGTTTAATACATAATCTACAGCATAATTATTAACTTGACCATGCTCAATAAAGAGATATTCAATGTCTGATTTGTTATTGTTACACATCTACCAATCACTGCCCTTCTTTATGAGGCTTTCGAACAGCTCCCTGATCTTTGTAGCATGAAATTCAATACTTGACTGAGGGACCTTACAGATGTCTGTATGAGGTCCAGAGGAAGGGGTAGTCACACAGAGTGAGTCCATGTAACATAGTGTGATTTGTTGTGCCACGTTTTACTCCTGAACTAATTTAGGCTTTCCTAAGCAAAGGGGGTGAATACCTGTGCAATAACTATGTTTGAGTTATTTCATTTGTAAAATTGTGTCAAATGTTCTTTTGACTATGACATTATGGAGTAAGTTGTGTAGAGCAATGACAAAATATCACAATGAAATCTATTTCAATCTCACTTTGTAATGCAACAAAATGTTGTTTTTTTAACTAAGAGGGTTAATACTTATGATACCCACTGTATATTGGCCTTATAAAGGGCTAATGAAGGCTTTGGCTATAGCTTGTTATTAACGTGTGACCAGCCTCTAGATCCTGTGCTCTCACATACACATGAGCCAACCCAATTACAGTAATCACAATGGGGTTCTGACCATGTGCGGATGAAGTTGAGACAGTTTCTAAATCCCTCACGCAATTAAGAAACAGCTGAGCTAATCCACTTCCTTTAAAAAAAAAAATAAGTAGCTCTATCGTGTTTTTTTTTTACATTGAACAAAACCTTTGACGAAAATGAAATGAGAAAACGTATAAAGGGTCAACTCTCTCCATGTGCCGGTGTGTGTGCTGCACGCGTGCTTGTGTGCGCGTAGGTGCGGACGCGTCCATGTGCTGTGTGTAAGGGCAAGAGTGAGGGATAGTATAATTCTCTATGATGTGCAAAGCACTGGATCTCTGGACTCAGCACTCTGCCCTCATAAAGAAGACCTTTAATCAGTGCACAGTGTAGTGAGGCAGAGGGAGAGGCCATAAACGCAAATCAATGTCACAGAGAGACACAGAGGAAAAGCGGTCTGTGTATACAGGACATAACTCAAACAAGTAAATAGTCAGCACACACTGTCCCCATACTGATATATCTCTATGGCAAATCCTCCACACCCAAATAATTATTCACCATAATAGATCTACACACTTATTCAGACATACTTCACCTGACTCCCATTCAGCAGTGTACAGTATCTGCTGTACTCTGGCTGAATAAGGCTAGAGAACTAGGATGGTCCTTTGAGGGGGTTTCTATCCACTGTACAAAAGTTGTGAAGTTGAGTCAACTTAAAAAATCAAGGCTACCAGCTGCAACACAATTTCTAGTTTACTTAATTTTGGGGCAGGAAAGTTCTGCTAACATACAGTAAATGTGTCGCCAATGCATACTTCAACATTTAAGTTTACGCAACATTTTTTCCCAACTCACAATAAGCAGAAAGCATTGGATTAGAGCAGCGGTTCCAAAGCTTTTCATTTCCAGGGACCACCATATCCCTGTCAAGAGCTCTTGAGGACCCCCATTCGCAGAGTCACAGAATTGTGTAATATAACATATCTTTGTGATCAAATGTAGAATTTTACCAGCGAATGTAACAGATGAAAGCCTATTATTACAGATGGATGTTTGTTAAACAATTTGCATTGAGAAATCGGACCACTGCAGATTGAAAACCATTAGAATTGGCATGAAACAAGTCGACTGGCATGAAAGGAGAATTTCATGCCAGTCAAATTGGATATTTAAGCTACATGGACCTTTTCAAGTTGCATTTTTTTTTTTTTACAGTGTAGGTGGAGTGGAAAGAAAGAGGAAGGACAAAGTGGAGGGAGAGGAGGAAAAGTGGGAAGTTGAGGACCTCTTGTCCCCATACGACCTCTCTTCTACAGAGCACCCCTGTGCCTGTCCATTGAGTTGATGTGCGTAGTGTGTACGTTTGTCTGTACGTGTGCGAGTGTGCTCGCGGGCGCTCGTGTATGTGTGTCCTAGCAGATGTGGTGCCTCCAATGCTAATGAAGGCAGTTTGACTGGAGCTCAAGAGAGATGGCTTAATGAATGTTCACAGCATCACCATGGAAACATTTGTTTGATGCTTTTTAGACTAGAGAAGTGTTTGTGTGTGTGCGCGCGCACACGTACTTGTGTTGGGAGAAGGCACTAGAACAAAAAGCTCCTTTTGTGTTGAGAGGAAGTTAGAGACGCCATCTGTTGGTTGAAGTGAAAAGTCCTCAGTGCTGTGAAATTGTTCCTCTATTTTTAACTATCATTCATGGAATTATGGTTCCCTTTCTCATACGAGTAAGTGTGACCAATTCACCACTCATCCATATGTAGTCAAATATTTCACTTTTTCATTTGCCATCAAATCTTAGTTTGTGCTTATCCCAAATTAAAGTAACCTTACAGTGAAATTCAGAGATACTTGAGATATCTCAAAGACATCCTGGAAGAAGCAGATGCAGTTGCATAAAAAAACGAGAATATTAAAAGTTGTAAATATCCTGGAGGAAATGTGTCATTACGGATAACAGGCATAAACACGACGAAACAATTTCAACCTAGATCATAGTCAGAGAAGAAACCGATAATGATGTGCTCTAATTGTTGGTATTAACGCAATGATACCTCTATTTACGCCCTAATCCCCCTAAAGCTGCACCTGGAACATGACATCATTCCCAACGCTGTGCGCGTGTGTGTGTGTGTACATGTGTACGTGCGTGTGTTGCAGACTGCGCTTCATCCCACATTGTACAGAGAAAGCCAAGAATACTTCAACAGCAAGCAGAAAGAGCATGTTTGTGGAGAGGGGGATCGAAATGTGAATAGGTGACCGCAAAAATGGTCCTTCTTTCCAGCCAGTCATCGTGCGTGGATGCACACATGGATATTGCACCCGCCCAGAGTGTTTATGTGATTCCAAGAAGAACACGCAAGTTTTGACTGACGAACAAGTTGAATGTTTACTCTAGGAACATTGTGCGGGCATCCAAGAATAAACTAAAGTCAATTCCTGAGTAACTGGAGAGTGTGTGGGGATTAATACTATGTGTGGTGATGATGATGAGTAAAAGTCCTGGACTGAGAAGCATCCATACTGTTCTTGCCGGACAGCCTGTAGCAAGTCAGAACCTTTAGAGCATCCAAAGCCAACTCAGATGAGCTCCAGCTAGCCATTTTTTCATAGTCCTACAAGGATGAATTATGTCCTGCTATAGTTATGATGTTGAGTCACCACCCACCTCAGAACCACACTGCCACACAAAGCCATATACATGAGATTCTTCAAAGTAGCCACCCTTTGCCTTGATGACAGCTTTGCACATTCTTGGCATTAACTCAAACAGCTTCATGATGTAGTCACCTGGAATGCATTTCAATCAACAGCTGGGCCTTGTTAAAAGTTAAATAGTGGAATTTATTTCCTTCTTAATGTTTTGAGCAAATCCGTTGTGTTGTGACAAGATAGGGCTATCTTCTGTATACCAACCCTATTTGGTCAAAGTTCATATTATGGCAAGAATAGCTCAAATAAGTAAAGAGAAACGACAATCCATCATTACTTTCAGACGTGAAGGTCAGTCAACCCGGAAAAGTTCAATAAAGTTTCTTCAAGTGCAGTCGCAAAAACATCAAGCGCCAAAGGACAGATTTCCACTGGTCTAAAGGACACCGATGAGAAGAAGAGACTTGCTTGGGCCAAAAACACGAGCAATGGACATTAGACCGGTGGAAATCTGTCCTTTGGTCTGATTAGTCCAAATGTGAGATTTTTGGTTCCAACAACTAACTATGTCTTTGTGAGACGCAGAGTAGGTGAACGAATGATCTCCACATGTGTGGTTCCTACCGTGAAGCATGGAGGAGGAGGTGTGATGGTGTGGGGGTGCTTTGCTGGTGACACTGTCTGTGATTTATTTAGAATTCAAGGCACATTTAACCAGCATGACTACCACAGCATTCTGCAGCGATACACAATCCCATCTGGTTTACGCTTAGTGGGATTATCATTTGTTTTTCAACAGGACCATGACACAACACACCTCCAGGCTGTGTAAGGGCTATTTGACCAAGAAGGAGAGTGATGGATGGCTGCATCAGATGACCTGTCCTCCACAATCACCCGACCTCAACCCAATTGAGATGGTTTGAGATGAGTTGGACCGCAGAGTGAAGGAAAATCAACCAACAAGTGCTGAGCATATGTGGGAACTCCTTCAAGAATGTTGGAAAAGCATTCCAGGTGAGGCTGATTGAGAGAATGCAACGAGTGTGCAAAGTAATCAAGGCAAAGGGTGGCTACTTTAATGAATCTAAAATCTAAAATATATTTTGATTTGTATAACACTTTTTTGGTTACAACATGATTCCATGTGTTATTTCATAGTTTTGATGTCTTCACTATTATTCTACAATGTAGAATATAGTAAAACACAAAGAAAAACCCTCGAATGAGTAGGTGTATCCAAAATGTTGACTGGTACTGTACCTGAGGAAGATGAGCTGTGAGAACTTACACACCACTCTCATCTAAGAGACTACAAGCCCTAATCCAGGCCTCCTGTTTGGAGCTGCAGAGGGAATACGAGGACCTACATCATGAGCAGGAAGAAATCGGGAGGGCGTACTCTAGGCCCTCCTGGCCTGAGTCACGGCCATGGGAGCACCATTACTGCCGCTACTCTCCTGACCGTCACCACCATAGGCCTCCGCGGCTAGAGCCTTCGTCACCTGGGGAGCCACCTGACCTCGTCTCTGCGGCCCAGCCGGCCGCTGCCTTCGAATCCCTGATGAGCCTCGCCCAGTGGTCACAACTTGCTCCACCATGGAAGCCATCATCTTCCATGTGAGAGTCACAAACCTCAGTCCCAGCCAGTGAGCTTCCAACAACAGTTGTGGCCGGCATGCCACGTCCTTCAGCTTAGAGGATCCTCCGCCACCCCCGTGGACTTCCATGGGGCCGCCCAAGACGGCTTGGCATCTCTGTGCACCCTTCTCACGGGGCGGCCCCTAAGCCCATTACATGCACCAGAGCTGGCACCCTCCTGGCCCCCATGGTCCTCTAAAGTGACACTGGCTATCAGCTGCCCCGTTAGTTTGGCCAGACGCACACAAGGACTGGACTTGATCCTGTCTGGTCCCTTCTCTTAAAGACTAAGGCCCCCGTTGAGGTATTTCTATTTGTATTTATTATAGATCCCCATTAGCTCTGCCAAGGAAAATTAAGGCAGTTATACAATTTTAAAAACATTACAATACATTCATAACAGATTTCACAACACAGTTTTCAGGTGTGGATTTCCACAAGAAATCCAGGGGCGGGTTTAAAAAATGGCTATTCCTTCCAGCCAATAAGCATGCTTGGCTGCACACATGGACATTGTACCCACCCACTCTAGCTCAGAATGTTTATGTCTTTCCAAGATGAAGACGCAAGTTTTGGCTGACGACCAAGTTTACTGTTTCCTCTAGTAACATTGTGCATGGATCCAAGAGAAAACACAAGTTGATTCCTGAGTAACTGAAGCGTGTGTGTGTTAATACTATGTGTGGTGGTGATGTAGAAAAATAAAAGTCCTGGACTGAGAAGCATGTACTGTTCTTGCCAGACAGCCTGTTGCGAAGTCTGAACCTTTGGTAATCAGCATTGATATGGACAGATGTCAACACTGCCTCTGTCAAAAGATGGAAGGTGACAGGTTCTAGGTCTAGGTTGAGCAAGCAGGGATATATAAAAAAAAAAAAATGAAGACATGGTTCCCATATTTCTATTTCAAACACATTCCATTTTCTCATTTCCATTCAATTGCTTTGTTTCCAGAAATATAATTTACTTAACTTTTTACATTTACATTTACATTTAAGTCATTTAGCAGACGCTCTTATCCAGAGCGACTTACAAATTGGAAAGTTCATACATATTCAACCATGCTAGTTAAAATGATCATACAAACCAAAACAAAGAAATCAAGAGAAAACAAAGGGGCACAGGAAGTGGTGCAGCCCAAGAGGCTGTGTCCATCTTCTCAAGACTTCCATTTCCTCTTTAACAACCTCCATTGGCCATGTGCTCACCAAACGAAGCCCTACATGCACTAGCAAAACCTGGAATCCACCATGCCGCCGCACTGCATTCACTTCCTGTGGGCAGCCGCCTAGAACACAAAAATAGGGAGGATTAAATCCACTGAATCCAAATCACATGACTCATCAATTATCCTGTGACACCTCCACATGTACCCTCTCATTTTATCGTACAGATATAGACTAGTTGCCATGGTGATCTTTAATTATATTGTAGTAAGGCTTCATTGTTCTGGAAAAATCAAGTATGTACAATTGATATCAACAAGGAAATATATCTACTGTTACTACTGATTTCAATACAAATACACATTGTGTAGGCTATCACATGCTCATGCACACATGTACACACGTACACACACACAAAACTAGAATGCAATTCTTAATCATAACTGTAAAGTAAAAAACCGCAGACACCTGGTTTAAGTGGTGTTGGTCAGTGCAGTTTAAGAGAAGAGATCAAATCAAGGTCCACTACTCTCCCACCGAGCAAAAACCTGACATCAACATCAAATCAACATCCAATTATTTGATTGATATTTAATTTAGTTGTCAACTAACACATCATATTCCATTACTTTAAAAAACTACAAATCTTACAGAACGTGGCTTTAAAATGAGACAAATACCATCCCCAAGTCCCTAGACAGGACTCTTTAATAATAATTACTATATCAGGACTCTCGATCAGAGAAACCCTGTGGCTCATGGAGGCTCGTCACAACATCAGCTCTCTGAGAAAACTGGTATCAAACATGTTAAGGCTCCTAGGAGGGGGTTTATACTGATAATCTATTACTGAGAAAATCTATTTATTGGATTCACCATTTATCCACCATGTCTCCTAATGGTCTGAACCAAGAGTTTGATATCAGACCCTTTCTTTTACGAACACACAACGTTGATTTGTCTTGCCATCCAGTTTTTTTTTTGCTTTTTCAAATGCAATTTTCTTGTAAAGATGACTTTTTCACAATGCCTGCTCCCAAGCGTTCTCACTACATAGAAAAACATAATGTTGTAGGGCTTCCCTCATGCCCCTTTTCATAATGGCACTAACGTTAGCAACGTGAGTGAGTGCACGCTAGCTACCAACCAGAACACTATGCTAGCCGAGACCAACAGCTCAAACAAACGGACTAAAAGCTACAAGTAATGAGTGGAGTTAAAAATGGACTATACTAAACAAGGTAAATGTCTTACCTGTGATTCACATACACACTGTAGCTATGTGTAGCCTACTTGGACTCCGGCTCCCAACATTTTCCCGCTCCCCCACACTGAATAGCCTGTAGCCTCAGGGCTCTTTTCGCAGGCTCTATTTCCCTACGTGGGAGCATTGCGAACCGTAGGTCTGGATTTTTTACCTGTTTACATGTACATTGAACAACACAGTAGCTTTTCGTCATTTTGCTGTTATTTCGGTATAACAAAAGATCGACATTGAAGTTGGCTTTTTTACAATTGGGGTCAATGGGAAAGAATGTTTGTTTTCCCCAATTTGTGGGCGTGGTCAAGGATAGTTGGCTATTTATAATGAGGGACACCTGGAGAAAATTGTACCTCTCTAAAATGAAAATAGATGGCTCTCCCTTCAGTAAAATATATTTTTACCGGACTGTCCCGGAACTCTTAAAGACAAAACAAGTGACCCTCCCCTAAACCCAAAATAATAATTAAAGTGGATAGCATAGAACATGCCTACCGTTTAACCTTACTCCTAGGACAGAGACACTCCTCGGACAGAGACGCGCCTTAGATGCAGTTTTAGAAAATGTTTGTTTTGTAAGCATTACATGGCAAAGTAGCCAGAAGGTTGTGGATTCGCAGACCACCGCGGATAAAGTTAGCAATGAAAAGACATCCATTATAGTAAAAACACTGCATGAATCTAGCATCTTATTTGCTGTCTGAGAAAAAATACTGTAGCCTTTTATAAATGCATTTCATGCAATTCTACGTCATTTTACATGGCTGAAGACAAGTAGAATCTTTTTTTAATACCACAATAGAGCATGGCAAAGTATGAGCGCATGCTTTAGCACCAGCAACATTTTGATTTCTATACAGGCTATTGTTAAAAAAGAGGATAGTCTAGGTTTGGAACAGTGCTAAAGTTGTCTATCAACTGTAAAACTGTAGGTCAACAGAACCAGTTACAACTGAAGTATCTGACCATCAATGAAATCGAGAAAAAGCCATTCATTTTTTAACAGAAGCTGCATATCATCAGGTAGGCCGATATGCACTTTTTTTCATTTGGGAAACTATTTTCTCTTTTATTCTATTTTATTCCTTACAGTTTGTTGTTAAAAAATAGATTTGTGTTGACTGTGATTAGGGCATGGGAATATAAGAGCAACTGCTAGGCTAAATGAACAAACTAGGCACACATAGCTCACCACATGATCCTCAAACCAAAGACTGGCCAAACTTGTGTTTCTAAAAGTGAATTCAAAGGCATTGTAGAATGACTGTATAGGCATTTTTCGTTTCCTTATTATTTAATTCGGAGTAATAATGTTTTAAATTTCATTTTATTTCAGGCTAAATGTGAAATTTACAGACATGTAGTTGAAGTGTTGTTGTTGTTGTGTTGTTAAAATGTGGAGCACTCCTGCCAGCCTGTAGCGTGTCACAAATGGTTCACAATTGATTTCTTAAATGGCAGATGATAGCCTTGAAATAATACATATATGGCCTAAATAATTCATTTTCCGTTCTTTCTTAGGCTACCTGGCTTGCTCCTGACTGATTTAGAGTTAGTATGTTGTTTAATAGCATGCTGAAATGTTGAATGTCAATTGATAGTGATAGAATCACACATTACATCCCAAGTAAAGTCAATGTTTTACGTCCTCGGCTATAGAAGGATGTAGCGCAGCCTCTGAATGTCATAGAGACACACCAAAGATATCCCATATGCATTGGAGTGACGTCTTTCCCCGGCATTTTACAGCTTGTTTATAACGTTGCGGACTAAAGCGTCATTATAGATCACTTTATATTGTTGGATTCTAGCTTGAAATATACATATTCATGTTACCAGACTAGAACTTATAGATTACTGTACATGTTTAATGAATGTATATGTTGGTGTCAGTGGAGGGATAACAACTAGGTGTATGGAAAGTTACTGAGTGAAGAAGCGGGAGTGCAGAGAGATTACATTCTGTTAAAACATGATATTGTTAAATCTCATGTTTCCTATGGAGAGAGGAGAAGGGTAACCGTCTGGTTTCAGTCACTGATAAGGTAGGTCGGGTCAGATGAAAGTGAGAAGGAACAGTCACCACTTAAGTTCCTGCCTAGCAACAGAGATGTATTGGCTGTCTAAAGGTGAAAGAAGTGGACTCCACCTAGTAGGAGGGTATAAATATATGTGCTTGTGTTAACATGTCTTTGTCTTTGCAGCTGTTTGACCCAGTAGGGGAATAAACTTGGTTTGAGCTTTATTAGTTGTCTGTGAGTTTTACTCTGTTTATTCATAACCCAACAGTTGGCGTTGTCGACCGGATTCACTACGATTTACAGTTGAACTAGAGAGTCCAAATCAGTGAAACAGGAACCGCAACTAAAAACAAGGTAGACACAGTTCCTACACCTGTTACCACTCATTCTGACAACTTGGGGAGATGAGTGTCACGTTCGTCGTAATGAGCGGACCAAGGCGCAGCGTGATTGAAGTTCCACATCTTTATTTCGGTGAAACTTATAACAATAAACCAATAACGAAACGTGAAGAAGTGATGCACAAACACAAAACAATATCCCACAAGCACAGGTGGGAAAAATGGCTACTTAAATATGATCCCCAATCAGAGGCAACGATACCAGCTGCCTCTAATTGGGAACCATACAAAACACCAACATAGAACATTTTTACTAGAACACCCCCTAGTCACGCCCTAACCTACTACACCATAGAGAAACAAGGGCTCTCTATGGTCAGGGCGTGACCATGAGTCGTAGGCTGAAACAATTATAGGATACGGACTTAGAAAGCCTGAGTTTATTCAGTAGTCCCATTGTGATACGACCGGTCATAAATATATGGTGTAGGATAGGTTCCGTAAGAATAGGTTCCGAGATCCATAGGTAAATCTATGGTGTAGGGTTGGTTCCATAAGGATAGGTTCCGAGATCCATAAATGCATCTATGGTGTAGGGTTGGTTCCATAAGGATAGGTCCCAAGATCCATAGGGAGATCTATGGTGCAGGGTAGGTTCCGTTAGGATAGCTCCCTAGTGGGGGTGTTCCCCTGCGAGATCCGTAAGAGGGATGAAAGTCCCAGCCGCGGTGGACATGAGGCAGTAGAGTGTGTGTGTATGGATAAATTGCATGCTTGTGTACTAGTACGAAAGGTAATGTAGAGAAGTAGTCCATGTAGGGGGACAAAGAAAGGAAGTGCATACGGTGGACAATAGGAGATATCTGAGAATATCTGTGCTTAAAGATCAAACATTGTCAGTGAGTGGGAATGTGGATGGGGATAAAAGGTTGCCTACAAGTTCTGGAGGAGATCCTCATCCTTGGATAGAAAAGCAAAAAGATATCCAAACATTGTTTGAACATGATTTGAGTGTATTAGCAGTAGCAATAAGGAGAGAGGTTGGTTTGACTGTCCTGTGAGGATCACAATGGGTCAGATCAGCTTGGCAATGATTGACAGTAACCAGACCTTCTCTCACCCACAGAAAAGGGGAGGAGGGAACTGGGCCGGTTTGGCAGTTCACACCCTGTTGTAAATGACATGAGAAGAGGGGATTCTTTCTCACGGTCAAAAGTGGATAATGGAACAATAATTATAACATAAGAATGTGGGGAAAGGTCAGTGGGGAGCTATGGAAAAAAAATGTAATATTGCTTTTCATTTTGTGATGTCATTAAAAATTGTATAGATGAAATATTGTAACTTGGAAAGTATATATCCTTTATCTGTCAAGTTTTCATCTAATATGTTGTGCATATAATATGAAAAATGATGTAAGCATTTTTGTTATGATGTGAATGTGATTTTAGGAGGGTTAAGAGAATCTATCTCCTCTCGCCTACAATTAATTGAATTTACCACAAGTGGACTCCAAACACGGATCAATCAATCAGCTCAATCAAATGTATTTATGAAGCTCTTTTTACATCAGCCGATGTCCCAAAGTGCTATACAGAATCCAAGCCAAAAACCCCAAACAGCAAGCAATACAGATGTAGAAGCACGGTGGCTAGGAAAAACTCCCTGGAAAGGCAGGAACCTAGGAAGAAAGGATGATCAATGGAAACAGGATGCACCTGAGCTCAATTTCATGTCGCTTAGCAAAGGGTCTGAATACTTATGTAAGGTATTTCTGATTTTTATTTTTAATACATTTGCAAACATTTCTAAAAACCTGTTTTCGCTTCGTCATTATGGGGTATTGTGTGTAGATTGTTGAGGGGAAAAAATGTAATTTCATCCATTTTAGAATAAGGCTGTAATGTAACAACATTTTGAAAAAGTCAAGGGGTCTGAATACTTTCCGAATGCACTGTAAGTAGTACATACTGTGTATTTTCCCCTGTCTGTAAATGTACATTCTGCCAGTGTCGGTGTGTGCTAAATTGAGGGTCTTGAATTCAAGTGATAGACTCTACGTGAAGTGCTAAGGACTGTCATTCTAAATTTGGGTTGGATAATGTATCAATAGTTCTAATGATGATTCGGAAAGGCAAGAAGGAGAGAGAGAGCACACAGTGAGGGGAGGGTGCACTGCTCATCCTCCAGGTGGTTTCTGAATCTAATAAAAAAATGTGTAAGATTCCATTGAGTCTAGGGAGGGTTTCCTCCCAGGAAACCTTATCTTTTAGTGTCCTCCGAGAGGGAGGTATTAGAGAACCCACTAGACTAGATGATAGCTTGGGTTAACCGTGATGGGGACATTGATAGTAGGGATTTTGTTTTACCATGTCTCAGAATCCCAATGTTAAAGCTCATCAATGCATATAGCTTTCTGGATGATACAGTGCAATGAATTACTGACAGGGCTCGTATTCTGCGTCTTGCTTTGACACCCGAGGATGAGGATGAAGGAGACTGGCATGAAGACTAGCATCCCATTGGCATAGAACAGAACGAATGGACAGTCCTTGACCCAATGTCATTTTTCATGAAGGGTGATGTGAAATTATGAAACATGTAATCTCTCTCTTCCCTGTTCAAGTCAATGTGTTTTCTAGGCGGCGTGGAACATGAGTGATCACTGTTCCAGATGAGGGATTGTTGGAAACGGACGTACGTTTTAAAACGCACGTTTTAGTATGTCTTTAACAATATAAGTGGACTAGCAGTAGTGACTAACTACTGATTCTGGCAGGGAATTGGGAAATCAGAATTAAATATGACTGGGGCGGAGATTTGTGAGGCTCATAGATTAAGGAAGTGGGAAATATATAGTCTCTGGGGAACGATACCACTCCTCTGTGTATAGTGATACAGGGGATAGCTCGTAGTAGAAGGACAGCTAACTGAACAATAGAGACTAATATGAAGTCAAGTTGAACGTCACACATACCCAGATCACGGTGGGAGTAGCAGAGATAGTGTTGTCATTTCAGACGCTATTGTCAACGTTCAGAGAGGGGTTCGTCGAAGAAGGTACAACGCTTGAAAGAATAGCCACAGATCCCTGTATACAGGAGGCCACCTCACACGGGAGGTTCACTGTAATAATAGCATCACATCTGTGTGATTATTATATATTTTTTTACACAATCGCTAGGACCCATTAATCAATGCTTTTTCAAAATGCTTCACACAGTTCTAACCAACTTTCAGCTTGGCACAGCAGCTAATTTCACATCCAAAATGCACTAAAACTACCAAAACACTTCATACATGTTTCAAATCAACTCATGTTTCATTTTTCCATAACACTAGCAAAGGTTGTCACCCAACAAGCACACTTTGTCACTCATAAAACAGTGACCTAAAAAAGAACACTAACAACAGGTAGGATTATACAATGTTTTCTTTTGTAACATTTCTTTACAAAACAAGAATGACACCTCTCTACTGTTTAGAATACGCTGCAGTATATGTTACAGGAATGAATCAGACATGATGCAATATGCTTCAATATGTTTTATGTCATTTTTTGGCATTGAGTGATTCAAAAATACAAGAATTTGTATATACACCATCTACCGATACAGCTACAGTAGCAATGCTAGTCAACCCTGTCTTCTGTATTTGGCCACAGGTTCTCATCCACATCACATCTTATGTCATCTTGGGCAATACACCTAGGAAAAAATAGTGTGAGGAAAGTGATTCCATCCTGGGATGGGCTGCAAACCACTATGACTGCACGGGAGTGGTGAAATGCCACATTGCCCCATACAATTACAAACGTTGGCCGATTTCGCCTCACTGCAACTCTTTCCTCACCTGGCACATCCCTTCCATAGAGGTCATCCAGGAATTAAATGAGACATTGTGATGTTGGCACCCCTCTGGCCCGGGACATCCACTGTGGCTCTTTTCCCAATCACATTCCTTCCTCACAGTCGTGTTTTGGTCAAGTTGAAACCAGCCTCATCCACAAAGATGAATATGTGGGGTGTTTGCCTGGCTTCTATCTCCATGACTCTCTAAAATAAATCCACAAGGCAACATAAGAGTTAGTCTATTACAGTAGTTTACATTATACCTAAAAACATGCCATGGTGTGCCTCTGCCCTGTTTGGTTTTGTTCAAAACCAGTTCTGTATTTTATAGTCATCTTACCTGAACATATTGGTTCCTGAGTTGCTTGACTCGTTCAGAGTTTCTCTCAAAGGGGACAGTGTACAACAGCTTCATTCTGACTTGTAATGTAATGTTGTCTGCCAACACTCTGTCCCGAATCTCTGTGAGTTTTATGCCATTGTTTCTGATGACCATATCAATGATTGCAGTTTCCTGCACAGCAGTGAAAATCGTACCTGTCCCGCCTGTGGGAGGTAACCGTTGGGTCCTAAGCAGAAATACAAAAACAATTACACACAAGTGGGTTTGGAGGCTTTGCTCAATTTACATCTGTAATGTTCAGTCAGATGCCCTTGCAGAATTGCACATCTTACCTGTTGTTTTGCCGGAAATTTCTCACAACAGATGCCACTGTTGAGCGTTGCAGATTTGGCTGCACTCTCAGACCAGCCTCTCTCATTGATAGACCATGATTTATTACATGATCAATTATAGCAGCCCTAATCTCATCTGAGACTACAGCTTTTGATCTTCCTCTCAGTCTTCTTCCAACACACATACAGTGGGGAGAACAAGTATTTGATACACTGCCGATTTTGCAGGTTTTCCTACTTACAACGCATGTAGAGGTCTGTAATTTTTATCATAGGTACACTTCAACTATGAGAGACGGAATCTAAAACAAAAATCCAGAAAATCACATTGTATAATTTTTAAGTAATTAATTAGCATTTTATTTACTTACTCCTCTTTATTTACTTACTCCTCTCCCTCTCCCAGCCACTCTTCTTCCTCTGTCAGCCACTTCTCTATCTCTGGCTGGGTCCATGTTTACATTGCAGTACAGCATTATTCCTAAGATGTCCCCTTTTGTATAGATGGTAATGAAATTGAAAGACTAACACCTGGGTAGGTGTTCAGCTACAATGGGAATCAGATGTGGTTGGTCTAATTGTTTTGATAGTATTTCATGTTTTAGATTTGGAATATGTTTCAATATGGTATTACTGTAGAAATTTAGCAAATTGCTGTCTTATTCAATTTTATGTTAGGTTTTGAACTTAAATTTAACAGTTTTGAAAAGAGTATGTTAACATGTGCAAATTGGCCTGTAGGTACATAGAGTTTTGGTGGTGGTTGTGTCTGAGTGAGAAAATAATTCATGAAATTTGAATGATGTAGTCATTGAATGCATTTTGTGCCAAAGCAATGAAAAACGATCCACAGTTTAGCCCACATAGACTGCTGTTGTGTTCACTGTGTGAAGAGTTTTGAAAAAGTGACCTAAGTATTGAGAAATGGGTCCTAGCGATTGTAAAAAAAATTTAAGAAACATGTGACTCAAGAGTTTTGTAAGTTTGGATACCCTTCCAAAGCCACTAACCTCTCCGTCATTCCTAACCTCCAGCAGTGGGACCGAGTGACGGTAACAGGGAAGTGTCAGAAGGTTGCTCCTTTGTTCACAAAGGGGTAGATCGGCCTTGGCATGAGATATGCCAAGATACCGACTGTAGCAGGCATCAGAAGATCAGGAGCAGGAGACAGATGCAATGCAATAGCTATTCTCACGGCAGTCGCTGTAGGGTCAGTAACTGAAGGAGTAGTACTGTAGTAGTGATGAAGGATGCTATAGTAACAGCATGGAACTGGACTATGGCGCAAATGAGGGGTATTTTGAAGTATGCATCATGGGCAGTGTTAATGGTAGCAAGGGTTATCTTGTTAGCATTGCTGGGAAGGCATTGATGTTGAAACGGGTATACAGTGCTGATTTGCCTCAAGATGAGGTAAAGTGATTAAGGCCACCGCACATGTATATCGGGTGGCCATGGAGGAGGAAGGAGATGGGGGGGCGAAGTGAAAATTATATGGCGTTAGAACAATTTTTGTAACCTGTGGCCTAACAGGGAAGACTGGGTGAACGCGGGAGGAGGTTTCGTAGGGCCTTCATTTTTGTGGACCCCAGCAGAACAGTATACTGAAGGTATAGAGTCAGGCTAAGATTGGGAATCGTCATGTTATCAAACTTCGGTTTTTCTTCACATATCTAATTATGTATAGCTTAACGCATTATTAAAACTTCTTGTGTTTTGTGTTTCATTTTGTTTTTCCAAGTCTTGTGCTATCACTCTCTTAGGAACCCGGAAGCTGAAATGGAGAAGGCCATTCGTATTGCCTTTGTAGTGTATTATATTGTATTCTTGTTTTAATAAAACAGAATAATAATAATAAAAATAAATACTATGTATCAATATCTGCACTGTAAAGATTAAATCCCTTTTACTGCATTGATTTGCTAAAAAGATAATAGAAGAGGAGAACATGAAATCACCACAGCGAGAACGAGAAGAGGAAAGGAGAGGATAATAATATAGACCGACATTGGACACACAGTGAAAATGAGTAATACTAGACAGACAAAGAAGGAAAGACACTGGTTATGACTGCCCCGTGCCAGGAACATAATGAGTCAACTGATCAATAACCTGGTCGATAGAGACGTTTTGACATTGTACATTAAGCAGTAACTAATTGCCAGATTGCTAAATGCTTCACAAAAACATATCCAGGACAATCAATGATGCAATTACAAAAACTCATAGACACACACACACACGCATGCACGCATGCACACACACAAGAGCGAACGCACACACACACATACTTAAAGGTTCAATGCAGCCATTTTTTTAAAATCTCAATATCAAATCATTTCTAGGTAACAATTAAGTACCTTACTGTTATTGTTTTCAATTCAAATGGTCAAAAAGAAACAAAAGTAGCTTCTTAGCTACATGCAATTTCTCAAGCAAGAATTGTGCTAGGACTGTCTGGGAGAGGTCTGAGAGAGGGGCCTAATTGGAGGAGCCGAATGGGAGGCACATGTAACCTGAAAACTAGCTGTTATTGTCAGAGAGAAGGGCAAACTATCTTTGTTATTGGTCTATTAACTTATACTGCCTGGTGATGTCACCAGGCGGATCAAAAACCCCACCCAGCCAAACAAGCTGAAATTTCAGGTGGTCTTTTCAAACAGCTCTTACATTAATAGTGCATTATCATAATTTTCACAATTTCACACTATTATTCCAACCGCATAGTATGGATATATATATATACACTGAGTGTACAAAACATTAGGAACAACTTCCTAATGTTGAGTAGCACCCCCCTTTTCCCTCAGAACAGCCTCAATTCGTCGGGGCATGGACTCTACAAGGTGCCCGAAAGCATTCCACAGGAATGCTGGCCCATGTTGACTCCAATGCTTCCCAGAGTTGTGTCAAGTTGGCTAGATGTCCGTTGGGTGGTGAACCATTCTTGACACACCTACTATCATACACTGTTCAAAGGCACTTAAATATTTTTTCTTGGCCATTCATCCTCGGATTTACTGTTACAGGTGACATCAATAAGAGATCATAGCTTTCACCTGGATTCCCCTGGTTAGTCTATGTCATGGAAAGAGTAGGTGTTCCTAATGGTTTGTACACTCAGTGTATATAAAACACAGGAAAATCCAGTTTTTGATTGCACTGCCCCTTTAATACTGCCAGGGAGAGGCAAGGAGAGAGGGGTTGATGTGGTCCATGACCAGTGGAGTTGTGGTTTAGGACGAACTGTGATTTTGTTTGGGTGGTTTCATTCCCAGTGGAATTGTTGATTTGGTTCACAGCTTGGGTTGACCGCCATCCATTTAAAGCACTCAATGGAAGTGAAAGGTGGTTTAACGTTAAATGTGTTTAATGTACATAGTGTGTATGTGTGTAACAGGGTCAGGTACATCGTGAATGAGAGCCCACGAAAAAGAGGAATTAAAAAATAATTTAGTTGAATTTTTCAGCAGATTAGTGCTTCAGTTGCTCGAGGACTCTCCCTCTGAGTATTCATCCATTTTTAACACAACAGTTCAGCTATAGAGGATGTTATGGTCACACTTTATTTGGATAGGATTTTCCATACTATCAACTATTTGTTGATAAACAACTGCTTGCTAAGGTTACGGTTAGGGTTAGGTTTAGAATAAGGGATAGGGTAAAGGTAAAGGTTAGGGTTAGAGTTAGTAGATAGTTAGTTGAAATGTTACTGTCTGTAGACAGTCTGTAGAGCATCTACAGATGGACTATACAAATGAAGTGTTACTGTTGTTGTTGTTTTTGCTGTTGTTTAGAGGAGTACATAAACTAGCCTGTAAATGATGTGCAGAGAAGCTAGATTCACTAGTTGATGACAGGGCTGGGGTCAATTGTTGTCAATTTATTTAATAGAAATGTACTTCCTGAATGGAAAATTGCCCGTTGTTTTATATAAAGCTTGATTGAATTGAAAATCGAATTTACTCCACCTTGCTTCGTAGTGTGGCTGACATTTTCCAACAAGTGAAAATAGTGTAACGTCCTTCAACCTCTGTTGCCGTGTCAGCATTGTCTGATTAGTCCAACAAGCGATGAAGCCCCTCAGATCACAAGCCACCCGTCTGTAACCCTCTTCACTGTTATTTTACGGTTGAATTCCATCATCTGAAATTGGATCTTGTGGTCAACTGAACCTCTGTGAAGAAGCAAACAGAAGATGGATGCCAAGCTAAAGAAGGCTGCACAATGGAAAACCACCTAACCACTGCTGCCCTGGGAGAAAGAAGCTTAATTAAAACCCACACACTTAACACTGATCCACGGTCAGGTACAAGAGGATCTCAGTTGTGTGATCAAAAGATAACCACACCTTTAGTGCTGACTTGGGGTCAGATATCAAATGAATCCCTCGTGTTAATTCATAAACAAGCACACAACACTGATTTGGCTCCATAAGAGGCCTAACAACCTCCGAATTCTGTCCCGTTATCGCATAGAGATGTATAGAGATCGCAACGCTGTGTCTGTCGCCTTATATTTGCTGTCTGTGAGCGCACAGGCAGTGCCATTGAGACAAATACAACGTTGTGATCTCTATACATCTCTATGAGACAATGGGACAGAATGAGGAAGTGGCTAGAATCTCATTTCTTATGATTATCAGTCAAATTTATGAATTTATAAAATATTGATTACTATGTAACAATCTACTCAAGTAATTTTTATAATGATTGGTTGAAATATCTTAAATTTGCCTATATGGCCTAGGAACCACTAAAATATGTAATAATTACTGAACATTTAATCACCGGAAACAAATTGAACAAATGTGACCGACCGGCTCGATTTGGTCTGATGTAGCAAAATTGAATTTAAAATAAATTTAAAAATGAATTAAAAAAACTAGGAACCATAATCCCAACTCATAACATTACTACTCTGCATGAATCTGCAGGTAGCTAACTAACCATGTTCAATGTTACCTAGATAGCGAACAGACTATAACTAGCAATGCAAATGGCTCTGAGATACGAATAATATTACACAGATCATACACATAACATTAGCTAGCGAGCCAGCCAGCCAGCTAATGTTAGCTAGCTAAATAACAGTACGGTATAACTTGAAATGAAAATGACTTTCTGACAAAATTAGAAACATATATCTGAAAATGTAGCTCGCTATACTATCTTGCCCGTATACATGGATGGACGCTTCTCCCTCTCTGTCACGGATACCATGATTGCCCTTAGTTTGAAGATGTAATCCGTAGACAGGTGTTTTATACAACAGCTTACTGTGTGTTCTCTTTTCGACTCCCTCTGCATATTTGCAATCATACTGAACAGCTCATGTTACAGACAGAAGCCTACATGGCAGAACAATCCGAACTCATCTCTCGGCATGTCCAGTGCATCCATTATCTCAGCCAATCATGGCTAGCGGGAAGCTTCCTGTCTTTCTCCGTGGCTAAACCAAGTAGGCTGGTAATTGAATAATTTTCTTTGTATTTACAGATGGCATACAAGTTTGTTATTAGGGCACATGAAAGTTCACATCTTCCAGAAGGCATTTCTGCCAAAAAAATGCTATTTGATAAATTGCCTCTCCTGTGAAGTAGTGACGTGCGACCTATGCCTAGTTTCCTGAAACAAGTCACAAATTCTCAGTTGAATAGTGGTTATGTTAGGTATCTCGGTATTTACAGAAGCTATTTCGATCATATTTGGCACAAATAAGCAAGGCCATTGGACCGACTCAAAATATGTAAAGCAATATGTCCTTGGCAGAAGGTCAAGGTCACAGTGACCAGAAATGTATTTGAGGTCATGACCTTGATTTATTATACAGTGCCCTCAGAAAGTATTCACACCCCTTGACATTTTTCAAATTTTTATGTGTTACAGCCTGAATTGAAAGTTTATTAAATGTATATTTTGTGTCACTGACCTACACACAATACTCCATATAGTCAAATGTTTTTTTGTTTTGTATCAAATTAGTTCAAATTGAAAAGCTGAAATGTGTTGAGTCAATAAGTATACATCCCTAAATAAATTCAGGAGTAAACATCTGCTTAACAAGTCACATTATAAGTTGCATTGACTATAATAGTATTTAACATGATTTTTGAATGACTACCTCATCTCTGTACCCCACACATACAATTATATGTAAGGCCCCCAGTTGAGCAGTTTCAACCACAAAGACCAGGGAGGTTTTCCAATACCTCGCAAAGAAGGGCACCTATTGGTAGATGGGTAAAAAAAGAAAAGCAGACATTGAATATTCCTTTGAGCATGGTGAAGTTATTAATTACACTTTGAATGGTGTATAAATACACAGTCACTACAAAGATACAGGCATCCTTCCTAACTCAGTTGTCGGAGAGGAAGGAAACCATGAGAGGATTTCACCATGAGGCCAATGGTGACTTTAAAACAGTTACTGAGTTTAATGGCTGTGATAGGAGAAAACTGAGGATGGATCCACAACATTGTAGTTACTCCACAATACTAACCAAAATGACAAAGTGAAAAGAAGGAAGTCTGTACAGAATACACACACAAAGTACACACAAAGTAAAACTGCAAAAAATGTGGCAAAGAAATTAACTTTATGGCCTGAATACAAAGCATTATGTTTGGAGCAAATCCAACACATCACTGAGTACCACTGTTCATATTTTCAAGCATGGTGGAGCTGCATCATGTTATGGGTATGCTTGTCATCGGGAAGGACTATGGAGTTTTTTAGGATAAAAAATTGGAATAAAGGCAAATCAGTCTGTTTTCCAACAGATACTGGGATACAAATTCACCTTTCAGAAGAACAATAACCCAAAACAAAAGGCCAAATACACACTGGAGTTGCTTACCAAGACAACATTGAATGTTCCTGAGTGGCCTAGTTACAGTTTTGACTTAAATCGGCTTGAAAATCTATGGCAAGACTTGAAAATGGCTGTCTATTAATGATCAACAGCCAACTTGACAGAGCTTGAAGAATTTAAAAAAGAATAATGTGCATTTATTGTACAATTTACCCAGAAAGACTCACAGCTGTAATCACTGCCAAAGTGATACTAACATGTTTTGACTCAGGTGTGTGAATACTTATGTAAATGAGATATTTCTGTATTTTATTTTCAATACATTTGCAAAAAAGTCTAAAAACATGTTTTCACTTTGTCATTATGGGGTACTGTGTGTAGATGAGTGTGAGAACAAAATCTAGTTCATCCATTTTGAATTCAGGCTGTAACATAACAAAATGTGGAATAAGTCAAGGGGTATGAATACTTTCTGAAGGCACTGTATATGGCCTGACCAGGTTTATTGTATTTTTTGTAAACAACAGCAGAGACTGCAGTATTTGTCAAACATAAAAATAAATCTCTCTCAGGTAAACACGCCTGTGTATCCCTCAACACTTTGACTTTTAAAATTCCAAACCCAATATTGTGATATCTAACAGTGAGGACACCACACTTGGATACCCTCAAGGGGAGCAGAGGCTTGTGGGAGATTAGTGATGTTATGACAGGTCCCTCCGGGGCTTCCTGTCACAACTCAATGTCTGGAAGCCCTATGAAATATTAGCACCAATAACAACGCCTCTATTAGGACCCGCTCACTCAGCTCACAGTAAAAACAAACAAGTCGTCTCATTGGCTCTAGCTGGCTTAATCGTGGGGCGTGTCTGCGCAAGGTTGCAATTCATGGAGTGAATCGTTTTTTTTGCCGGAAAATGTGTGTACGGGCCTCAGTCCCTGATCCCTCAAAACCAGAACCTAAATTACCTCCTAGCTGGCAGGACCTTTCAGACAAGAATGTTAAGCTCAAACAAGGGCGCTGATTGTTGTGACTTGTGATTGAAGTAAGTAGCTGTTTGATTGACAGCTCCGTTAACCTGTAATTCCTTACTAGACATATGTCTATCACCTGTCACTCTTCCAACAGCTATGCTCTTCTTACCTCACCTGTTATTCACTGGTCAGATGTTCCAAGTTATGATATCTACCAGTAAATGGTAAGGCAAGAATGGGTAAGCACACCAGGTATTTAAAAAGCTCAAAGTCTTGGTTGAATATTTGCAATGCGCAATTCAGTCATCATGGAATAGCCTACCTTGAAAATCAGACCATTTCCTCTAGGATCGTTGTTCCTTGTAAAGTCATTGAAGTTATGTTAGCCGATTTACAAGTTCTTCTGCTCCAATATAATTATCTGTGATTTCATTTCTGATCAGTTTTTATGAGATGTAAGCGCTTTCGTTTGCTTCCCGTCGCCTCTGTTGCGTTAGTCTGTTGTGTTTGTTGTGGTAAAACCATGTGAGGTTATTATGAACGTTGGCTTCAACTTGGTTTTCCATTCAAAGCATTCCATTACAAATGAACCCGTTTTTTGGTCGCTTTCTCGTTTTAAAACATGATACAGTAACCCCTCAATAACTCTTCAACATCTAGTCAGGCAATGCCCACATTATTCGGAAATATTTTAGAATGTAAAAAATACTGTGATTGGTAATGCATAATGCTATTTAAATAAGTATTATTCTTAAAGTGGTAATGCATACTTTGTAGGGGGGGTCTATAGCTATTACAACAATTAGCCTAAATATTAAATGTAGGTATCATTTTGGTATAAAGTATCTTCTTTTTTCAAATTCTGCTTTCTACAGGATTTCGCAGGATAGAACACATGGCACTTTGAAATTTGCAAAAAATACATTGAGCACTTTATTTTACGTCTCTTTTCTTTGCTGTCACAGTAAATCTCTCCAAATCAATGTAAGAACACAAAGCGATGCCAATTTAAAAGATGGCTAGTCATTATTAGACAGGTTCTGTATGGAATGCAGGCCAGGTCATTATCAATTATAAAAAAATATGTGCGACCAAATCATTTGCTGGTGCCACCAACTGACAAAGTTGATAGCACCAGTGCCACCAGTGAAAAAAGGAGTGTAGAAACCTGGAGTGAGTGAGAGAGCTGATCTCTGTTACTCTCAGTCTACCAGTCCTACTTTAACCTGAAGGTTATTGCTTTTAACTCAGATGGCGTCTATCGACATCCCAGTCGACCTGGCCAGGAACCGCTGACACAGGACTAGCCGGTCAGTCGTCAGATAATGTCTACCACTGACTCTCCCACCACAAACATCCATGTTGCCTTTCCTCTCACTCTGTGGCACGCTCAAGGTTTTCTTTGTACTAGTATGTGAGTTTAGGTATCCTAGACACTGGAAAGACTGCACAATAAATAACCAGCCCCTGGGTAATATGTTGTCTCGAGTTTTAAACTATGGCAGAAAAATACTGCAATATGTCAGTGTGTGCGTGTTATTGTTCTTTACCGTCCCATCTATCATCAGGCTGGTAAGGCCACTGGCTATAGGAGAATAGAATGTAGAATAGATCCGGAGAAAATAATGTACGAAAAAAGTATGAAAATGTATGCACTTACTACTGTAAGTCACTCTGGATAAGAGCATCTGCTAAATGACTAAAATGTAAAATGTAGATGGAGGGGAAAAAAAGAAACATTTGAGGAGGCTGAATGAATAACACGACGGCTGGGGGAAAAGTGCTGTTTCAAGAAAATAAGTCTAGTTACCATGGCAACATGAGGTGGAAGTCAGCGCCGCTTTCCAAATAACCGATTATGCCCATGTGAGTATGTCTGGGTTTTTTAATAGCTTTAGTTGACTTAGCTGAGGAACCATTCACCAGGCCACCGTATTTCTAGATGGAGAAAAATAGGAAAGTAGAGCAGAGGGGACACTTATGTTAATTACCAATGCAAAGTAAGGGCCTCAGTTTAGTCTAATCAGAGATCGTGTGAGACAAAGTCGTGCATGGCGCCTGAGTGATTTGTGTGTGTGTGTGTGTGTGTGGCTTACGCTGGTTGTGGCGTCTAATTAGGGTCTATGATAAACATTGTGATCTTCGGGAGCAGCTGAATGCCCCCCCCCCCCTTTCCTCAGATTAAGAGAGGAGCAGGAACGGTAATAGGTTTGGGGCGGAGAATATATTTGAGTCTTTTGTTCGCTGCACTTCCAAGTGTGTGAGTGACACAGGAGAGGGCAGTCAGAGACAGGAAGTGAGGCGTGGGGCTGAAAAGGGAAAGAGGCTTGTTTGACGCTCTGCATCTCTGATTCTCCCACACTACCCCTTCTCCTACCACAACAAGGCTCTCTGTGTCCTGCAGCTTCCCTCTTCTCCTCCGCTGTCACTCTGCCCATCAACGGCATAGTGAGCCAAGGAGATGACAGAAAGCGAGTGAATGCATGTCCTTCAGACATAGATTTCCCTCTGTCCAATGTCATGGTGCCTGTGGGGTGTTGGTTTGGAGACGCTAACCCCTCTACAGGTGTCGACTGATGAACTTTGACCGCCTCCAAAAGGATTTGTCGGACCTCAGATTGGCACATACAGTGCATTCGGAAAGTATTCAGACTCCTTCCCTTGTTCCACGTTTTGTTACGTTACAGCCTTATTGTAAAATTGATTAAATATAAACATTTCCTCATCAATCTACACACAATACCACATAATGACAAAGCAAAAACAGGTTTAGACATTTTTGCAAATGTTTTAAGAATAAAAAACTGAAACAACTTATTTACATGACTATTCAAAACCTTTGCTATGAGATTCGAAATTGAGCTCAGGTGCATCCTGTTTCCATTGATCATCATTGAGATGTTTCTACAACTTGATTGGAGTCCACCTGTGGTAAATTCAATTGATTGGACATGATTTGGAAAGGCACACACCTGTCTATATAAGGTCCCACAATTGACAGTGCACGTCAGAGCAGAAACCAAGCCATGAGGTCCAAGGAATTGTCTGCAGAGCTCCGAGACAGGATTGTGTCGAGGCACAGATCTGAGGAAGGGTACCCCAAAAAATGTCTGCAGCGTTGAAGGTCTCCAAGAACACAATGGCCTCCATCATTCTTAAATGGGAGGAGTTTGGAACCACCAAGACTCTTCCTAGAGCTGGCCGCCCGGCAAAACTGAGCAATCAGGGGAGAAGGGCCTTGGTCAGGGAGGTGACCAAGAACCCGATGGTCACTCTGGAGCTCTGTCAGAGTTCCTCTGTGGAGATGGGAGAACCTCCCAGAAGGATAACCATCTCTGCAGCACTCCACCAATCAGGCCTTTATGATAGAGTGGCCAGACGGAAGCCACTCCTCAGTAGAAGGCACATGACAGCCCGCTTGGAGTTTTCAAATAGGCACCTAAAGGACTCTCAGACCATGAGAAACAATATTCTCTGGTCTGTTGAAACCAAGATTGAACTATTTAGCCTGAATGCCAAGCGTTAAGTCGGGAGGAAACCTGGCACCATCTCTATGGTGAAGCATGGTGGTGGTAGCATCATGCTGTGGAGATGTTTTTCAGTGGCAGGGACTGGGAGACTAGTCAGGATCGAGGGAAAGATGAATGGCGCAAAGTACAGAGCACTTAGGACCTCAGACGTCCAACAGGACAACAACCCTAAGTACACAGCCAAGACATCGCAGGAGTGGCTTCGGGACAAGTCTCTGAATGTCCTTGAGTGGCCCAGCCAGAGCCCAGACTTGAACCCGATCGAACATCTCTGAAGAGACCTGAAAATAGCTGTGCAGCGACGCTCCCCATACAACCTGACAGAGCTTGAGAGGATCTGCAGAGAATAGTGGGAGAAACTCCCCAAATACAGGTGTGCCAAGCTTGTAGCGCCATACCCAAGAAGACTAGATGCTGTAATCACTGCCAAAAGTGCTTCAAAAAAGTACTGAGTAAACGGTCTGAATACTTATGTAAATGTTATATTTCAGTTCTTTATTTTTAATACATTTGCAAAAATGTCTAAAAACCTGTTTTTGCTTCATCATTATGATGTATTGTGTGTAGATTGGGGGGGGGGGACAATTTAATCAATTTTAGAATAAGCCTGTAACATAAAATGTGGAACAAGTGAAAGCGTCTGAATACTTTCTGAATGCACTGTATATCCAGAGGGGCATTAGGAGGGCACACGCATCACTTGCACTCAAACAGAATAAACAAACACCTCTAAAAACACATTCAAAACACATCCCAAATACTCAAACCACATACACCAACCCCACACACATCCTTCAAAACAATATCCCCAGACCACAGAAAAACTGAGATTGACTAAACGGATAATAATACACAGCCAAATGATCCACAGACATTTTCACATTCACGTTTATTTCCCATGATTTCATAGCAAGCTTCAACTTATGTGTGTTTACAATCAAATTAAAAGGTTTCGCCCAGGTTGCTTTTTTTACTCCCACAAACACCTTGAGCGTTTGGCTGCACTATGGTAGACTATCATTTCCATCTAGCAAAAACACATACACACGCCAAACACACACATACTTCCTCATATACATACAGGGCCTCTTCTCACAAATAAAATAACAAAATAAATTACAAAAATAACATTAAATAGCCATGCACTGACTGTACATACGCAACCGAAACGTAACACCTACATCTAGAAGAAAAAAATACTAAAACAAATATCTTATGCTACTCTCAAAAAGCAACAACCTTTCTAAAATTGAGTACCATTGCAGTGTACGGGCAACCAACTAAGCTTACAGACAGACTGGAGAAATACATGTACTTCTCAGTACCGCAAAATAGAGCCACAACATCAACTTCAGCTTTGGGCTGAGCTTCTGACCTTTTAGGTGAGGATTGTTCTCTCCTGTACCTCGGGGTTCATGTGTACGGTATGTATGTTGATTTGCTACATGTGCAAATGGTTCTACTTTGCTTGCTAACTTCCTGTTTATGCTAATTGTGCGTTACTGCTACTAGTTGGTCATTGTGTAATACTGCAGTCTTTATGTAAATACGACCGAGGTGTACATTCCATTTCAACTTGTGTGTAACGATATAATTACATAGACATACATTATGTAAATAGAGATTTATAGATTCTCTGTGTGTAACACTTTTGACATTTTCATGACAAATGGGGACATTGCACCAAAACCATTGTGTTAACGTGTGTTATTTATCTAATGTGTCTATTCGTTGTACAACACTTCTGACCAATCTATCTATATCTGTTTGAGTTATGCAAGGCAGATAAGTATGGATGTGATATCCATAATGCACCAAGGCCAGGGGGGGAGGAGTGAGGTCAGAGCATTATGGGGGATATCTGGGAGGTGGGGGTAGGAGGGGAAGTAAAATAAGGTCTGTTTCATCTAGGAGGCAACACGAGTTTGTGGCTTGGACTATGCTGTAGAGACAGGAGTTTTTCCTGAACACTTGTCCTGACCAGGGGAAAAAAACTCTGGCTCCTAGGCCTGAGTTTTTCGTAGGTAGGTCACAACATGGTCAGGAGAAATTCCTCGAGCTCGGGTCACAAAAGGGACAGGGTGAAGAGTGGTTAAGTAGTGGTCAGGGGGTTTGAGCTAGGTGAGTGAGTCTCTGTGGTTGTTGGACTCGGAGTCGGAGAGGCGGTTATCGTGGGGGTCTGCGGTGTCGGGGTCGATGTCGGGTTCATCGCCACTCTCTGCGCTGTAGTCCACCTCCTCCATGAAGGAGTGCTCTTCGTCCTCCAGCACGTACGTACTTGGGCTGCTGCTGGACAACAACAAACAGTCAGTCCATTATTCTAGGCAGGCTCAATTTAAAAACATCTAAGTACTTGAAAGCAAACAAAAATGATTTGAACCTGGGCCTGGACAGAAATTAAATATAAATGATTTCAGAAAGAAATTCAGAAAGATAAAACTAGTGACAGGTAATAAAAAGTACACTAACCCAACAACAAAAATCCCATTAAATCACTAATCGTTTTCTCTTTTTATGCGTCAGTTTAGTGGTTTAATGGTTAAACGTCTCAGAGGTTTAGTGGTTTTAGTGGTTTTTAATGGTTTTTAATGGTGTGAGGGCTTTGAAAGAGGATCCCATGGAGACAGTGGATGAGGGGGTTCAGATATTGACCCCTGCTCCCCCCTCACCCCGCCCCAGAGAGAGGTAAAGTGGATTAGGAGGAGGGTGTGACGGGGTGTAATTGTGTAATGGGCTGGATGGACAGAGTGCTGTCTAGAGAGGAGTGTTAAGATCCCAGAGTGAGAGAGCTTGAGCCATTACAGTCCATTAGAGAAATATTGCAAGGGCCACACTCACTCACTCTGGACCAGCCACACACACACAGCACACAAAGGCCACAGACACACGCAGCATGTGCATACACACACACACACACATCAAGCAGCCAGGTTACACACACACACAGGTTACACACATACACACACACACAATTCCAATCTTCTTATTATTATGATATCATGGGTCTGATGATTAAATATTAAATGATAAAAAGCATAAAATCGTAAAAACTGTTATGATCCTATAGCCAAGCCCCGAGGTCTCTAACCTGGCTACTTGATGGGTTTCAATAAATAAATACATCAATTATACATGGATAAATCAAGACATGAGGAGAGATTTGTTAGAAGGAGCCACATTGACAGGTCATGAGGATGCTAAAGATGATGATAACGAACAATGCAGCTACACTACTGTCCTGAGTGCTGGCCACACTGCAACTGGCAATTCAACTAGTGGATCATGTATGGTTAGAAAGTTGGAGAGTATGTGTGTGTGTGTGTACAAAGGTTATTACAGTTTTGTGATTTAATACTAGTTGTTCGATTTATTTGAAATTCAGTTTAGTTTCAGTTCATTTTTAGGCTTGATTTACTATTTTTTATTTTGTTTCAGTTTGATAAATACTTCCATTTCATTTTTATATTATTTAGTTGCAGTTTTAGAGTTAGGGATAAATGTAGCCTATTCGTGGGAGGCTAGGAGCCATTTACGTGTTATTTGCATAGTTTGTTTTTTGGGGATGTCACTCCTTGCCACTGGGGGGCAGTAATACATAAGGTGATGGGCCAGGACCATAGACTTGGGTAGACATAACATCTCTGTATCATGATGGCGTCTGTGAGAGCATGGGCAGCGCCATTGAGGCCATCTCCATCTTGAAAGAGTACATTTTCTTCTTCATGAGTACAAATCATTGGCTTATCCTTCCTGATGACTCGGCTGTCACGACTCCAACCGGGCCATCAGGCCATGCCAATCGGGTCATCGGGAGGGATCAGCCAATGAAGTTGAAAGTCCCTCCCAGTTGACTAAGTCAAAATGTCAAAAGTCCTCAATGGTGCTGCACATGCTAACAAAGGCTTTTGGCCACTAGAGGACTCCATACAACTCCATGGCTAGGACGTAGGTTTGGTTAGGTTTAAATGATACATCTATCCCAATGTGACTTAAAAGGATAAGCGCCTAGACTGATGCAAGAAAATAGGGAAAATAAAAACAGCTGGTGTGACCATAAGGGTCAGGGCAGATGAAATGTAGTCTAGAAATGAGTGTTTCTGTAAGTTGTTGTTCGTATAAGTTTGTTTTTGGAGTAAAAAAAATAAACAAAAAGATATAAAAAATAACTGCAACGACAGCAAAAAGCATAAGCAAATCTATCAGTTCACAGCCAGCCAGTGTGTGTATGTGTTTCTGTTCAACCGATCAATCATTTCTGGTTCATCTTCAAGAAGACTCTGCGTTCCAGAGAGGTTGTCGTTCGGTTTCTCAAGCCTGATGACACGCTGAATATTCTCTCCTCTAACGCTTGGGATGCAGGGGCAGAAAACATATCCAGTGCCACAGGGCACAGCTTTGGATAAACAGCCATCCTTGCCTGGCAGAACTGGAGAGGTGACTCTGTAAACACGCCCCCCTTTACCTCTTCCAGGTATTTCTGCAGCTCACACAGGCCACTTAATGCCCTGCCAGGTTGACGCTCCGGCTGCACAGTGACCTCAGACACAATCTTCACTGTGAGGAACCTATATTTCTGAAGAACTGTGGTCGAGATGCTTGCTGGATTCAACGTGCTGGCATCGTTTCGGGGGTTTGTGCTGCTCCACGGCTGCACTGTCCTATTTGCTGAAGTACAAAAGACTGCTTCCCTCATCAGTG
This sequence comes from Salvelinus sp. IW2-2015, assembly GCF_002910315.2. NCBI lineage: Eukaryota > Metazoa > Chordata > Actinopteri > Salmoniformes > Salmonidae > Salvelinus > Salvelinus sp. IW2-2015. The sequence continues at coordinate 8,973,628 of NC_036872.1, forward strand.
GCTCCATTTCTGTTGAGCGAAGTGCCAGAGACTTGGGTCCATCAGGCAAGCTGCTGCAGGGGTTGGATGAAAGTTGGCTGCCAGAGGATTCAGTATGCATGCGAAGCGCTCACACAGTGACTTCAGGAGGACCTGTCCCAACTGTTTTGCAACACTAGTTGACTGCAAGTGTGCCTCAAGGTTGAGAAGGCAGAGCACCACATCAGACAGCGACTGGCTGTCAGTTTGAAGATGGTCGGTGTGGATTGCGAACGGCTCCAGCAACTTCACAAGCTGCTCTAGCTTGGCCCAGTCACGCCCCGTGCTCGCCCTCGGATTTCTTCCCTGTTAGCTAGTGATAACTATTGATAGTAACGCACCAGCTAAGCCTATTTGAAACATCGGCATCTACGGGCAGAATTTAACCACCAGATTCAGAAGATTGAAAACCCCATTCGATTTTTACCCCAAGAAGAAAAAAACTAAAACATAATTTATGATGAGTTTTATTTTATATTAGTTAGTTTTGCATTCAAAGATAAGTGTCAGTATAGATTTTCAATGTCAGTTTTTGTTTACTATAATAACCTTGGTGTGTGCATGTGTCTGACCTGGTGACTTTGCAACGTGTCTCGATCAGGTCACTCTCGACGTCCAGAAGGTGGGCGTGGTTCCTCAGCTCCAGGGGCGAGGTCAGTCTCTTCAGCCTGAGCAGAGCCACACAGAACTGGGCTCCCATCTCCTCCAGCTCCCTAGTGCCTATTTGGAGCCCCTGGACACACACATTATTAACACTTACTGTACAAACACATTGTATATACCCATGCGTGTACACAAGCACACATAATTAACACTTACAAACACTGCACACGCACACACAGCAGGTAGCCTAGTGGTTAAAGCGACAAGGTGAAAAATCGGTCAATGTGCCCTTGAGCAAGGCACTTAACCCTAATTGATTCAAGGTCTCCGTTGATAATGGCTGACCCTGGCCATGACGCCACTCTCCGGGAGAGTTGGGAGAAGCAAAAAACACATTTCCAATTTACACATGCTTATGATACAGACCTGTACATGTGTGAAACAGGACAACTATAAGCACCTACCTAATTATTATCACACACACTTCTGTCCCACGTGCAAGCTCTGGGACAGAAATGGAGAGCCTTTACTGGGCTTCCAGTAAAACGCCTGTAGCAGAAACATGACTGTTGCAGTGCGTTAAGACTCGGAGCAGAACTAAAAAGAGGACACGGGCCTGGCGGGACCATGGGAAATAGAACCTCAACAAAATACGATCCCTGCACATCTGTCCAAACACTTTCCCCCTCCACATGCATAACTTAATCAGCAGGGATGGAAGGAGAGGGACCATGCAAAACAGGCAACCCTAGCCTGCCCCTGGGCTCTGCAGATGTTGACATTGGCAACCCCAGTGCTGAGAGGGGGAGAGGAGCTGACAGAGGTTTCTGCACTCACTGGACACTCATAGACCGAACATGAACTCAGTCATCATGGAGCGTGCACACACACACACACACACACACACAAACAGCTTTGAGTCACTAACAGTATGATTTACAGGACTATGGCTCCCCCTGCTGGTTCTTGGTCCACACACACACACACAAGGCTGTATCGACACACTCCACAGCACACACACACACACACCCCTTGCATTTGTCATTGCTGGGATACACCCCCACCTTGTATTTGCCCTGGTCACAGCCACAGAGTGTGCTCTCCATGGTGTAGCTCCGCTGGACTCCGATCTCCCTCCACACCACCACGCGGGCCGTGGCCTCCTTGGAGCGCTCCACCACAAAGCTGCAGCTGGCCATGCTGAAGGCCGGCGCCGTCTGGGACAGGATCTTAGGCAGAGTCTGAGGGAGGGAGAAGGGGAGAAGAGTTGGAGTGCAACACCTATAAACAACAGCCAGTGCGGGCTCGTTTGTGTCGGAGAGAGGATTCGCTATGGATGGATAGGAGATGATCTGAAAGAGAAACAGTCAGTGTGTGTGTGTGTGTAAGTGCCCTGAACAAAAATATAAAACGCAACATGTAAAGTGTTGGCCCCATGAGCTGAAATAAAAGATACCAGAAATGTTCCGTAAGTACAAAAAGCGTATTTCTCTCAAATTTTGGGCACAAATTTGTTTAAATCCCTGTTAGTGAGCATTTCTCCTTTGCCAAGATTATCCATCCACCTGACAGGTGTGGCATTTCAAGAAGCTGATTAAACAGCATGATCATTACACAGGTGCACCTTGTGCCGGGGACAATAAAAGGCCACTAAAATGTGCAGTTTTGTCACTCAACACAATACCACGTCTCAAATTTTTGGGAAACGTGCAATTGGCATATTGACCGCAGGCATATCCACCAGAGCTGTTTACAGAGAATTTAATGTTAATTTCTCGACCATAAGCCGCCTCAAGTCATTTTAGAGAATTTGGCAGTACGTCCAACTGTCCTCACGACAGCAGACCACATGTACGGCGTTGTGTGGTCGAGCGGTTTGCTGATATCCACGTTGTGAACAGAGTGCCCCATGGTGGCGGTGGGACTATGGTATGGGCAGGCTTAAGCTACGGACAATGAACACAATTGCATTTTATCGATGGCAATTTGAATGCACAGAGATACCATGACGAGATCCTGAGGTCCATTGTCGTGCCATTCATCCGACGCCATCACCCACCTCATGTTTCAGCATGATAATGCACAGCAGCTAATGGAAATGGTGGTCACACAAGATACTGACTGGTTTTTCTGATCTACACCCCTACCTTTTTATTTTAAGGGGCCTGTGACCAACAGATGCACATCTGTATTTCCAGTCATGTGAAATTCATAGATTAGGACCTAATGAATGTATTTCAATTGACTGATTTCCTTATACGAACTGTAACTCCGTAAAATCTGTTGCGTTCAGTATATGTGTGAGTGTACTGTATGTGTACTGTATGTGTGTCTCTCACCCTGTAGCCAAGGTCCTCGTGTAGCTCACAGGATGTCGCGCTGATGTTGGTCTGCCATACGGTTTCCTTCAAACTACAACCGTACATGAACACGTTCTTCTTCCGGGAGTGACCGTGGTAGTCACAGAACACCTACACACCAGAGGGAGGGAGAGGACTCAAGTCACCAACAGGGAAGTGGACGACTGAATGTATGAAGACAGTCGAACGTCAGTCTGGCTCTCCCGCCACGACCGTTAGGGAAAGTGACAAGGTTATGGCTAAGGGTTAGCATGACCGAGTTAGCCACGTGCAACCAGCGCTGTAAGGGTATTGTGGGCTACGGCACGCATATGGTGGTTACGGTATGTACGCGTGGTTGGGCTCACCAGTGGCGCCCTCTGGATGGCGGCGAGGTACTGCAGCAGGCTCTTGGTGTGGTAAATGGTAGGATGCAGCTCAGGGCTGGGGCTCTGCCACTGTCGGTTCAGATCCTCCCCACTCAGAGAACAACGGTGACTGGAGGGAGAGTGGTAGAGGGAGAAACAGGTTGAAGAAATAGAGTTGTTGTTATATACAGGGCCTTCAGAAAGTATTCACACCCTTTGACCTTTTCCACATTTTGTTGTGTTAAAGCCTGAATTTTAAATTGATTTAATTGAGATTTCGTGTCACTGGCCTACACACAATACCCCATAATGTCAACGTTAATTACAAATTAAAAGCTGAAATGTTTAGAGTCAATAAGTATTCAACCGCTTTGTTATGGCAAGCCTAAATAAGTTTGGGAGTAGAAAATGTGCAAGTCACATAAATAAGAATAAAAACAAAAAGATGACATTGAATATCCCTTTGAGCATGGTGAAGTTACTTATTACACTTTGGATGGTGTATCAATGCACCCAGTCACTACAAAGATACAGGCATCCTTCCTAACTCAGTTGCCGGAGAGGAAGGAAACCGCTCAGGGATTTTACCACGAGGCCAATGGTGACTTTAAGACAGTAACAGAGTTTAATGACTGTGATAGGAGAAAACTGAATTCACCTTCAGCAGGAATAATAACCTAAAACACAATGCCAAATCTAAACTGGAGTTGCTTACCAAGAAGACAGTGAATGTTCCTGAGTGGCCAAGTTACAGTTTTGACTTAAATCTGCTTGAAAATCTATGGCCAGACCTGAAAATGGTTATCTAGCAATGATCAACTTCCAATTTAACAGAACGTGAAGAATTTAGAAAATAATAATGGGCAAATGTTGCACAATCCAGATGTGGAAAGGTTGTAGAGACTTACCCAGAAAGACTCACAGATGTAATCTCTGCCAAAGGTGATTCTAACATGTCTCAAGGGGTTGAATACTTATCTAATCAAGATAGTGTTCTATTTTTCTTTTTATTCTTCTCACATATTAGAATTTTTCTTCCACTTTGACATAAGATTATTTTGTTTAGATCGTTGACCAAAAATGACAATTCAATCAATTTTAACGCCACTTTGTAAAAACAAAATGTGGAAAAACTCAAGAGGTGTGAATACTTTTTGAAGGCACTGTAGTATTCAGTTTGTGTGTGTAAATGCCAAGTATGTGCACACGTTCATACGCACATTCTAGTTGTGTGTGTGTGTACACTTACTTGCCGTTGACCACTCCGTCAGGGTTGAGCATGGGGACTATCTTGAAGATGTAGGCCTCCCTGAGACTGTGTGCCAGGGGGCTGCTGCCCATCAGGAACTCCAGGGTGCCCTTCATCACCCAGCTGGCATTGGTCTCCCCTGGATGCACTCGCGCTGACAGGAACACCAGAGGACGGTTCCCTGGACACACACAAACATACATCACATAAAAATACACTCAGCAACACCCCCTCCCCCCCAAAGAAGGATGAGACAGTAATGTGACAGAGAGACAGTGATATCTTTAAGTCATCCTAGGTCAGTCCCCACCACAGTAGTCAGTCAGTACTCACTGAACTGGCAGATCTGGTCGTTGCTGGTGGACTCGGGCATGGCGGTGATGGTGAGGAGGGGGCAGCTGTTACCACCAAGAGTCTCACACAGGACGTCCTGGCGCATGTAGATCTGAGGGGTTCGCAGCGCCTCCAGCTTCTGAAGGTGCATCTGGGCAGGAACACAGCCAATAAGGAGGCTTTACACAACAGTGGACCTCCGTTGGGCTAGTAAAGTAGTACAGTGCCTTGCAAAAGTATTCACCCCCTTGGCGTTTTTCCTATTTTCTTGCATTACAACCTGTAATTTAAATAGATTTTTATTTGGATTTCGTGTAATGGACATGCACAAAATAGTCCAAATTGGTGAAGTGAAATGAAAAAAATTACTTGTTTAATTCAAAAAAAATTATAATTGGTGTGTGCATATGTATTCACCCCCTTTGCAATGAAGCCCCTAAATAAGATCTGGTGCAACCAATTACCTTCAGAAGTCACATAATTAGTTAAATAAAGTCCACCTGTGTGCAAGCTAGTGCACATTTGTGGCCTGCTGGAGGTCATTTTGCAGGGCTCTGGCAGTGCACCTCCTTGCACAAAGGCGGAGGTAGCGGTCCTGCTGCTGGGTTGTTGCCCTCCTACGCTCTCCACGTCTCCTGATGTACTGTGGCCTGTCTCCTGGTAGCGCCTCCATGCTCTGGACACTACGCTGACAGCCACAGCAAACCTTTTTGCCACAGCTCGCATTGATGTGCCATCCTGGATGACTGCACTACCTGAGCCACTTGTGTGGGTTGTAGACTCGTCTCATGCTACACTAGAGTGAGAGCACCGCCAGCATTCAAAAGTGACCAAAACATCAGCCAGGAAGCATAGGAACTGAGAAGTGGTCTGTGGTCACCACCTGCAGAATCACTCCTTTTTTGGGGTGTCTTGCTAATTGCCTATAATTTCCACCTTTTGTCTATTCTTTTTGCACAACAGCATGTGAAATTTATTGTCAATCAGTGTTGCTTCCTAAGTGGACAGTTTGATTTCACAGAAGTGTGATTGACTTGGAGTTACATTGTGTTGTTTAAGTGTTCCCTTTATTTTTTTGAGCAGTATATATATATATATATATATAACATATATATATATATATATATAACACACACACACACACACACACACACACACACACACACACACAGTTGTGGCCAAAAGGTTTGAGAATGACACAAATATGAATTTTCACAAAGTCTGCTGCCTCAGTTTGTATGATGGCAATTTACATATACTCCAGAATGTTATGAAGAGTGATCGATGAATTGCAAAGTCCCTCTTTGCATGCAAATTAACTGAATCCCAAAAAACATTCCACTGCATTTCAGCTCTGCCACAAAAGGACCAGCTGACATCATGTCAGTGATTCTCTCTTAACATAGGTGTGAGTGTTGACGAGGACAAGGCTGGAGATCACTCTGTCATGCTGATTGAGTTCGAATAACAGACTGGAAGCTTCAAAAGGAGGGTGGTGCTTGGAATCATTGTTCTTCCTCTGTCAACCATGGTTACCTGCAAGGAACACATGCCGTCATCATTGCTTTGCAACAAAAAGGGCTTCACAGGCAAGGATATTGCACCTAAATCAACCATTTATCGGATCATCAAGAACTTCAAGGAGAGCGGTTCAATTGTTGTGAAGGCTTCAGGGCGCCCAAGAAAGTCCAGCAAGCGCCAGGACCGTCTCCTAAAGTTGATTCAGCTGCAGGATCGGGGCACACCAGTACAGAGCTTGCTCAGGAATGGCAGCAGGCAGGTGTAAGTGCATCTGCACACACAGTGAGGCGAAGACTTCTAGAGGATGGCCTGGTGTCAAGACGGGCAGCAAAGAAGCCACTTCTCTCCAGGAAAAACACTTGGGACAGACTGATATTCTGCAAAAGGTACAGGGATTGACTGCTGAGGACTGGGGTAAAGTAATTTTCTCTGATGAATCTCCTTTCCGATTGTTTGGGGCATCCGGAAAAAAGCTTGGTGAGCGCTACCATCAGTCCTGTGTCATGCCAACAGTAAAGCATCCTGAGACCATTCATGTGTGGGGTTGCTTCTCAGCCAAGGGAGTGGGCTCACTCACAATTTTGCCTAAGAACACAGCCATGAATAAAGAATGGTACCAACACATCCTCCGAGAGCAACTGTTCCCAACCATCCAGGAACAGTTTGGTGACAAACAATGCCTTTTCCAGCATGATGGAGCACCTTGCCATAAGGCAAAAGTAATAACTAAGTGGCTCGGGGAACAAAATATCGATATTTTGGGTTCATGGCCAGGAAACTCCCCAGACCTTAATCCCATTGAGAACTTGTGGTCAATCCTCAAGAGGCGGGTGGACAAACAAAAACCCACAAATTCTGACAAACTCCAAGCATTGATTATGCAAGAATGGGCTGCCATCAGTCAGGATGTGGCCCAGAAGTTAATTGACAGCATGCCAGGGCAGATTGCAGAGGTCTTGAAAAAGAAGGGTCAACACTGCAAATATTTACTTTTTGCATCAACTTCGTGTAATTGTCAATAAAAGCCTTTGACACTTATGAAATGCTTGTAATTATACTTCAGTATTCCAAAGTAACATCTGACAAACATCTAAACACACTGAAGCAGCAAACTTTGTGGAAATTAATATTTGTGTTTGGTGTTTGCCAAAAGGCATGTGGGAGACTCCCCAAACATATGGAAGAAGGTACTTTGGTCAGATGAGACTAAAATTGAGCTTTTTGGCCATCAAGGAAAACGCTCTCATCACCCCGAGAACACCATCCCAAGAACACAGTTTTTCATTGGCAGGGACTGGGGAAACTGGTCAGAATTGAAGGAATAATGGATGGCGCTAAATACAGCGACATTTTTGAGGGAAACCTTTCAGTCTTCCAGAGATTTGAGACTGGGATGGAGGTTCACCTTCCAGCAGGACAATGACCCTAAGCATACTGCTAAAGCAACACTTTAGTGGTTTAAGGGGAAACATTTAAATGTCTTGGAATGGCCTAGTCAAAGCCCAGACCTCAATACAATTGAGAATGTGTGGTATGACTTAAATATTGCTGCACACCAGCAGAACCCATCCAACTTGATGGAGCAGTTTAGCCTTGAAGAATGGTAAAAAATCCCAGTGGCTAGATGTGCCAAGCTTTTAGAGACATGCCCCAAGAGACTTGCAGCTGTAATTGCTGCAAAAGGTGGCTCTACAAAGTATTGACTTTGGGGAGGGTATTGACTTTGGGGAAGGGGTGAATAGTTATGCACTCTCAAGTTCTGTTCTTATGTCTTGTTTGTTTCACACAAAAATCGCATCTTCAAAGTGGTAGGCATGTTGTGTAAATCAAAATGTACAACCCCCCCAACAATCAATTTTAATTTCAGGTTGTAAGGCAACAAAATAGAGAAAATGCCAAGGGGGTGAAAACTTTCACAAGCCACTGCACCTCAACTAATTAACATGTTCAATCTCCAAAACTGTGAAACAGTTTTTCCAGAGGTTATTTATGTTTTATACCTGTAGAGTAGGTGTAGAAATATATTACCTTTAGAGTAGGTATAGGGGTAGTGATATAAACTCATCGGCCAGTTTATTAGGTACACCCATCTAGTACCGGGTCGGACCCCCCTTTGCCTCCTGAACAGCCTGAATTTGTCAGGGCATGGTTTCTACAAGTTGGAAACGTTCCACATGGATGTTGATCCATGCTAACGCGATAGCATCACGCAGTTGCTGCAGATTGGTGGTACACCAGGAAGGATGGATCCATGGACTCATGCCGATAACGTCAAATCTTGATTCTGCCATCAGCATGACGCAACAGGAACCGGGATTTGTCGGACCAGGCGATGTTTTTCCACTCCTCAATTGTCCGGTGATTGTGTGCTCACTGGAGCCGCTACTTCTTGTTTTTAGCTGATAGTGGAACCCAGTGTGGTCGTCTGCTGCAATAGCCCATCCGTGACAAGGATCGACGACATGTGCATTCCGAGATGCCATTCTGCACACCACTGTTGTACTGCGCTGTTATTTACCTGTTTGTGGCCCACCTGTTAGCTTGCACGATTCTTGCCATTCTCCTTCGACCTCTCATCAACGAGCTGTTTTCGCCCACAGGCCTGCCCCTGACTGGATGTTTTTTGTTTCTCGCACCATTCCCGGTAATACCTAGAAAAGCCCAGGAGGCCGGCCATTTCTGAGATACTGGAACCGGCGTGCCTGGCATAGACAATCATACCACGCTCAAAGTCGCTTAGGTCACTCGGTTTGCCCATTCTAACGTTAAATCGAACAGTAACTGAATGCATCAATGCCTGTCTGCCTGCTTTATATAGCAAGCTACGGCCACTGAGTATAACAAACATTAGGAACATCTTCCTAATATTGAGTTGCACCCTCCCTTTTGCCCTCAGAACAGGCATGGACTCTACAAGGTGTTGAAAGCGTTCCACAGGAATGCTGGCCCATGTTGACTCCAATGCTTCCCACAATTGTGTCAAGTTGGCTAGATGTCCTTTAGGTGCTGGACCATTCTTGATACACACAGGAAACTGTTGAGCGTGAAAAATCCAGCAGCATTGCAGTTCTTGACACAAACCAGTGCACCTGGCACCTACTACCATACCCCCGTTCAAAGGCACTTAAATATTTTGTCTTGCCTATTCACCCTCTGAATGGCACACATACACAATCCATGTCTCAATTGTCTCAAGGCTTAAAAGTCCTTCTTTAACCCGTCTTCTCCCCTTCATCGATAGTCATTTAAATGGATTCAACAAATGACGTCAATAAGAAATCATAGCTTTCACCTGGATTCACCTGGTCAGTCTATGTCATGGAAATAGCAGGTTTCCTTAATGTTTTGTACACTCAGTGTATAGTACCTTCAGAGTAGAGTAGGTGTAGGGGTAATGGTAAGCGAAGTAGCAGACATCGTCTTTGTGGTTGAAGGTCATACTGAACGTCATTGTGTAGTAGGACTTCCCCTTCTGACCGCCTGCCGCTATCGAGCTCCTGGAGAAGTGGTTTCTGGGTAAAAGGAGGTTGAAAAGCTCACAAATGCTTGATACAATAACAAACAGAAACCAGCGAACAAAGTCCGACTCATGACACCAGGACCTACCAAAGTGACCAACAAGTAAGCTATTTGATGGACCTGTTCAAATACCTTCCTTCCTTCTTCGATTGCTTGGGGTAAACACAGATCAGGAAGTTATTGGATAAGAGAAAGCAAGGTTACCTTCCCTATTACAACCAATTTAGATCAGTGGTTACTTCAAGGGACAGGCCCAAAAGGAAGGATGCATTTTAGAAGTTTTGGAACGGGGCTCGTTTCTCCTGACAGGTGCACTACTTGTCCGGTGGGCTGTGTCATACTGACTCTGCTCGCGGGGTAAAGTAGGACAATCACACCTACTTGTAGTAACATATGTCCGTTCCGGTGCGAACCCAACGGGGCCTGCCACTAATGGCCTCCTGAACAGAGTACATCAGCACCTGCATACCTGCAAAACAGTACATGCAGTCAATTTACTAAGGAGAGGTTAATTATATACATACACCACACACTGAATTAGCATATCTATCTAAACAGAGCAGCTTTGCCACACATCAAAGGCTAAATAATGCAACAAAAAATGACCAAGGCAGTCAGTCACTCACCGTAGTTGAACTGGCTGTTGGACTTTTCACAGTTGATGATGTTGAAGCGATAGGGCGCTCCCACGCGCATGCCGCTCACCTCAAAGTAGAACCACTGGTGGTAGTGGTTACTGTTGATGTCGGAGTTTAGGACCAAGTCATACTCAAACCTGGAACACACACAGATCACATCAGCTCAACCTTTAGGCAAACCAAAACGGCCACACACGTGGGCACGGGAGACAAAGTTGAATTTAACAAATACTTAATGAAAAATGCATTTATGTTGATGTTGTTCCCAGTTTACGTAACAATGGGACACAATACTCACTTTCTGACTTGAATAGCTTTCCTCAGGTTGCCAGACTCAAATTGAGAGTTGAACTTCAGAGATTCACCGTCATCAATCACCGGGCAACTGAAACAACAGACACCACCACCGTGAGACACACAGACACCCACACCAAGTTTCCTGGACTGAAGATGATGACGCTCACCTCTGTATGTCCAAGTCGTAGACCACTTTATCAAGGATGTCATTGGGGTGGATCAGCCTCTCAATGTCCTGGAAGATCTTAGTCCTGTAGGGGGGCAGAGGACTGAGTGACATCATCATCACACAGTGGCAGCAGGGGAGAGCACTAACAGAACACACCCACCCTTCACTTTGACTCCACACTACTTTGAGCCACCCGACTACCGGAAATAAGTCCTTTTCAGTGGAAAGAGGTGACACAAGGAGACATTGAGCGATTTGACTGATTGCAGCTACTGGTCCAGTTCTCTTAATCTCAAACAACAGGGGGGAGAGGGAGTGCAAAACAGACACATTGCTTTCGTACCTAGATCAGCGTCTAGGGGTCTCACCTCTGCACGCCATAGACCCTCTCCAGGATGTGTTCTCGGAAGGTGGGCGCAACGTGGCCAAAGTAGTCTGGGTAGGCCACCTCTGAGTACTGTGGCACAGAGCGTGTGCTCTTCACCATCTCCACGTACAGGTCAGGGTCGTGGAGCGGCAGGAGCAACGCTGTGTCCGGCACCTCCAGCACCGCCCCCTCGCCTCCCTCCTCCTCTGCCCACTCCTCTGCTAACGTCTCTTCTGCCCCGCCCCCTTGCCGGGCAGCCACACCCCCAGCCAGCAGGGGAGGTTGTCTATAGTGCCTGTTGACCCCTCCTCCACCCCCTGCCCCGCCCTGAGGCCCAGTCCCCTCCAGGGCCACCCGCTCCATCCCCTGCACAAGCTCCTGCTCTAGCCCTGGCTGTGGTCGGACTTGGCTGTGGTCACAGCAGCCATCGTGGTCCTTGGTGATATTGATGGTGTCCAGGGTATGGACTGGGGCCGGGGTGGGGGCTGGGGCCAAAGGAGATGCTTCAGGGTGGGGTTGTACACCTTTGGCCAGGTGGCACTCCTCCTGGAGGGGGGCAGCAGTTGGGTATTTCGGGGGCAAGGCCTGGGCGGTGGGAACAATGATGAGGCGTTGAGACTTTGGAGCTGCCGCGGTGGCCGTCACACCGCTCTTTGGGTTATCAAAGTTAAATCTCTGCAGACACACAAAGGAGATTGAACTTTAGGACGACAGGCAGCTTTCTGATCACTTACCAGTGTGGTCCCCTCATGAAAAACACACATCTGTATGTTTTACAGTGTTTCCCCTAGGATTCTTTTCAGCAGCGGGGGCAAAGTTAGCGTGGGGGGGCGTGGTAGTGGGCATGGCCAATGGTGAACATTTTTGAGAGCATCGTCTTGGCCGCAGACAACATTCTGCTGTTTTAAAGATTATTTCCTGCAATTCTATACCTTATGCCATGTTATTATGCCTGAGTGACTCAAACATTATAACAAAATCAATGGGGGCCCCCATGCAATACATTCTTTTGAATTTTTAGTTCTCAAAGATGATCTTAATTGAAAAATATAGAGCTCCATTATCTTTTCTACATACTATATTTCTGGTTTTAAATGAAAACATTTTACCAACCCAAAAAGGATTACATTTTATTTTTAATTTAAAAATGTTTTTAATTTTTTTTAAATATAGATAGAAATATCTATCCATCACACACACACAGTACCAGTCAAAAGTTTGGACACACCTACTCATTCAAGGGTTTTTCTTTATTTTTACTATTTCCTTGTAGAATAATAGTGAAGACATCAAAACTATAAAATAACACATATAGAATCATGTAGTAACCAAAAAAAGTGTTAAACAAAACTAAATATGTTTAATTCTTCAAAGTTGCCACCCTTTGCCTTGATGACAGCTTTGCACGTTTTTGGCATTCTCTCAACTAGCTTCATGAAAACCTGGAATGCATTTCAATTAACAGGTGTGCCTTGTTAAAAGTTAATTTGAGGAATTTATTTCCTTCTTAATGCGTTTGAGCCAATCAGTTGTGTTGCGACAAGGTAGGGGTGGTATACAGAAGATAGCCTTATTTGGTAAAAAACCAAGTCCATATTATGGCAAGAACAGCTCAAATAAGCAAAGAGAAACGACAGTCGATCAATACTTTAAGACATGAAGGTCAGTCAATATGGAAGATTTCAAGAACTTCTTCAAGTGCAGTCGCAAAAACCATCAAGAGCTATGATGAAACTGTCTCTCATAAGGACCACCACAGGAAAAGAAGACCCAGACTTAGTTCATTAGAGTTACCAGCCTCAGAAATTGCAGCCCAAATAAATGCTTCAGAGTTCAAGTAGCAGACACAACTCAACATCAACTGTTCAGGGGAGACTGCGTGAATCAGGCCTTCATGGTCAAATTGCTGCAAAGAAACCATTACTAAAGGACACCAATAAGAAAATGAGACTTGCTTGGACCAAGAAACACGAGCAATGGACATTAGACCGGTGGAAATCTGTCTTTTGGTCTGATGAGTCCAAATGTGCAATTTTTGGTTCCAACTGCCGTGTCTTTGTGAGACGCAGAGTAGGTGAACGGATGATCTCCACATATGTAGTTTCTACCGTGAAGCATGGAGGAGGAGGAGTGATGGTGCTTTGCGTGTGACACTGTCTGTGATTTATTTAGAATTCAAGGCACACTTAACCAGCAAGGCTACCACAGCATTCTGCAGCGATACACGATCCCATCTGGTTTGCTCGTAGTAGGATTATCATTTGTTTTTCAACAGGACAATGACACAACACACCTCCAGGCTGTGTAAGGGCTATTTGACTAAGGAGAGTGACGGAGTGCATCATCAGATGACCTGGCCTCCACAATCACCCGACCTCAACCCAATTGAGATGGCTGGGATGAGTTGGACCGCAGAGTGAAGAAAAAGCAGTCAACAAGTGCTCAGCATGTGGGAACTCCTTCAAGACTGTTGGAAAAGCATTACAGGTGAAGCTGGCTGAGAGAATGCCAAGAATGTGCAAAGCTGTCATCAAGGCAAAGGGTGGCTACTTTGAAGAATCTAAACTCTAAAATATATTATTTGTTTAACACTTTTTTAATTACAACATGATTCCATACGTGTTATTTCATAGCGATGTCTTCACTATTATTCTACAACGTAGAAGAAAAAAAAAAAAAAAAAGAAAAACCTGGAATGAGTAGATGTCCAAACTTTTGATTGGTACTGTATATATATATTTTAAATAATATATTTTGGAGTGGCGGCAATGAATATAGGGGAATCACTGGTTTTAAGGTGGAATGTTACAATATTGATCTGATGTATTGATGTTGAAGATTCAACTAAAGACACAAAAGGGTGTCCTGCATTACCTGGAAATCCTCGGAAAGCTCCAGAAAGAATCTCTCATAGATCTTCAGCTCCTCAAACGGCCTGCTATGGGTCTCTTTGGGTCGCAGTTTATTGATGTCTGTTTCTATGTCATCATTCTGCAAGGGGAGAACACATGATCAGACACCTAAATAAGCAGGCGCTGGATCCCAACGGGAAAAAACAGTGTATTCAGAGAGAATGTGGACAGAGAGCAGCTGTGGTGGTGGTCAGTAATAGTTGCGGTCACACTGTTGGTCTGGTCACTGCAGTGTCACCTGTCCTGTGGTCATTTTGCAGTCAGTCAAACAAGGTGTGGTTTAAATGAAAAGGCTGCGGTCATGGTTCCTGTACCATGGCGTGGTGGTCCTTATCTTCCTCCTCGTTCTCTGTGTCGTTCTCGGTCTCAACGTCGTCGTTATCGTCGCTCTCGTCCACCACATCATCCACTGGCAGCCACACACAGGGACACAGGCAAGATTGGGCTCAATTCCAGTTCTATTCAGTATTCAGTGAATCTGTTATTCAATGAATCCAGGAAGTAAACTGACATTCTTCTCAGAGAAGCATTGAGGACAATTGAAATTGGAATTATAATTTCAGTTTACAAGATCAAGGCGTAACCGGACTGGTTACATGGTCTAGGGTGAGTTTCCAAAAAACGTAATCTTTAACACTAAAATAATCTTAAATCCAATGGTAAATGATCCCAATGGTAAATATGATCTGATTTTAGCGAAACTCAGCCAAGATTGGTTGGTTGGATTGTGCACTAGATGAGAGGAGAGGTGATTGCAGGGTCGTTCCATGTCATTTTAGCAAGCCTTGCCCCCCCACCCACCCATCTCAGATTGTTCTGAAATGGTTTCCACAGCAACATATAAGATAAGCATTCCTGCAACATTATTTTTTTTTAATATAATTTGATCTCTGAGAAATTAAGCTAATTGACTGCACCCAAATTAGCCCTTTTAAATTTACAGGATTCACATACTATTCAATAAATATAGTAACCTAAAAAACTATTTGGACCAAACTTCCTCAGACCAATGAGTAAAACATGAGGAATCCTCCTCAGAAAATGTCAAAAGTCACCCACGGATCCTTCACACACCACTCCCACCACAAAGGCCAGTATACAGGGTGACAAAATCCTCTTTCTTGTGCTTTTTAAGGTGGAACGACCCTACAGGCAACTGTGAGAATAAGCAGACAGAAATGAGATGAGGAGAGAGATAGATAGAGAGAGAGAGAGAGAACATCTGGCATCTTGATTGGGCAGCCTGCACATGGCTTAAAGAGTGAGGTGACATCAATGAACAACAGTCAGTAGAGTGAAAGTTCTTGAGTTAAGAGTTCCTTAATGTAAGAGAGACGGTATTCTACTTTGTTAGTAGTGTGATACTAGACTGAGGAGTGTGACTCAGTAGCGGTTAGGCTACTACTTATTGTGACAAGTCTTACCCTATGGGGGCTTTGGTGTAGAACTGGTATATGGGTCTTCCTGAAAGGGACATCTGTGGTGGAGCGTGTGAGTAAACTGTGTGCAATGACCATTGGGGTGATCTAAGTGGCTCGCAAGCATTGTGAGTATAGTATGCGTGTGAGCCTCACCCCCCAGGGGCTGGTTGTAGAGCTGAGCGACGGGCCCTCCTGCCGGTACGTGGGGCAGCTGGTGGTGGAAGACACTCTTGATAGTGGGCAGAGGGAGGCGGTTCTTGGGGAAGCACTTCCTCATGATAAGGCTGGAGGTGTTGATCAGAGGGTCCAGAGTCCTAACCGGAAGGCACTCCTAACAACACATCACCATCATTACTACTGATCGTCATCCTCACCGTCATCAGATTCATTATTTACCATCAGTGTTGGTGTAAATGTAAAAGGTGAGACTCGAGGTGAGGGTGTTGTGAAGAGAGAGTTGGGGTTAAGGCTAGGTGCATAGACAGAGGGGGGGGGCTCGAACCCCCGTCGCCAGGAGTATGTGGTCCAGAGTCGCAAACTCAGACCGCTACACCAGACTCCGGCACAACTTTTGGGGAGTTTTGTCACCGTACTCACAGTGGAGGTGTTGTAGAGGATCCTCATCCCGTCTGCGTCGATAAAGGCCTTGCGGCCCAGCTTGATGTTGGTGATGTTCTTCAGGCAGCCCAGGACGCCCTTGCGGATCAACATGTGGCGGTGGCGCGTGTCGTTGCGGTGCCAGTCCTGGTAGATGTACAGCAGGACGGGCACATGGGCCCGGTCCACCGCCCGCCGGGCATTCGTCTCTGAGGGAGGGAGGGATGGATGGACAGAGAGGGAGGGCGGGATGGATGGCGAGGAGGGAGAAAGAGGGATTGGCAGGGTGATGGAGAGAGGAAGGGAAGGATGAAGGGATGGATAGAGTGAGCAAGCGAGCGAGCGGGGGAGGGAGGGAAGGACACACTGGTTGGTAAATCGGCACAGACAATAGCACTGTTACTGAAAAACCATGACATTGTCCTTAGACACTGCAGACAGAGAGCATGGAAAGAAAAGTACTTACTGGATTTGAGCAAGGCCCCCAGTGTGTCCAGGGATACTCTGTTAAGTAAAAGACATCCAGAGAAAGGGGTCAAAAACAGCCCACCCACACACACACACACACACACACACACACACACACACACACACACACACACACACACACACACACTTACTTCAGCAGACTGGTGTTCTTTTTGCTGTAGGGTCCGATGATTTTGAACATGAGCTCCAGCACTCCATTCTTCCCCAGGGACACAGCATTCACAGCTGAAGACAAACAAACTGAACCTCAGTGCCCTCAACAATAACATCATATAGGAGTTGGCTACAGTAGGTTAGTAACTGTCAGTCAGATTTATGGTTCCTATGGCAACACTAAGCAGTGCCCCCCTTTGGATTTAGAGATTGTTGCGTTTTTTAACACCTGTAACTGACATTTCCCGCAATCTAGTGCCAAAGATTGCCTCTTTTATATATATATGCACATTTGTGGCCTGCTGGAGGTCATTTTGCAGGGCTCTGGCAGTGCTCCTCCTACTCCTCCTTGCACAAAGGCGGAGGTAGCGGTCCTGCTGCTGGGTTGTTGCCCTCCTACGGCCTCCTCCACGTCTCCTGATGTACTGGCCTGTCTCCTGGTAGCGCCTCCATGCTCTGGACACTACGCTGACAGACACAGCAAACYTTCTTGCCACAGCTCGCATTGATGTGCCATCCTGGATGAGCTGCACTACCTGAGCCACTTGTGTGGGTTGTAGACTCYGTCTCATGCTACCACTAGAGTGARAGCACCGCCAGCATTCAAAAGTGACCAAAACATCAGCCAGGAAGCATAGGAACTGAGAAGTGGTCTGTGGTCACCACCTGCAGAATCACTCCTTTATTGGGGGTGTCTGGCTAATTACCTATAATTTCCACCTTTTGTCTATTCCATTTGCACAACAGCATGTGAAATGTATTGTCAATCAGTGTTGCTTCCTACGTGGACAGTTTGATTTCACAGAAGTGTGATTGACTTGGAGTTACATTGTGTTGTTTAAGTGTTCCCTTTATTTTTTTGAGCAGTGTATATAAAGGACATATATAAATGAAAAGGAAATACACACACACACACTACATGACCAAAAGTATGTGGACACTTGCTCGTCAAACATCTCATTCCAAAATCATGGGCATTAATATGGAGTTGGTCCCCCCTTTGCTGCTATAACAGCCTCTGTGAAGGCTTTCCACTAGATGCTGGAACATTGCTGCTGGGACGTGCTTCCATTCAGTCACAAGCACATTTGTAAGGTTGGGTACAGATGTTGGGCGATTAGGCCTTGCTCGCAGTCGGCGTTCCAATTCATCCCAAAGGTGCCCGATGGGTTTGAGGTCAGGGCTCTGTGCAAGCCAGTCAAGTTCTTCCACACCGATCTCGACAAACCATTTCTGTATGGACCTCGCTTTGTGCACGGGGGTATTGTCATGCTGAAACAAGAAAAGGGCCTTCCCCGAAACGGTTGCCACAAAGTTGGAAGCACAGAATCGTCTACAATGTCATTGTATGCTGTAGCGTTCAGATTTCCCTTTACTGGAACTAAGGGGCCTAGTCCGAACCATTATAAATAGCCCCAGACCAATATTCCTCCTCCACCAAACTTTACCGTTGGCACTACGCATTGGGGCAGGTAGCGTTCTCTTGGCATCCGCCAATCCCAGATTCATCCGTCGGACAGCCAGATGGTGAACCGTGATTCATCATGCCAGAGAAACACGTTTCCACTGCTCCAGAGTCCAACGGTGGTGAGCTTTACGCCACTCTAGCTGACACTTGGCATTGTGCATGGTGATCTTGAGTAATCAAGATCTTGTGTGCAGCTGCTTGACCATAGAAAACCACTTCATGAAGCTCCCGACAAACAGATATTGTGCTGACGTTGCTTCCAGAGGCAGTTTGGAACTCGGTAGCGAGTGTTACAAATGAGGAGAGACGATTTTTACACGCTTCAGCACTCAGCTGTCCCGTTCTGTGAGCTTGTGTGGCCTACCACTTTGCGTCTGAGCCGTTGTTTCTCCTAGACGTTTCCACTCATTGAGCATGTTTGGGATGCTCTGGATCAACGAGTACGACAGCTCCCACCAATATCCAGCAACTTTGCACAGCCATTGAAGAGGAGTGAAACAACATTCCACAGGCCACAGTCAACAGCCTGCTCAACTCTATGCGAAGGAGATGTGTCGGAGCTGCATGAGGCAATTGGTGGTCACACCAGATACTGACTGGTTTTCTGATCCACACCCAAACTTTTTCTTTAAGGTACAGTTGAAGTCGGAAGTTTATATACACTTAGGTTGGAGTCATTAAAACTCGTTTTTCAAACACTCCACACATTTCTTGTTAACAAACTATAGTTTTGGCAAGTTGGTTAGGACATCTACTTTGTGCATGACACAAGTCATTTTTTCAACAATTGCTTACAAACAGATTATTTCACTTATAATTCACTGTATCACAATTCCGGTGGGTCAGAAGTTTACATACACTAAGTTGACTGTGCCTTTAAACAGCTTGGAAAATTCCAGAAAATTATGTCATGGCTTTAGAAGCTTCTGATAGGCTAATTGACATCATTTGAGTCAATTGGTGGTGTAACTGTGGATGTATTTCAAGGGATACCTTCAAACTCAGTGCCTCTTTGCTTGACATCATGGGAAAATCACAAGAAATCAGCCAAGACCTGGTTCATCCCTGGGAGCAATTTCCAAACACCTGAAGGTACCACGTACAAACAATAGTACGCAAGTATAAACACCATGGGATCACGCAGCAGTCATACCGCTCAGGAAGGAGACGCGTTCTGTCTCCTGGAGATGAACGTACTTTGGTACGAAAAGTGTAAATCAATCCAAGAACAACAGCAAAGGACCATGTGAAGATGCTGGAGGTACAAAAGTATCTATATCCACAGTAAAATGAGTCCTATATCGACATTTACCTGAAAGGCCGCTCAGCAAGGAAGAGGCCACTGCTCCAAAATGGCCATAAAAAAAGCCAGACTATGGTTTGCAACTGCACATGGGGTCAAAGATCGTACTTTTTGGAGAAATGTCCTCTGGTCTGATGAAACAAAAATAGAACTGTTTGGCCATAATGACCATCGATATGTTTGGAGGAAAAAGGGGGAGGCTTGCAAGCCGAAGAACACCATCCCAACCGTGAAGCACGTGGGTGGCAGCATCATGTTGTGGGGGTGCTTTGCTGTAGGAGGGACTGTTGCACTTCACAAAATAGATGGCATCAAGAGGAAGAACAATTATATGGATATATTGAAGCAACATTTCAAGACATCAGTCAGGAAGTTAAAGCTTGGTCGCAAATCGGTCTTCCAAATGGACAATGACCCCAAGCATTCTTCCAAAGTTGTGGCAAAATGGCTTAAGGACAACAAAGTCAAGGTATTGGAGTGGTCAGCACAAAGCCCTGACCTCAATCCTATAGAAAATTTGTGGGCAGAACTGAAAAAGCGTGTGCGAGCAAGGAGGCCTACAAACCTGACTCAGTTACACCAGCTCTATCAGGAGGAACGGGCCAAAATTCACCCAACTTATTGTGGGAAGCTTGTGGAAGTCTACCCGAAACGTTTGACCCAAGTTAAACAATTTAAAGGCAATGCTACCAAAAACTAATTGAGTTTAGGTAAACTTCTGACCCACTGGGAATGTGATGAAAGAAATAAAAGCTGAAATAAATCATTCTCTCTACTATTATTTTGACATTTCACATTCTTAAAATAAAGTGGTGATCCTAACTGACTTAAGACAGGGAATTTTTATTAGGATTTAATGTCAGGAATTGTGAAAAACTGAGTTTAAATGTATTTGGCTAAGGTGTATGTAAACTTCTGACTTCAACTGTATCTGTGACCAACAGATGCATATCTGTATTCCCAGTCATGTGAAATCAATAGATTAGAGCCTAATGAATTGATTTAAATTGACTGATTTCCTAATATGAACTGCAACTCAGTAAAATATTTGAAATTGTCACATGTTGCGTTCATATTTTTGTTCAGTATATTAGTGGGGCAGCCAGTACATGACGTGCTTCTCTTACATTCTTTGCGGAGAACCCTGCCCATGGCAACAGGCTAGGTTAGTAATTGTCTGTCAGATTTGTTTCCTATGGCTACAGTAGTTTAAGTTAGTAACTGTCAGTCAGACTGCTGGTTCCTACTGTAATGTAGGGTCAGTCCAGTAAGTGTGGGTCAGACTTACAGTTGGAGGAGTAGACCCGTAGGACCTGCAGGCAGGGCAGCAGCAGCTTGTGGTTCTGCAGGTTCTGTTTGAGCAGGTTCACAGTGACGTTCAGAGCTCCGTTTAGACGGGCTTTCACACCAAACTTCCTGTCTGAAGAAAGAAAGAGAGATGGAGGGAGTGTGCGTGTTAGAATTGGTCTGTTTGTGGTAGGGATTATGGTTTATGGTAGAAGTTTAAATGACTATGTTAGGTCTCTTGTTACAGCGGTAGAGTACCCACACAGTGTGTGTGTATGTGGTACCTTTTGGTCCAACCTTGGCCAGGAGTGAGTGGAGCTGCAGCATGAGTTCCTCGCTGGGGGGAGACTCTTTACTGCCACTGAGGACTAGCTGCAGCAGGATGCCTGTGCCACCCTTGGACACAAACACACCAACCCTGCGCCCCCCACCTGGGAACACACACACACACACACCTATCATTAACACAGCTTCCACAAATTTACAAATAACCATCTCAGTTTCCACAAGTCAATCGTCAATCCCGACTCACCGATTCAATCGTTTTACACTGGCAGCCCAATTCTGATATTTTCTTCCACTAATTGGTCTTCTGACCAATCACATTCGATCTTTTCACATCAGGTATTTTTCAGAGCAGACCTGATTGGTCGAAAAATATCAGAATTGGGCTGCCTGTGTAAACACAGCCTAACAAACCACAACTTCAGTCACACCATCTACCCAATCAAAGCACTGTTTCCACCCAAGACAATCTGACACTCATCAAATCAGAGAGCAAGACACTGTCAAACAGGAAACCGTTAGTTCCCATTATCCAAGTACAGAGCGGATACCACTTACCCACAGTTAACAGCTCATTCAGAATGTACAGAATGTTCAGGATAGTTTGCAGATCCTGTGTGTTCTACCAAAAACAGAGAGCATGGATATTACCAACACAAAATAACATGTGAGCAATGACAAACACATTTATACGTGTGCACACACATAGACAGACTAGGGCTGCTAAACTACCGGCAACTTTGGTAATTATAATAATAATATATGCCATTTAACAGATGATTTTATCCAAAGCGACATACTGTCGTGCGTGCATACATTTTACATACGGGTGGTCCCAGGAATCGAATCCACAATCCTGGCATTGCAAGCGCAATGCTCTCCCAATTGAGCTACAGAGGACCACAGGTAATCTATGGTAACTTTGGTAATTTATACTTTAACTTTTAGAAAATGTATTCATATAAAGTATATTTTCTTTATATCTGTGTCCATATTGTCCTTGAGTTTCTAGTGAATAGACCATATGGTTTTAAAGAAAATAACCTTGTTAATGATAAAAAAGCATCTAATCAACAATGGCATTATTTTTTATTAACTCCGCAAATCTTCTTTTTGATAACTGCCACCAGTTTGGTGGCAAAGCATTTACAACAGTGTTTCCCCAACTCGGTCCTGTTTTTTTTTGGCCCTAACACTACACAGCTGATTCAAATGATCAAAGCTTGAATATTAGTTGATTATTTGAATCAGTTGTGTAGTGCTAGGGCAAAAACCAAGATGCGTTTTTGGGAAACCCTCTTTTACAACAAAGACATATAAAACAATTAAAAGTGTGTAAAAATAGAAAGAGTATTTCATGCCGAAACCCTCATTATAAACACTAAGTTGATGGGTTATATTTAGGATTATGCTTTACAGCTTTGTCATTATATTTTACATGTGATAGGGCCATACAGAGGGCCAGAGAATTACAGACACATGATCATGTGAAGTACCCAAAAAGGCCACTATATGTCATGTGATAAATTCCATAAAATCCTTGAAAGTTACCAAAATTCTGGTATACTGGTAAACTTTGAAAGTTACCAGTAATATTCCCTCTTTTGCAACCCTAAGACAAACAAACAGCCATTCATGCACATTGATTTTAATGCAGGAAAACTGAAATCCGTTTGACCAAATTTCTACCAGCATGCTACCTGTGCAACTAGAGGGGGAGGAATCCAGATCACCTTTACTCCACACACAGAGATGCATACAAAGCTCTCCCTCGTCATCCATTAGGAAAATCTGACCATAACTCCATCTTCCTGATTTCTGCTTACAAGCAAAAAATCAAACAGGAAGTATCAGTGACACGCTCATTTCAGAAGTGGACCGATGAAGCGCATGCTAAGCTACAGGTCTGTTTTGCTAGCACGACTGGAAAACGTTCCGGGATTCATCCGATGGCATTGAGGAGTTTACCACAGTCATCGGCTTCATTAATAAGTGCATGCATCGACGACGACGTCCCCACAGCGACCGTACGTACATATCCCAACCAGAACCAATGGATTACAGCTGTGGACACCAACCGGTCAATCGCGATCGACTGGTTGATCTCCAAGGCATTCCTAGTTGATCACCAAACATTTCTGCAAAAAAAACAACGAAAAAGCCTTGCATTCCAATTGTTTTTATTGATTTGCGCTGTTCGTGGTAGGTGCACTTGATTCAGCATCCTTGGCGCCAGGAAGGCAATGTGTTCCCATTTTGAAGGTAGAACTCTTGCTCTCTGGGCCTGTCAGGTAGCCAATCAAGTACACTTATAGGCCTACCGCTGGCCAATCAGATTGCTCAGATCAACGTGTCTGCACTGTTTCCTCACGCCATAGACTGTGAAAAGAAGCCTCAAACACAGAGGAAAGTTGATAATATAAGATTGCAAAACTTTTAAAATCATGAGTAGAGAGACTCAACTAATCAGCAAAAAGCTGCTGTTTTTATGAGTAAGTTCATGTTGTTATTCATCACTGTCAACACTTTTTTATAAGCCATGCGTGTTATCCCTCCACTCACGGTACAACCAGCACCGCAGCTGCAATGAATGAGTATAGAAAAGTGTTTCGATAAGCTTGCATTGTTATTATTAGCAGCTTGTGTCTTTTTAATATCGAGGAATATTTCACTTTCTCTGGTCATAGGAGTAACAACATGAATTGGTGCATGAGGCAGAAACGAGGTAGAAATAATGCAGTGTTTCGCCATCAGCTGGAAGACTGTGTCCCCTTTTCTCAGCGGAGGGAGGGAAAGAGGGACGGTGAGTTGGGTAAGAGGCAGCCTCACCGATGCTCCCTCACTCCCCTCAGACTGAACATCAGATGCAGGCCACCAGTCCAGAAAAAAAAAAAAAAGGAAATGCTCACTCAGCTGTTTCTCACAAGTAATACAACAAATGATATATTACCAGTGTGATCATATACCTAAAATGTAGAAATGTAATTTCAAAATGGTCTGAGAAGAACAACATTGGCTGGGCAATTCAAGTATAGCCAATATGTAGTGATAATGTATTGGGCTTACAACCTACTGCACAAACCTCGTTGCTACAAAAGTGTTTTTAATTGGTTAATGTTGCATAGGCTTACGTTTTTTAAGCCCTCGGTCTGCATTTTGACTCAGAAAGTGATCTTGACTCAGAAAAGGTTGGTGACCACTGGATTACAGACAACATCTGCATTGAGCTAAAGGCTAGAGCTTCCAAGGAGCGGGACACTAACCCGGACGCTTATAAGAAATCCCCCTACGCCCTCGGACGAACAATCAAACAGGAACTAGCGTCAATACAGGACTAAGATCGAATGCTACTACACCGGCTCTGAAGCTCGTCGGATTTTGGCAGGGCTTGCAAACTATCACGGATACAAAGGGGAAACCCAGCCACGAGCTGCCCAGTGACACGAGCCTACCAGACAAGCTAAATGCCTTCTATTCGCTTCGAGGCAAGCGATTGATCGGTCATCAAATGGTTTATAAGTACATGGGGAGAGTAACGAGATGGCGAGATGTAAAAGCCATTGCCGAAACCAAGTGTGTGCCATGTAAACTGCATCTCGGGGAAGACTATTACTTCCGTTACTTTTAGGACACCATGACGTCGATAGTCCTTGTTATAAGTGAGTTGTACCATTTCCACACTACTGAGCCGAGCAGAGCCGAGCGTACCGTACTGTTCCAGCCTGGTTACACATCCACCACAGTTGCTGGAACCCTGCTAAAAATATCAGAGCCAGCTCCGTTTGGTTTGGGTCGGCACAGATAATGTGAAATGGCTACTCAACGATATTCCTTTTCATTAATGTGTTGGTCTCCTTACGCCCTCTGCTTATGATGTCGTGGTATTGTACAGTAGCAGTAGTGGAATGTGGCGTTAAAGTAGTGCACAAAAAAATTGCCCTAAGGCTTCATTTACACAGGCAGCCCAATTCTGATGTTTTGCCTAATTATTGGCAAAAGAGCTGATCTGATTGGTCAAAAGACCAACAGTTCAGAATTAGGCTGCCTGTGTAAACGCAACCCAAGTGGCATGTGTGCTGGATTTCTGGGACTATATTAACACCATAGTGGAACGGGATGTGAACTCACCTCTAAGGTCGCCAGGATGACCTCCATGCCACTGGAGCCCTTGGACATGATCTCCTTCCGTGTCTTCTCTGAAACACAGAGGGACTTAAGTTACATTACGTTTCCCTTCGCTATGTTAGTGTTAATAGGCTACTATAGCACAAGTAATGACTAGCCTAGTTATAAGGTCATCATATTGTTGTCATTTTTACCATGCTATTTCTTAACCAAATAGCAGAATTCTGATTTGAAAGTGAGTACTGTATAAGCAAATATAAATAGCATGTACAGTACATTAAACGTTTCAAAACATGAGCCCTGCAGCTCTCCATTTACAGAAATTGTGAAATCCATTTGCTGCTGCTGTAGAAGAGTGAAACATACTCCTCTCTTTGAGAAAGAGGGCTCTGCCCCTCTCTCAGTCTGACCCCAACCCCCATTACTACCCCTCGTTTCCTCAGGGGCGTAATTTACAGGAGGGACAGGGCGGATATATTTCCCAATTATTAGAAAGAGGCAAAATGTTCCTCCCCAACGATACGTTGAAGTAAAAAATACGCCACTGCCTGCCACAGGTTCTCTCTGAAACAGTCTTACCACATGGATGGACACAAAACCCCCGCAAACTTCCCGCGACAGCTCCTCAGCAATTAATAAAAACACCAAGGAGACTTGCCCATTACAGAAAATTGACACATCAATCTCTCTTACACACGCGCACAAAAAGAGCACTAAAAACTCAACCAACTCAACGAGGTCCGGATCCTGCTGTTTTTTTGTTTTAACTTTTCATTAATTGCACCCACCTGGTGTCCTAGATCTAAATCGGTTCCTGATGAGAGGGGAACAACGAAAACATGCAGTGGAACTGGCTTAGAGGGCCAGAGTTGAGATTTGAGGGCCCTAGTAGAAACGAACAGAAATAACACAAAGTCCAGGAAAGCAAACAAAATATAACTCAGTCAGCAGCACTCAGGGCAGCTCATATCCCATGAAATAGAGACATATTGCTGTTGTGGAAGCTAGCCACAACACCCAGGCCAGTAGAGGTCTGATGGAGTGTTTGATTGAGCAGACCTAATGAACACCAGGATGAATGGGAATATGGAAATGGAATGTGTGAAACATTTATAGGCTCATAAATAAAACACACTTTGCAAAAATCCGGTTTCAGCACTGGAACAGCTAGCGAGTTGAAACGCTCAACTCAACTCTCAGTGGCTGTGCGAAAAGTGAACTCTAAAAACATTTCTATCGTACCAGACTTTTCAAAGCTCCTAGAGAACAAAACAATAGCTGACCGTTGACCCTCAAAAAACCAAAACATAAGTTTGGTCATTTCCATGTAAAAGGACCCATGAGCACCAGCATGTGAAGTTCATAGGAGCCTGTCAAATGAAAGGTAAGAGTCTATATGGTTTGAGAAATTAAGGCATATATACATTTTTCAACCATTTTCATCCTAAAATTTGGAATAAGAAAATGCTTTGATTTCTGGTCAAACAGATGGAAAAGGGGTCTTAGAAAACATCTACCAGAAAAAGTATTCAAAAAGGTATTACAATTGCATCAAAACACAATAAAGTTGAAGTTAAGATCCTTGCCAACTAATATCAACATTTATATTGAATGTTGCAGAAATGATATGCCTTCTGTAAGTTTAAGAAATATTGTCTTGCCATTCTGTTACAAAAACACTTATATTGAAGATATTTTCTCATTTCTCTCATTCATGAGGGAGGATAATGAAAGTTCACAGAAGTAACAAGGTAGACCTACCAATTATGTAATTGTTTTTACTGATAACAATTTTGTTTATGATAAGTATTTTAAAACGTGTCATTCCGTAACAGAATGTAAAAAAAAAAAAAAATCTGTAACAGAATGATTGCAATTGAATTGGCTACAATGGGAAATGATAGTAGTCACAAACCACAGTTGGGTCACCTAGTACTGTTCTCCCTTCCACTGGCATACTGTTATGTTCAAAATCTGAACTCATGAGTGGCCGCAGTTGCTCGCGGGCCTGTGTTTAAGGGCAACAACTACCCAGTATTATGGTATCCATGTTGTGTTATCTACACAAGCACTACCCAATACAAGGATTTTTATTGTTATTGAGGTATTCTAAAGTGGGCTTTACACTATTTATTTACTTTTATTGTCTGGCAAGGTGAACCGTAAACACTGTCTTCAGAAACCAGTTCAACTTTTGGCAACTTTATTTTATTTGTAGAGTAGCGGTTTTAGTTTTGTCAGAACGGGATATACAGAGTCCAGAGAAACCTTTGTTCCTTTAGACCAGGGGTGTCAAAGTCAAATGGACGGAGGGCCAAATAAAAAATTTAGCTACAAGCCGAGGGCCGGACTGTTCGAATGTTCATTGAAAAAATTTTAAATGACGCATATAGTCTAGTGAACCTAATTGAACCTACTGAAAACCTACGGCAATGGTGTTTCTGCTCAGACTCACATTTAAAAAGAGTTGCCTTTTTTCTGGGCAAACTTCGTCACAAACTTTAATCATGCAGTTTTTGATGAAATCCCCCTCCGTAAATGGCCGGGCTGATTTAAGCGATCTCTTCTGCCAAAATAAAACTGGCCTTGACAGCAGCCTGGCTTGTGATTTGGCTTTTTTGAACAGAGCCTGTCGAGATTTGAGGCCTCGTTTTAATTCCTCTGCCTTTTGTAGCCTTTGTTCCATGTCCATATTCTTGTTTTTGTCCGCGTGTTTCGTTTCATAATGTCGTCTCAGATTATACTCTTTCAGTACCGCCACACTTTCTCCACACAGAAGACACACAGGTTTTCCAGCTACCTCCGTGAACATATACTCCGACTCCCACCTTGTTTGAAACCCCCGGTCTCCAGTGTCCACCTTCCGTTTTGCCATTTTTGATGGGTATCTGAAAGTTAATTTTACTGTGATGCTGACGACTGCTGTGCCAATAAATATTGAAATGAAGCAGCCTACTGCTCGTGCGTCACCGTTGCATTGTGGGAATGTAGTATTGGTGCGTGTAAAAGATTGCGGGCTGCCGGCTTGCTGCGGTCTGCGGGCCGGTTCTAATAATAAATAAAGATCATCCCAGGGGCCGTAAAAAACCTTCTCGCGGGCCGGATGTGGCCGCGGGCCTTGACTCTGACACCCTGCTTTAGACAGTAACTTCACAAACCGCTCAAAGTAGTAGCTACCTGTAGTAGATCTGCACTACAGTTGCTGCATGGCGCTGCAGTACAGTAGTCTCTTCCTCGTCACCCAGTATGTAAATGAGTGTCAGACAACTGCTTGACAACATTTCTAAAAAGAAACTCAGAAGTGACCCCACTTCCCAATTTCAGAACACTATCTTTACTATCCTAGGTGGGTATTTAAGTTCTGGTCAAATCACCCCCCCCCCCCAAAAAAAATATATATATTTTTGGGCTATTCAACACCCTAAAATTGTCACTTTCTATACTTTGCCGAAATTACACAAGAATGTTATAAAACCTCCTGGGTGCCCTATTGTAGCGGGCATTGATGGAGTAACGGCCCCTTTATCGACTTTCGTTGACTCTTATTAGATCACTCGCAGAACAGCTCCCGTCCTTTGTAAAGGACAGCAGAAGTATGGTCTCTAATACTGAATCTCTTGATCCTCTCCCTGAGAATACTTTGTTAGTTACTTTTGATGTTGAGTCGTTATACACGAATGTTCCTCACGAGGGCGGTATTGAAGCCATGGACCATTTTCTTCTGCAACCTGACCCTAACATGCTGACCTGACATACATGTTATTCAATCATTGCACCCACACTGCTCGCAAGCCTCTGCATGGCCAGCCGCTAAAATAGAACTTGGTTCTATTTGTGAAGCTCGACGGACTGCAAGTCCTGCCTCTCCCATCTCCTCGTTGGTTTTTAGGTGCATATACCCACGTGAGTGATTGAAAGATGAACTGAGGTTCACACTCCAGTCCAGTTTGTTGCCAACTGCTATATAAAGTCCAAAGAAGAAGAAGCCTGAAGGAGGAGCGATTAATAGAAAAACTCGGTTGACCGTTTTATCTGTGGATTAATTGTTGGAGTAGAGTACCTTGTGCATTTCAGGTAAAAGAACAACCCAATGTTTATATCCCAGGACAAATTAGCTAGCAACAGCAAGCTAGCTAGCTAAATTGCCATAAACATTTCATGCTTTTCAATCTGTCCTACAAATTAATATAATTGGTTCAGAGTTTCAATCTGCGAGTACAGATCGCATCTGGTGTGGGGGGGTCAAAATCAACAGTCAAGGACAGTCTCGCAAAAAGAAGCATTCCTGCATTCTTACTACCCGCTATTCAAAGTGCTCGGAACAAATTAAGGGAATCGTTCACAAACATTGGCACATCCTAAGATCCGATGACAGTAATGTGTTTTCGGAAGCTCCTTTGGTCGTATTCTCGCTGCAGAAATCTCAGAGATCAATTGGTAAACTCTGATTTACCACCCCAAAATACCCCCGCACACCGTCTATTTACACCTCTACTGGACGGAAACTACAAGTGTAATGGATGTGCTCAATGCAATGGCACTTACAAATGTAGATCCTTCAAACACTCCCATACAGGTAAACAGATCCCAATCAAAGGTGTTGTCACGCGCTCCACTAAGGCAGTTATTTATTTTATTTATAAAAATTGTGGGTAAAACGAAGCGTGAACTAAAAGTACGAATCTCTGAGCATCGTAGCACAATTAGGTGCAAAAACTCGACGTAACCAGTTGAGGCCCACTTTTTGGAAGCAAACCACTATTTCGTCCCTACGTTATATCGGCATCGAACACGTCACCCTCCCTAGGAGAGGGGGTGACCTTGACAATTTATTGTTAAAACGAGAGGCTGCCTGGATCTTTAATTTAAAGACTCTAGCTCCCTTCAGTCTCAACGTAGACTTTGAGACTATGTAGACAAATTGTATCTATGATCGTATACTATTCATTCATATTTTTTTCATATGTTCTATTTATATCTGTAAATGAACCAATGATATCAAGCCACACCCGGCCATGATTACAGACACCTGTGTGTGTCCTTTGAAACTATATAAACTAGTGACCTGCAGTGTTTGTCATTGTACCCTGATGAAGACAGCTTGACTGTGGAAACGCTGGTTATTAGGTTATTCAATTATTGCATCTGAGCTCCTAGAGGGCGGCTCTCCTTTTTCTTTTTCAAGGATCCCCCATACAGCCTGGAGTACACTGATGCTAATCGCCCCCAAGCCCAACCACCAGGCCAGGACACAGCTCGTAGCACCTCCCCCTGCACTCTAAGGCACTGTGACGTGTGACCAGTCCTAGAAGGTTACTACCCTACCCAGCCTCCCCTCTTCACTCCACCTACTCAGCATTCACGCAGCCCAGACAGACAGACGGACGGGGCAGACCAGGCTGTGTTCCGGACAGGTGCCCTCCTATACAGACAGCAAGCACGAGGCCCAGGCGCGGAGAGAAAGACAGAGGAGGCAGTTGCCCTGTTGCGTCCGTGCGTCTGATACTGCAGCAGTCATTATTCTCTTCCTCCCTCTCTCCTATCGGGGACTGTATATGATGACTGTGTGGACGTCTCCCAAGTGAGGCTGACTGTGGCCGGAGCACGATTACAGCTGTAGTGTGCCGTGAGTGCAGGGTTTAGGAGGACCGTAGAGATTATATCTCTGCAAGAGGGACGTGAGTGAGTTCGCTCACATTTCAGCCCGCACTACTGCTTTGAGACAGCATTTCCTCTCTAGAAGACTGGATTTCCATTATAAAAACATACTGTGTTTGTGGGTGAAAACCTATTTGAGCAACAACCAAATAAATGTATAATGTGATGATCTCTAATGAATCCAAAAGAGCAGATCAATGACCTCTACTGCCAATATCAGACATTGGAAAGTATGTCCTGCCCATGAAATAAATGAAAAAAACCTGGTGTAAAGTAAAATTGAGCTACGGGCTAAAAGACAAGTTTTGCTAACAGGCTATGAGCTTAGAATGAAGAACGACCTAGCCAAGTTAGTTACTTATCTAGCTCAGATCAGCAATCTGAAGCTTGGCGTGACAAACCAATATGTTTGTGTCTGAATGCTGATCTTGACGTGCTCGTCAATCAATGTTGATGTCCAGTTCACTTGTTTCCATTTGGTGAGAAAACATGTTTCAGCACTTTAATTTCCATGACTGATCAAAAATCGTTTTCTCATGTCCTCTCGTTTCTGCAGCAGACAGTGAGCAATATGTTTGGAACATCGAATCGCAATAAAAACGCAGTATAGAATCGCAATACATACAGAATTGTAAATCAGTAGTGTAACATAACAAAAAAATACTTTGAAGTTCTACTTAAAAGGAAAGATTCACCCATTTTGAATGTTATTTTGTAGATCTCTGAGTGATGTTCTATCGATTCCCGGGGGTAATTTCATGTGCAGCTGAGCTATTGCCGTTCAAGCAGGCAGAAACAGAACCGGTATGATGCAAAAGTCCTCATACAAGCTGTATTTCTGCCTGCTTTAACGGTGAATAGTTCAGATACACATGAAAACACCCCAAGAATCAATAGAACATCAGTCAGAGATGCACAAAAACAATATAACATTCAAAATGGGTGAAACTTTCCTTTAGGTCGTTTTTTTGGGGGGTATCTGTACTTACTATTTCTATTTTTGACTACTTTTACTCCACTACATTCCAAAAGAAAATATGTACCATTTACTCCCATATATTTCCCCTGACACCCAAAAGTACTTGTTACATTTTGAATGCTCAGGCAGGACAGCATTATGGTCCAATTCACGCACCATCAATAGAACATGTTGTCATCCCTACTGCCTCTGGTCTGGCGGACTCACTAAACACAAATACTGTGTTTTTAAATTATGTCTGAGTGTTGGAGTGTGCCCATGGCTGTCCGTAAATTTAAAAAACAAGAAAATCGTGCCGTCGTGTCTGCTTAATATAAGGAATTTGATGTATAGCATTTGCTTTTACATTTTACTCAAGTATGACAATTGAGTTGTTTTTCCACCACTGTACAAAGTACATTTAAAACCAAATACTTTAAAACTTTCACTCAAGTAGTAGTAGTATTTTACTGGGTCTCACTTTTACTGGAGTCATTTTTTATATTTGGGTAGCGTGTCTTTACTTCTACTCAACTATGACAATTCAGGCCCTTTTCCACCACTGATCGTGATACATATAGAATCGCATTACACCTAAGTATCATGATAATATTGTATTGTGAGGTTCCCGGCCCGAAATACGATGGACCTTGTATTAAACTCTAAAAGACCTTGACTTTGCCGATGATCTGGCGGTTTTAACACACACACACACACACACACACACACACACACACACACACACACACACACACACACAAGGGTACAAGAAGAAAAAAGAGACAGAAGCAAGTCGGACTGGTTAACTGCAGCAACTGCAAGACAGCTCTTTCCCATTAACGCAGCAAAGGCAGTCAAAATAAATCAAGTAACAATACTTGGATTTGACACACAGTTTTACATACCTAGGGAGCACCATTGCATTATACCTACAGTAGGGGTACACGCATAGACATCTGCACTAGGATCAAGAAAGCCCGAACAACCTTCACAAAGTTCAAACAAATCTGGAGGTCAAGAAAATATAGCACAAAGAGAACTCAAAACCTACCAGAGCTGTGTACTGACAACACTTCTATGCCTACATGGTTACGAGTACTGAAAAATTGCTGAAGTAAACCTGAAAAAAAAACATCCATCCTCCACACAACTTGGCGCCAAATAATCATGAATGTCATCTTTTGTCCGAACACTATCGAACAACCCCTTCCTCAGACAAACAAAGCAGGACGCTACGGACACAATACTCAAAAGATGCCGCTTGAGCTGGATTGGAAGGAAGAACATAGACCCCATTCCAAGAGAAGAGCTGTCCACTGGTCTCCAGAAGGAAGGCCCAACACAACATGGCAGAAAAGCATAGAGACGGAGCTCCAACAACATCAGCCTTAGAGTTGGGGTACATAACAGAGGAGAAGATGGCCAAGACAGTCTTCGCTGCTGCCATATGCACCAGCTGGCATAACAGGGGTGAGTGAGTGAATCATGTGTGCATAATACTGAAAGTAATGACAGTAATACTGTAACGGGTTTGAGGTGATGTGCAGCCAGGAGCAGAATAGACATAATGTTGAAGTGTTGTTATAGGCAGTTGTTGGAGCTTGGCGGTACAGGTGAGGTAGAGGTTTGGTGCAGGTGAAATATTAATGCAGCCACAAAGAAGGTAATGCTATATGAGGGTAGAGATCAGGGTTCTCCCCAGGATTTTTAAACAAGATGGTGCTGCTGAGTACGGGAAGGGTGGAGGCCATATCCTGCAATCTAGAGCAAAATAAATACCCTATTAGGGTGTGATGCCTGGCCTTAAATGAGTGGCGCAGCCAGTCCACAAGGTGGCGCAGCTCCACTCTTACATTCTTTGAGGAGAAGCCTGGAGATGTTGAGCAGAGACACAAGCGCCTCAACAAAGAGATGCGTAAGATGTCTGTGATACAGATGTGATAGGGTGCAGCTATGATAAGACTGTATTGCCAGCAATTATTCAGCGTAAGAAAGATGCTGTGAAATTCCACCGGAGCAGACTGGCAAAATATGCGCAGCTTATTATAGTTTTTTTGACCCAGAGTTTATTAGAGGCCGCCGTTTATTTGCCAAAATCTTAAATTATACCCAGCTATAACAAGACACAGGCGCTTGTTGGATTCTCAGTGTTTAACGGAAAATGTACAGTACGCTGGCTATAATATACAGTGCATTGGGAAAGTATAATTTTCAACATTTTGTTACGTTATAGCCTTATTCTAAAAACTTTATACAATACATTTTTTTCTTCTCATCTACACACAATATCCAATAATGACAAAGTGAAAACAGGTTTTTAGAATTTTTTGCAAATGTATTAAATATAAAAAACAGAAATACCTTATTTACATAAGTATTAAGACCCTTTGGAAAGGCACAAACCTGACTATATAAAGGTACCACGGTTGACAGTGCACCTCAGAGCAAAAACCAAGCCATGAGGTCCAAGAAATTGTCCGTAGAGCTCCGAGACAGGATTGTGTCGGGGCACAGATCTGAGGAAGGGTACCAAAACATTTCTGCAGCATTGAAGGTCCCCAAGAACACAGTGGCCTCCATCATTCTTAAATGGAAGAAGTTTGGAACCACCAAGACCCTTCCTAGAGCTGGCCGCCCGGCCAAACTGAGCAATCAGGGGAGAAGGGCCTTGGTCAGGGAGGTGACCAAGAACCCGATGGTCACTCTGACAGAGCTCCAGAATTCCTCTGTGGAGATGGGAGAACTTTCCTGCAGCGCTCCACCAATCAGGCCTTTATGGTAGAGTGGCCAGACGGAAGCCACTCCTCAGTAAAAGGCACATGACAGCCCACTTTAAGTTTGCCAAAAGGCACCTAAAGGACTCTCAGACCATGAGAAACAAGATTCTCGGATCTGATGAAACCAAGATTGGCATTCAGGCCAAAGAGTTCAATCATCACGTCTGGAGGAAACCTGGCACCATCCCTATGGTGAATAATGGTGGGGGCAGCATCATGCTGTGGGGATGTTTTTCAGCGGCAGGGACTGGTACTAGTCAGGATCGAGGGAAAGATGAACGGAGCAAAGTACAGAAAGGACCTCAGACTTGGGGGAAGGTTCACCTTCCAACAGGACAACGTCCCTAAGCACACAGCCAAGACAACGCAGGAGTGGCTTCGGGACAAGTCTGAATGGCCTTGAGTGGCCCAGCCAGAGCTCAGACTTGAACACCGATCAAACATCTCTGGAGAGACCTGAAAATAGCTGTGCAGCGACACTCCCCATCCAACCTGACAGAGCTTGCGAAGATCTGTAGAGATGAATGGGAGAAACTCCCCAAATATAGGTGTGCCAAGCTTGTAGCGTCATACCCAAGAAGACTTGAGGCTGTAATCGCTGCCAAAGGTGCTTCAACATTGTACTGAGTAAAGGGTCTGTATACTTATGTAAATGTAATATTACAGTTCATTTTTAATACATTTGGAAACATTTCTAAAAAACATTTTTTGCTTTGTCATTATGTGTTATTGTGTGTAGATTGATGAGTAAAAAAAACTATGTAATCCATTTTAGAATAAGGCTGTAACATAACAAAATGTGGAAAAAGTCAAGGGGTCTGAATAATTTCCGAATGCACTGTAGGCTATTCTTTTCCCATTGGCCTTTCCAGGATGGTTCAAGCAAATATATGGTCAATGTGTAACCCAGTATATGCTAGTACTCTTCTCACCCTGAGTCTGGATGAGGTGGAGGATTTTGGCAGTGATCTGCCTGCCAATTTCAGCGTCCGCCAGCATGGCCTCCCTGTTCAGCCTCTCCAGCTGGCCCAACAACATCAGCACCCTGGAGTTACTGGGAACACTGGGAGAGAGAGACAAAGAGGTTTAATACTTAACATATACCTTGGCATCAGGTCATGCTCTCATAAAGCAAATAGTCTCCAGGGTCGTGATCATTAGGCACCACACAGAGGGGAAAAAAGGACAGAAACAGGGAGCGACTACCTGGACTCGTCCAATAAGAAATGCTTATTTTCCCTTTCTGTTGTGAAACATTTTAAAATATTTTCCATAGTGCGCCCTAATGAACAAAACTATGCTCTGGTTATATTACGCTAATGTTGGGCAGTGAGGCCAAAGGTCACAGCCATGGGAGAGAGAATCTAAACGTAGAAATAGACCAAATGTCTTTTATATACCCTTATATAGACAGTGAGAGACCAAGGGAGAGAGGAAAAAAAGAGACAAACAGACCAAAATACACTAAGAGCAACTGAGTGAGATACTGCTCAAACAACACAAAAAGACAAATGCACTTACACGCTCACAGACATATTAGCTAGACTAAACAGCAGAGACAGTCACACTAAGAGAGTCAAACAATCTACCAAGCCCAGAGTTTATCAAAAGTTAGCCTATAAATTGAGCTGCCTACGCCATTGAAATATTAGGTCTGGGGCTGGCACAATTACTGCATAACCGTGTAGTTATGGATGTCATGAAAATAAAATAAAAGTCATAACAGTTTGAAAAAAATGTATTTACCATATACCCAGGAATCAGGAAGAAATGGATGAAAAATGACAGAAAGTGGGGACTACCTGGACTCGTCCAATAAGAAATTATTATTTTCGCTTTCTGTTGCGAAACAGCGGACTGAAGATGGGACTGCCGGACTTTGTGCAGTTGAGTCCATTTCTGCGGTAAAAGTCTGAGTCTGGATCCAACAGGACCCTGTATTGACCCTTTTTTGCACTAACTCAATGCACACACACTGGACTCTAACAACACACTCAGATACAATAAAACGTCACAATAAGGTGCTAAGTGTTCGATTTGCCTGCTAGGCGGCAAGGAGACTCCCAGCTCCGCTAAAATCATTGACGCTGCGTGCCGTTTTCAAGGGACTGTAAAATGTTAACTATTTTGGTTGTAATATCACCTCTTGAAGAGCATAGTCAGAACTACACATTCCGGGTTATTCCATGCAAAACAATTGAGCACACTTAGCTCGATCGTCAGAGTTATACAACAAGTAACTGAATGCTTTTCATGATCAGTAAACATCAATTTTGTCATTACAGATACGTAGGGTAGCCTCAAGATCTCTCAATATTGGCCACCATGAATTGGATATTTGAGCGATATAAAAAGTGAACTATACCTGACCAGTATGAGTGGTTAGGTTAATTTCCCACCTTTTGTGATCATGAAAAGCAAGCAGTTCCTTGCTGTATAACTCTGACGATAGAGCTAAATGTGGAATAATCGGAAATTTGTAGTTTTGGCCATATGCTCTTCAAGAGGTGATGATTATTAAAACCAAATAGTTATAACATGTATTTAACAATCCCTTGCCACCCAGCTGCCAATCGAACGCGTATTGTGACGTTTTATTGATAACGACCCTGTTATTGTGACGCAATCATTTCCATGGTGATGCAGAATGTTCATTCAAATTATGTTAAATGATGTGGCTCATGCAATGGAATGTATTTTTTTGTCATGTTAGTTGAGTTGAATAGTCCCAGTTCGTATTAGATAGAACGTCGCGGGGAAAACAACCTGAGGCTGCATCACATCCGGCCGTGATTGAGAGTCACATAGGGCGGCCCATCATCGTCCGGGTTTGGCCGTCATTGTAAATAAGAATTTGTTCTTAACTGACTTGCCTATCTAAATGATGGTTAAATTTTTGGGAAAAATGCACTACAATTTTTACCCCATTGGCTCACAGCAAAAACTTCACCCTTTTCAAATGCAATTTTCTTGTTGTCTGCTTGCTTTAGTCAATTATAAAACTACATTTAAGAAAAGTACAACATGTCTAAAGATTACTTTAAACATTGACGTAATATTGTAGGGCTTCCCTCATGCCCCTTTTCATGTCGGTGCTAGCAGCCACGTGCGGTGAACGAGTGCTAGCTAGCTATAGTACTGACCGGAAAATTAAGCTAAACAAGACCAAGAAAACCAACGGACTATACAGCTACAAGTAGTGAGTGGAGTTACACATGGACTAAACTAAAGTTAAATGTCTTACTTGTGATGAAATGTTTTCCACACACATACAGTGCCTTCAGAAAGTATTCATACGCCTAGACTTATTCCACATTTTGTTGTTACAGCCTGAATTCTAAATTGATTCAATTTACTTTCCCCCCCACCCATCTACACACAATACAGCATAATGACAAAGTGAAAAAATGCTTTAAAAATATGTTTGCTAATTTATTGAAAATGAAATACTGAAATCTCATGTACATACTGTACAATGCCTTCAGGAAGCATTCATACCCCTTCCCTTATTCCACATTTGTTTTGTGTTACAGCCTGAATTCAAAATTGATTCAATATATTTATTTCTCACCCATCTACACACAACGACCCATAATGGCAAAGTGAAAACATGTTTAAAAAAATGTTTGCTAATTTATTGATAATCAAATACAGAAATATCAAATTTACATAAGTATTCACACCCCTGAGTGTGATTCAAAATTCAAAAATAATTCAAACACTATGCAAGACTAATGCTAAAGTAACAAAAGGCTAGTTATTACAGGCCCCAAACAGTTATTGACCCCAGCAGTGAATATTTGACAGAGGAACCTAAAATAGCTAGGGTCAAGATGGCATCATGACTGGCCCTGGCTGGTTTAATGACCTGTGGTTGTGCTGTCCTTAGACTGATCTTACAGTGTCACAAGACATTGAGCAATCTACAGTGTATAATATGAGGGCAAGGGGCAGTGTGTGAGAGACAATCATCTGGCAGAAAGAAAGAACTGTGTGTGTGTCCGAGACAATGGTTACTCACCCTTTCTCAGTGGTCATTTTGGGCTTATTCATTTTTTCTCACACACGTCAACATTTCACATCAACTGCAAATAAAGAAAAGCAAGAATCAGCAATGCAACACAGTTGTCATTCCCTCTGGACTTTAATGTTCACCCCTGTAAATCCCAGTCTATCCTTTCTATTATATCCTGTGGCAAGATGAGATCAGCAACATGGAGAGATGGCACTAAATGAACAACCCGTATCGATATATCCAATGTAACAAAATAGGGCCGGTCTTGCTGTCTATCTATCAAGCTCAACTTGTTTAACCAAAACAAAAGGGTGTCCAGTAGAATTAAAGGTCTCCAGTGTCAGGAAACGAAAGAGCTGCGACTATGTAATTAAGCCACTTAGCTAGGGTAATCAGACCAAAAGCATTGCAAGCCAATAGGAGAAAAAAACTAGTAAAGAGAGAAGACAAAAGCAGCATGTATGTAGACATTTGACCTGGGTCATTAATGAGTTATTACCATTCATTATGTTATTGATGATTTAAAACAGTGTGTAGCCTATACTGTAAGCACTATTCCTGGATATAAAATTGGAGGCCATAATTAAAAATATTTAAAAATCAACAAGGATGTAACGAGTTTACCTAACGTTACATGTACAGCCAGTTGTTGTTAGCCAAGGGGACTGAAATGAAAAACCGAGAGAATCCTGTTCTTCACTCAGTCGACCTGGGCTAGTCTGCCCTGTTGTCCGTTATTTGCCTTTGCAGCAAGCATCTTCACCTAGCTAACGTTAGCTAACTAGCGTACGTTTTCCACAAAACTATCCCTATTGCCAGCATCAAAGTGTGAATGGCTAAATGCCCCAACTGCTGTAGAAGGGCCTAATCGATGTAGCTAACGTTAAACGTCATCTGGCCAGACTGGCTATCTGCCAAATGTGTTGTTGCAAAATGCACTTATTCAGATCTTCATTCACAACAACATCACCATAGTTAGCACAATGGCTAGCTAGCTAACTAGCAGTGACCGACTGGTTTACGAAATAACTGGCTGGCGGGTAATAAGGACATCACAGCCCCCACTGCACCTGCTCAGTGTCCTAGCTAACGTTAGCGTAGCTAGCTAGCGTTCCTGCTAACTTAGCTAGCCATTTGTAAATAATGTCAGAGACATGCACTAATATGCTGAAAAAATATTCAAACATAAACATTTTACGAACCTAGGTATATGGAAAGTTAGTGTTGTCCCATTAGGACGAGGCAATCCCTAGATGTAAGTGTGTTGCCTGAAACGATGCCTCGATGTACAACCCCCCTACTGGGTTGGAGAACTGTCAAGAAGATCTGCCAGGATCCATGAATAACGCGAGAATGCAAATTTAGTTTTTAGATGTGACGCGAAAATATGCGACCAAGCATCTCAGAATGAACGCATACTGTAAACGCGGATCAAAGATCAGACATACTGTAGCAATAACATATAGGGCAAAACCCCCATACTGACCTAGAACCAGGAAATTAAAAAACCTGACCTGAAACCAGCACCCACTGACCCAGAGAGACCCTCCAAGGATTTGCATAGTTATGTTGTGGGACTTCATGTCCCAACGTGCAATATAACGCTAACGTCATATTTGTGCTTCTTCCCGAGCCTCGGACAACTAGCTAGTAACGCTAGCAGTTAGCACGGTATGTATGGTCAAAGATCACGCCAAATGTTGCTAAAATTGGCAACATGTTTCATGCAATGGCGTAATATATATTATCTTTTAATTGTGTGATATGCATGATTAAACATTTTTGTTGATACAGAGAGTCCAAGCTAGCTAGTTAGCGTCAACGACATTAT
The DNA here is from genome assembly GCF_002910315.2 of Salvelinus sp. IW2-2015. Lineage (NCBI taxonomy): Eukaryota > Metazoa > Chordata > Actinopteri > Salmoniformes > Salmonidae > Salvelinus > Salvelinus sp. IW2-2015. The sequence continues at coordinate 9,014,328 of NC_036872.1, forward strand.
TAGCCCGCTCGTCTGGTTTATGGTTTCCACTAGCTGCCACAGCCACAAAGTCAAAATTAGCTTCATCGTAAAAATTAATGAAAACAAAAATTTGCTTTTTGGTTTTAATTTAAGGTTAGGCACAAGGTTAGCAGTGTGGTTAAGGTTGAAAATCACATTAAGAATACTATTTGTAGAAATAGGCGGGGTTTATATATATTTATCATAGCTATTAGCTTCTAACAATGACTAGCTAGTGAAAAGACAGCAAACTCGGTGTTTCATTACAAATTGCGATTAGCTAGTTATCTTATTGAATGAAACCTTCACAGACCTGATAGTTAGCCAGGAGATCCAACCCGCTTGTTTACAGCTGCGTTACTATGGTCAGACAGGCTTCCTGTGCGTAGATAATGACGCAACTGAGCAGGCAGGAGATATGGCTCGGAAAATGTACCTCAATCCAGGAATGAGAAATGTGTTGTACTCTGAATTGTCCCATTATCCCTACTGTTACACCGAGAAGATTGAATGACTGCTAATGGCAAGTTGCATTGATCAACAAAGGAGCTAATTGGCTGACACTGCCATTTCAAAATGGCTGTGTGGCTTCTGCTACCTAGCATGAGACGAAAAGGACAGTTTTCCAGAAAAACTAGCAGTCTTTCAATCATCTGTGTAACAGTTGGGATAATGGGACAATTCAGAGTACAATGCATTTCTCATCCCTGGACTGCGGTACGTTGTCCAAGCCATATCTCGCGCCAGCTCCATGGTGTCGTACTCTACACAGGAAGCCTGTCCAACCCTAGTGCAGCTGTAAGCAAGCAGGTCGGATCTGCTGGTTAACCTGACAGTCAGCATAGACTTGAAAAAGGATCGCCTGCTGAGTCCCCTTGCCTTGGACCCTAGTGACAGACACGTGGATCACTGTTTCAGAACGTTTCCATTGCACTAGTGCCCACAATTAAGGCCATTTTAGGCATTAACTCAAGCTGCTTAGTCACTCTACACATCAGCATGTTAATCCCTCAAGGAGTCTGATCTTACTTTGACCTGTCTGTTTGGTAAAGTGGATATTACACCCTAACAAGTGTTGTATTTCTCACACACCATCCTACTCTTCAATAATGAGGCCCATTAGTTGAAGTTTCAGACCGCCTCAATCCCCAAAATAGCTCTGTCATACATTAATAGTTGCTTTCAGATTTGCTTTGACACAGGTATAAGGTCTATGCTTACGCTATTTACAGTATGTCATAACTCCCTTGCTATCTGGCATATAGGCCAGTTTCTAAACAGAGATCGTACAGTATGTATATCCGTCTAACACGAACCAACCTAGCCCAATATTGGACTAAAGGAGCCTAACGTTATTCCTTAGTCCAAGGACCTTACATGTTTTGTTTAAAGGCTGAATTGGCTCTGGAAGCCATGTTCTAGAAACATAAATCCCTCTACTTTTATATCCCATCAAAATAATTTCACAAATGGAAAATACACACAGTTTTAACACAGTTGCAGCCGACATGATTTTTTAGTGACAACATGTTTGTGTCGTTGGTCTTCCGTTTACACACAAGTGTTCGGAGATTTAGATAGCTAATTAGCACAGGTAGTCCACTCTGTCTTTTCAGTAAACAAGTGTTGTAATATGGAAATATGGCTGTGTGGGAAACCTAACCTTATAAAAGGTGTGTATCAATTTAACATTTTATGAAAGATAAAGTCCTTATGCTTCCAAAACCAATGTGTTAATGTTCAGACTGAGGGTCGCGGCTCTTAACAAAACTCCTCCCTACAGAAGACTCCTTCATCCAGTGACTTATGTGTAATGTAATGGAACTGAGAGACATGATCAAGAGCTAGAACCGACCGTGCTACTTATTTACCTACCTGTGTTTGTGCCTGTTTGACAATGCTTTTCCCACATCAGAGGGTATATCTGTGACCTGTGGACGGTTCTGATAACAAATGCGTTGTTTGCATTGCTGAGCAGTGCCCAGGACATAATACAATCTAATTGTTAAATGCTATCAAAACCAAACATGGATGTCATTGTTTTGCACGCACACGCGCCGTTCTACTTCCTGTCTGCGACAGCATGGTGCCAGTAGTGCAAGTTTGTGTTTTGATTTGGGGGGTGGGGAGTGGTTGCATCTAACAAATGGATGTAATTCTTCATTGGGCACTGCTCAGCGACACAAACGATGAGTTTTCAATCACAATCGTCTACCAATTACGGATATACCTTTGTTTGTGGGAAACGTGTCGCCAAACGGGGACAGTCACGGGCTGGCAAATAACTTGCAAGGTGAGTACATTTTATACAGCTAGACCAGAGTTCTACTGGGTATCTGTCACTAGAACACAGTTCCACTCTGGTCCAGGAAATTGGCTATCTGGCCTATTGAACATCCACACTGAAGTCAGAAGAGAAGTGTGTCATGTACTTCTACTGGGTTTACTTTCAGCTTTAACCATGGTGATGAAGTCATCAGTTGAGGATGATGATGTGGGATGGGGACTGGGTGTCCCAGAGAAGATGAGGAACAATGCAAACTGGGTGGACATTACACATGACTTCAAAGAGGCATGCAAAGGTACAAGGTGTGTGTGTGTGTGTGTGTGTGTGTGTGTGTGTGTGTGTGTGTGTGTGTGTGTGTGTGTGTGTGTGTGTGTGTGTGTGTGTGTGTGTGAGACATGCTTTAACACCGTATTTCAGGATGTGCTAGTGATGTCAGTTCTTGGGGGCTTTTGATACTTGCCCCTCTCGTTTGTTTGTGAGACAGTTCCGAAATACCTGGTAAATTGGGTTTCTCATCAAAAGATTGGTGTAAATCACACAACCAGTAAAAGAAAGGCCTGTACAGTACAGCAATTCCTAATGTATACCCAGTGTTTTCAGCTCTGTGGGAATTTGGTGCCACCAGTCTGAAATGCAAGCTGGATGGCACAGGTTAAGATGCCCTGCTGACCCCACTGACATCAATGCATGACAAATTCAATTAAGTAGAAGTTAGGATTCACCCTTTGTGGTCTAACTCCTATTTGATGATGAGTTCCTGTGTACCTCTTTATACAGTACATGCTGGTGTTACACTGTACTACTGTAACACAAATACTGCTCTGGCTTTCATCCGTATAGTACGGATGACTGAGTACAGTTGCATTTGTTCTCTCTGTATTTACAGAGCTCAACCTTGGGGAGTTACTCCATGACAAATTGTGAGTATGAGTGTTTGTTTGTTTCACACACTGTTCTAATCAACCATTAGTGAAATACTTAAGTGCTTGCAGTCTGTCTCATTAATGAATACTGGGTATCTATCACTAGACAACACACACACACACTTTAGGTCTTTCTAATGGCACGTTTTTCAGCAGGTTTGGCCTGTTTGAGGCTATGTCCGCCATTGAGATGATGGACCCCAAGATGGACGCCGGGATGATTGGCAACCAGGTCAACAGGAAAGTACTCAGCTTTGAACAGGCAGTCAAGGTATGGCTCTGATTCCTAGAGTTTCAGACTGTGAAATGAAAACGATGGTGTTATGTTATGTTTAGTGAGGTGCATTATAGTCCATAAAGACTCTTCCCCCTCCCTTTCGTATCCTCTCTCTCATCCTGTCTTGTCTCTAGGATGGTTCCATCAGAGTGAGCGACCTCAGTCTTCCTGAGCTGATTGGGATCATGGACACCTGTTTCTGCTGCTTGGTCAGTTTTATTGCCTTATCAATACCAAACTGAATCAACAAACGATCCATAATTAATTACCAATCAAAACAAATGTGTGTGTGTGTAGATCACCTGGCTGGAGGGTCACTCCCTAGCCCAGACGGTGTTCACCTGTCTGTACGTCCACAACCCCGACCTCATCGAGGACCCCGCCCTCAAGGCCTTCGCTCTGGGCATCCTCAAGGTGTGTGACATCGCCCGTGAGAAAGTCAACAAAGCCGCGGTGTTCGAGGAGGTAAGCCACTTGATCCCTTTGGGTTTTTGCACACACACAGTCACGCCAATGGCCATAAAAATTGGCAAACCGGCACCAACAGATCTGGGACCAGGATAACGCACACTGTCTCTATCTCCTATAATCCTGTCTATGGGACACAGTTAGGATTGCAAAATTCCCGGGAACTTTCAATAAATTCCCTGGTTTTCCAGAAGTCCTGGTTGGAGGTTTCCCGGAATCAGAAGGGAATTTATTGGAAGTTCCCTGAGTTTTGCAACCCGCTGTACCCTCCTACATCTTTTGATCTGAAACAACGCTTTGTTTGGTTCTAGGTGTAATATTCAAGATCCTGTTCTATGTTCTGTCTCCAGGAGGATTTCCAGGCCATGACGTATGGCTTCAAGATGGCCAACAATGTGACAGATTTACGGGTTACAGGTGATGTTCATGTGACGGGCTTAGTCAGTGTTGTGGTTCATGTATGGCATTGGCGGTATACAATATATATGTAGTAATGTGTGTGTGTACCAAATTAACCTTCTACCAACAGGTATGCTAAAGGATGTGGAGGAAGAGTTACAGAGAAGAGTTAAGGTACAGTACTTACACCCTACTTTCTTCCCGTGAAGTAACAACACGACTACACTCTGGCAGAATGGCCAAACGCATTACTGAATAATATCGCTCATCCTTAACTTTCAATGACCGCAAGTGTGTACAGTACCACCAACAGAACTGCACAGCTCATCCATCACAAGTTAACTCCTCTTCCTCTCCCTCTCATTCCCTCTTTTTCTCTCCGGTAGAGCACACGCAGTCGCCAGGGCGAGCAGCGGAACCCAGAGGTGGAGTTGGAAGTAAGACTGTCACTCTCTCCCTATGGGTATATCCACCAGTCCACCTTATCGTCTCTCCCATCTAATGGCCTTAAATCGACCCCTAACCCTCATGCCCTATCTACTGCTGATCGAAGAGGCTTTGATAGGTCTAAGCAATATGGTCAAAATCCCACCTTGCTTATCAGAGGAACACTTATAGCCTTATCTATACACCTATCAAATTATTTCAGTGTGCATAGGGTGTAGTGTAGCGTTCTAGGGGTCGATTTGGGCTTCGGCATATATCCCATGCCTTCTGCCATGCTCCACCAGAGCTAAGAGTGAGGCAGCCTTTCAGTGAGACAAGTCTGGAATTTGCAGCCGTTTCTCAAAATAAAAGGAATGAGCATTGTACGACAGAGCTAAATCTGTGTGTCCCTAGGGTCTACAAAGATATATTGTGTGTTTTTGCGATTGTGTGTGTGCGTGTGTGACTTAACCCTTTCCTATGCCTTTCTCAGCATCAGCAATGGATAGCACTTTTCAGTAGGATCAAGTTTACACGTCTTCTGCTGACAGCGCTGATCGCCTTCACTAAGAAAGAGGTAACACACACATTTAGCTTCACTAAGAAAGAGGTAACACACACATTTAGCTTCACTAAGAAATAGGTAACACACACATTTAGCTTAGCTTCACTAAGAAAGAGGTAACACACACATTTAGCTTCACTAAGAAAGAGGTAACACACACATTTAGCTTAGCTTCACTAAGAAAGAGCTAACACACACATTTAGCTTAGCTTCACTAAGAAAGAGGATCATGTGCATACCGGTATGCTGATTTGATTTTTGATTGGGTCGTGTAATTGGTTGACTGATGCGTAATGTCATGTTGGCTCTGTCAGACCAGCTCAGTGAGTGAAGCCCAGAAACTCATGCAGCAGGCAGCAGATCTCCTCCCAGCCCTCCACTCCAGCATTGAGCATGGCATTCAGTACCAGAACGATACTACTAAAGGAGGTAACACGCGCACACACACTACACTATGGCACCTAGGCCCAATGTGTCCGTCACTACCGTAAGAGGCAATGTTACACTCGTTGGAGAACCTCTGACCGCATTTGAGCCACTCACAGTTCTGAACCCTGACCCCCCCCCGCGTTCCAGATCAACCGATCATGATGGGGTTTGAACCGCTGGTGAACCAGAGACTGCTGCCCCCCACCTTCCCCCGCTATGCCAAGATCCTCAAGAGGGAGGAGATGGTCAACTACTTCAGCAAGCTCATCGACCGCATCAAGACCGTGTGCGAGGTCATCAACACAACTAACCTACATGGAATTCTGGTACTACGTCTGTAAATACTACAATAATAATTAGAATACTACATTCTGACAATACTGTAATGGTCTGCCTGTTAGAGCATTTGCTAAAGGTTTATAGTAATGTTTTAATGTTCTGCTTTCAGGACTTTTTCTGCGAGTTCAGTGAGCAGTCCCCTTGCGTCCTCTCCAGGTCTCTGCTGCAGGTAAGCAACATTCTCCCTCGTGATTGGTGCGTCTGGACAACTCTCTCCTCTGATTGGCCCTGTTCTGATGAATCCCCTCCCTGTCTCTAGACAACGTTCCTGATAGATAATAAGAAAGTGTTTGGGACCCAACCAATGCAGGACTTGATCAAAGACGCTCTGAGGTACTTTGTCAGCCCGCCGGTGCTCTCCTCCAAGTAAGTCATTGAAGATTGGAGTGTTTCTTTCTACGGCCCAACCTTCAAATGCTTTAGAAATACATCCTTCCTACCGTCCTTGAAGTCATAAGAGATCTGAATTGGTTGGAGTGGTGTTTAAAATGGTGGCAGTGTTGCTTTCACCTATCAAAACACCACAAAGGAAGGAAGGATATGTATGTCTGAGGTATTCGAACAGGGCCTACGAGTTTGTGTTCAAGCTCTATCTCTAGAACTGACTGATCCATGCGTTGCCTCTGCAGGTGCTGCCTGCATAATAACCACCAGGCCAAGGACTACATTGACTCCTTTGTCACACACTGCTCAAGGGTAAGTCACCTGGCTGCGTTCCAAGACCTATTTTCTCTATATTAATGCCACAATCCTTCATTTGTGTGTTTTTCCCCCCAGACCGAACGGCATCCCCGCCACTTGGTTAGCTATGAAGTTGAGGGGTGGAGCTAGGGGAAAATGTAACCACTCAAAATTCATAGATGGAGCCGTGGCTCTGACTATCAACGTGATAGTTTTAAACATATTCTGAAGCTATTATAGGCTTACACTGTTTTTCTCTCCAAACAATGGACTGAAACGACCTTGTTCGTTTTCTCTGCAGCCCTTTTGCAGTCTCATCCAAATCCACGGACACAACCGCGCTCGGCAGAGAGACAAACTAGGCCACATCCTGGAGGAGTTTGCCACACTGCAGGATGAGGTGTGTGTGTGTGTGTGAGAGAGACAGTGTTTGCGTACGCGTTGCTGTTTAGTGTCGTAAGTGATCTAAAATGTGTATGTGAGTGCGCGCGCGCTTGACTGCATGTCGCTGTTCTCCTGCGGTTGACTTATGGGACTGATGCGGCGGCACCCCCTGCAGGCAGAGAAGGTGGACGCGGCGCTGCACAGCCTGCTGATGAAGCTGGAGCCCCAGAGACAGCACCTGGCTTGCCTGGGCACCTGGATCCTCTACCACAACCTGCGCATCATGATCCAGTACCTGCTCAGCGGCTTCGAGCTGGAACTCTACAGCATGCACGAGTACTACTACATCTACTGGTGAGGAGTGCGCGCGCACGTGTGTTCCAAAGTGCGTGTTCCACGTGTACACTTGACTGAGGTGTGTGTTTGTGTGTAGGTATCTGTCAGAGTTCCTGTACGCGTGGCTCATGTCCACTCTGAGTCGGGCGGACAGCTCTCAGGTGGCTGAGGAGCGCCTCCTGGAGGAGCAGCAGAAAGGGCGCAGCAGCAAGAAAACCAAGAAGAAGAAGAAAGGCCAAGGGGGTCAGGATCAAGTCGTACATTATTTGCATTGCATTGAATACATCTGGGAGTACACCGCCCGCCCCCATCCATAACTTGTTCCTCAATAAGAATGTGTTTGCGCCTGCAGCTCGCCCCCTCAGCAGAGAAATCACCATGAGCCAAGCCTACCAAAACATGTGTGCTGGCATGTACAAGGTAAGTGTGCACACACACACACGAACTTGTCCTACACATGTTATGGGTCCTTTGCCCTGGCTCAGTTGCAGTGCCGTTTTCATTCCAGACAGCATAAACACACACACACACACACACACTGAATTCCTGTCTCTGGTGCAGACTATGATCGCCCTGGATATGGACAGGAAGGTGCGGAAGCCGCAGTTTGAGTTGGACAGCGAGCAGGTGCGCTACGAGCACCGCTTTGCCCCCTTCAACAGCGTGGTCACTCCGCCGCCAGTCCATTACATCCAGTTCAAGGTAACGTAGTGGGTCACCAACCGTCGCTAGCTAGGATTGTGCGCTTGCGTTTTCCTGTGTCTGTGGTGCATTCCAGGTCAACATAATTGCAGACACGCTGCAACGAATATCAGGAATTACATGTTATAGCGGAGATATAAAAAAAAAAAAAGATATATATAATCTGTAACGTGACCCGTTTCTCTCCGTGTGTATCGGCTGTAGGAGATGTCCGATCTGAAGAAGTACAGTCCTCCTCCCAAGTCAGCTGACCTCTACATGGCGGCCAGCAAACACTTCCAGCAAGCCAAACTCATCCTGGAGAACGTCCCCACCCCCGACCCAGAGGTCAGCAAACCCAGCAGTAGTAAAATAGATTGTGCCTCCTGTTAGTGGGTCTGAATTGCCTCTTTTAATTTGCTGATTGTTGCAGGTGAATCGGATCCTAAAAGTTGCCAAACCCAACATTGTGGTCATGAAGCTACTTGCTGGGGGGCACAAGGAGACAAAGGTAACAACACATCATAATGCAATGAGCAAAACTTAAACAAAGTAATTGGGGAATTTAAACATTTCTGGGTCATTATTGTTGTTTGGTAATAAGAAAAATGGTACTCCCCATCTCTAGGTACTACCAGAGTTTGATTTCTCTGCTCACAAGTACTTCCCTGTGGTCAGGATCATCTGAATCCAAGCCCTGCATTACTATGACAACTCAAACCCAGTACCCTCCTCCCTGACCCAAGTGAGCCCAAAACAGAGACCAACTCAACAATATTCCCATCTGTGTTACTCTATGTCACTCTGGTAGGACAGAGACAGCAACATTGTTATATATGTCCCATTATGGCACCTGAGATCATGGCCATCTCCATTTTGAAGTAGTCCATTTTCTTCTACTCCTTCTATGAGTTGGTAAACAAACTTAAAGGTTGCATACTGCCACCTATGGTGTGTTGTTTAAATGGGTATAAAGCCAGATTTACTGCCACCTGCAGTTATGGAATGTTTTCTGACTAGTATAATTCATTGGCTGATCCCTCCTGATGACCTGGATGGAATTATGTGATCCTTCCTTAACCCATATGAAGTCTCACCCAGTTGACTACTTCAAAATGGTGGAAGTCCTCAGTTGCACTGCCCTTGCTAAAACAGGCTTTTGGGCCCTAGAGTCCTCTACCTCTGTGGCATTGACCCACAAAGGACTACAAATACCAGACGTCGCAGAGGACTGACTGAACTACATCCTCCACAATTCCCAAAACAAACTTGACTATGGTATTACAATTATTTATTTTTTGTAATCTCTGTCATACACTTCCTCAATAAAAACCTATTATTATTTAACAGTTCAGAAAATGTGTTCATTGACTGTTCAGTAAGCAACAAATCCATTGTAACAATCTAACGGCAACAAAAATCCATTGTACAAAATTAAAAACCTATCCACAAGCAAAATATGTTCAACCATAATTTCCATTTGAACTATATAAAAAAAATATACAAAACGTTTGTATTTGAAACATTTATAGTAGTGGGTCTGCCAGGTACACCAAGGATGCACAGAGGTGACTTTTTTAATCATCATAATTCAGAAAAAGAAACCATATCAATAAGTTACAAAATAGTTATGTTGTGAGCAGGACACATCATGGTCAAAGCTTGAATCATCCCTGCAAGCATTTCAAATGATAAAACAAAAACCTCATTACATTTTTCTAGTTTACATTTAGTCCATTTACCAAATTGCGAGTTACTTCAGAGTACAGAATGAAATTAAACTATTTTTCTTTCTTTTTTAACCATCTACCAATAGGTGTACTTCTTTGCAAGGCATTGGAAAACCTCCCTGGTCTTCGTGGTTGAATCTGTGCTTGAAATTCACTACTCGACTGAGGGACCTTACAGATAATTGTATCTGTGGGGTACAGAGATGGGTTAATCATTAAAAAAGTAATGTTAACCACTATAATTGCGCACAAAATCAAATCAAATGTTGGTTGCGTATACATATTTAGCAGATGTTATTGCGGGAGTATCAAAATGCTTGTGTTACTAACGGTGCAGTAATATCTAACAATACACAACAATACACACAAATCTAAAAAGTTAAAGAATGGAATGAAGAAATACAGTACATACATATAAAGTGGGTAAAACCGTATGTAAACATTATTAAAGTGGCTAGTGTTCCATGTCTATGTACAGGGCAGCAGCCTCTAGCAGCCTTGGACTGGTAGCCGGCTAGTGACAGTGACTAAAGTTCAGGGCAGGGTACTGGGCGGAGGCCTGCTAGTGGTGACAAAAATGTAAGTCTGATGGCCTTGAGATGGAAGCTCTTTTTCGGTCCCAGCTTTGATGCACCCGTACTGACCTCGCTTTCTGGATGGTAACAGGTTAAACAGGCCGTGGCTCGGGTTGCTGGGATCCTTGATGATCTTCTTGGCCTTCCTGTGACATCGGATGCTGTAGGTGTCCTGGAGGGTAGGCAATGTGCCCCCAGTAATGCGTTGGGCAGACCGCACCACCCTCTCTGGAGAGTCCTGCGGTTGCAGACGGTGCAGTTGCAGTACCAGGCAGTGATGCAGCCCGACAGGATGCTCTCAATGGTGCACATGTAAAAGTTTATGACGGTCTTAGGGGCCAAGCCAAATTTCTTTAGCCTCCTGACGTTGAAGAGGCGCTGTTGCGCCTTCATCACCACACTGTGTGGTTGGACCATTTCAGATTGTCAATGATGTGTACACCGAGGAACTTGAAGCTTTTGTGGATGGGGGTGTGCTCCTTCTGCTTCTCCTGAAAGCCCATGATCAGCTCCTTCGTAATGTTAACGTTGAGGGAGTGGTTATTTTCCTTGTACCACTCCACCAGGGCCCTCCCCTTCTCCTTGTAGGCTGTCTTGTCGTTGTTGGTAATCAGGTCTACCACTGTTGTCATCTGATTGAGTTGGCTACGCAGTCGTGGGTGAACAGGGAATACAGGATGGGGCTGAGTACGCACCCTTGTGGGGCCCTTGTGTTGAGGATCACCGTAGTGGAGGTGTTGTTTCCTACCTTCACCACCTGGAGACGGCCCGTCAGAAAGTCCAGGACCCAGTTGCACAGGGCGGGTTCAGACCCAGGGCCCTGAGCTTAATGATGAGCTTGGAGGGTACTATGGTGTTGACGGCTGAGATGTAGTCAATGAACTGCATTCTTACATAGGTATTCCTCTTGTCCAGATGGGATAGAGCAGTGTGCAGTGTGATTGCGTCACCCGTGGATCTATTGGGGCAGTTTGCAAATTGCAGTGGTTCTAGGGTGTTGGGTAAGGTGGAGGTGGAGGTGATATGCTCTTTAACTAGCCTCTCAAAGCACTTCATGATGACAGAAGTGAGTGCTACGGGGTGATAGCCATTTAGTTCAGTTACCTTTGCTTTCTTTAGGGCGGCAGGTAGCCTAATGGTTAGTGCGTTGGGCCAGTAACCAAAAGGTTGCTRGATCGAATCCCCGTTCTGCCCCTGAACAAGGCACTGTTCCTAGGCCGTCATTGTAAATAAGAATTTGTTCTTAACTGACTTGCCAGTTAAATAAATAAAAAAATGTTACAGGAACAATGGTGGACGCCTTGAAGCAAGTGGGGACAGCAGACTGGGATAGGGAGATTGAAGGAGAGCTCACAGTCCTCGGGAGCGGCACTGGCACGCGTTGTGGGCAATGTGTTTCCCTCAAAGCGGTTGAAGAATGTGTTTAGCTTGTCCGGGAGCAAGATGTTGGTGTCCAGGACGTGGCTGGTTTCCCCTTTATAATCCGTGATGGTCTGGAGTTCCTGCCACATACGTCTCGTATCGAAGCTGTTGAATTGCGAATTCCGACTCCACTTTCCAGTTGACTTTTTGCCTGTCTGATTTCCTTATGGAGGGCATAACTGGACTGTTTGTACTCAAGCGTATTCCTAGTCACCTTGCCGTGGTTAAATGTGGTGGTTGGCACTTTCAGTTTTGCGCAAATGTTTTTTGGTTAGGATAGGTTTTAATTGTCCCCTAGACACCTCCTGATTGAACTTTTGCCGTGTTCAAAACAACTGGAAACTCAAATCTCCAACTTCAGTGCGTTCAAAACAACTGGGAACTCAGGGGAAAATAAATACACTCCGAATGGGCAAAATCTATTTGAACGATCATCCAACTCGGGAACTCGGGACTCTTTCTAGAGCTTTACCTACCTGAAGATCACTGACGTCATGATTTGACCTCATATTTTTGGGGGAGTTCCCAGTTGTTTTGAACGCGGAATCTGTCACTGTGTCAGTGTATACGTCAATGTTATTCTCAGAGCAGAGGCATCCCAGAACATCCAAATCATCAAAACATTCTTGAAGCATGGATTCCGATTGGTCAGACCAGCATTGAACAGTCCTTACATAGTGAGTCCACGCAACTTATTATGACTTATGAAGCACATTTTTACAACTGAACGTATTAAGGCTTGCCATAACAAAGGGGTTGAATACTTAATGACTCAAGACATTTCAGTGTTACAGTTTTTATAAATGTTCAACTTTGTCATTGTGGGGTATTGTGTGTATGTAGATAAGTGGCATAAAATAAATATATTCAGGCTGTAACACAACAAAATGTGGAAAAAGTCAAGGGTATAATGTACTTTCTCAAGGCAATGTATATGGAATACATATTGGCTTATAGAGCAAGAACTATACTAGGTGCCGCAGTAAAGGTATTGTAGGGAATACTCAGTAGGGTCTGCAGAATCCATGTATGGTGTCATTTCATGGGGCTGTGAATAATACGGAGTGTTGCTGGACTTTTACTCTGCCCAGCACAGCCCCCCCTGAAAAAACGGAACATATTTGGTTAATAGAACCCCAACTGACTATTTTCCATCCCAGTTTATTTAAGACAGAAAGTCATGTTTTCTCTTTACCAGTGTGTGGTCTTGCAATAACTAAAATATAACATCATATTAATATGCTTTTGGGCCACATATTTGGATATAGGCCCGACAACATAACATTCTAAAAGGTTAACTGTCCATGGTTCTGTGTCTCACTGTTCAAATGTCAACATAAAGCTTCCTATGACCTAACTTTTTGTTCAAACTCACCTGTTTTTGTTTTCTAGGGACTCTAGTGAGTAGACTGGACTCTGGTTTTATGGAGACAAAATGGATAATTTATAATTATATTTGTATCATATAGTGTCCAGGCACCCCGTTTTAAGCTGTTTGACCACAGTAAAAGTTTTACTTAAAAAATATTATCGTAATAACATCCTTTTTTTGGTCTAGACACTCGAATGTATTTGTCCTCTTGCTCAGTTGTGCACCGGGGTCTCCCATTCCTCTTTCTATTCTGGTTAGAGCTAGTTTGCACTGTTCTGTAAAGGGAGTAGTACACAGCGTTGTACGAGATCTTCAGTTTCTTAGCAATTTCTCGCATAGAATAGCCTTCTCAGAACAAGAATAGACAGACGAGTTTCAGAAGAAAGTTATTTGTTTCTGGACATTTTGAGCCTGTAATCAAACCCACAAATGCTGATACTCTAGATACTCAACTAGTCTAAAGAAGGACAGTTTTATTGCTTTTTTAATCAGAACAACATTTTTCAGCTTTGCTAACATAATTGCAAAAGGGTTTTCTAATGATCAATTAGCCTTGTAAAATGATCAACTTGGATTAGCTAACACAACTTGCCATTGGAACATGGGAATGATGGTTGCTGATAATGGGCCTCTGTACGTCTATATACAGTTGAAGTCGTAAGTTTACATACACCTTAGCCAAATACATTTAAACTCAGTTTTTCCCAATTCCTGACATTTAATCCTGGTAAAAATGTCCTTCCTTGGGTCAGTTAGGATCACCACTTTATTTTAAGAATTTGAAATGTCAGAATAATAGAGAGCATGATTTATTTCAGCTTTTATTTCTTTCATCACATTCCCAGTGGGTCAGAAGTTTACATACACTCAATTAGTATTTGGTAGCACTGCCTTTAAATTGTTTAACTTGGGTTAAATGTTTCAGGGATTCTTCCACAAGCTTCCCACAATAAGTTGGGTGAATTTTGGCCCATTCCCCCTGACAGAGCTGGTGTAACTGAGTCAGGTTTATAGGCCTCCTTACTCGCACACTCTTTTTCAGTTCTGCCCACAAACTTTCTATAGGATTGAGGTCAGGGCTTTGTGATGGCCACTCCAATACCTTGACTTTGTTGTCCTGTCGCTTAAGGCATTTTGCCACAACTTTGGAAGTATGCTTGGGGTCATTGTCCATTTGGAAGACCGATTTGCGCCAAGCTTTAACTTCCTGACTGATGTCTTGAGATGTTGCTTCAATATATCCACATAATTGTTCCTCCTCATGATACATCTATTTTGTGAAGTGCACCAGACCCTCCTGCAGCAAAGTACCCCCACAACATGATGCTGCCACCCCCGTGCTTCACGGTTGGGATGGTGTTCTTCGGCTTGCAAGCTTCCCCCTTTTTCCTCCAAACATAACGATGGTCATTATGGCAGTTCTATTTTTGTTTCATCAGACCAGAAGACATTTCTCCAAAAAGTATGATCTTTGTCCCATGTGCAGTTGCAAATAGTAGTCTGGCTTTTTTATGGCGGTTTTGGAGCAGTGGCTTCTTCCTTGCTGAGCGTCCTTTCAGGTTATGTTGATATAGGACTCGTTTTACTGTGGTATAGATACTTTTGTACCTGTTTCCTCAGCATCTTCACAAGTCCTTTGCTGTTGTTCTGGGATTGATTTTCACTTTTCGCACCAAAGCACGTTCATCTCTAGGAGACAGAATGCGTCTCCTTCCTGAGCGGTATGACGGCTGCGTGGTCCCATGGTGTTTTATACTTGCGTACTATTGTTGTACAGATGAACGTGGTACCTTCAGGCATTTGGAAATTGCTCCCAAGGATGAACCAGACTTGTGGAGGGGTACATTTTTTTTTTTTTTAGAATCTTGGCTGATTTCTTGTGATTTTCCCATGATGTCAAGCAAAGAGGCCTGAGTTTGAAGGTAGACCTTGAAATACATCCACAAGTACACCTCCAATTGACTAAAATTATGATCTAATTAGCTATCAGAATTCGTACACTCATACATTTATCAGTAAGCATGAATTTCTGGAATTTTCAAGCTGTTTAAAGGCACAGTCAACTTAGTGTATGTAAACTTCTGACCCACTGGAATTGTGATACAGTGAATTATAAGTGAAATATCTGTTTGTAAGCAATTGTTGGAAAATTACTTGTCATGCACAAATAGATGTGCTAACTTACTTGCCAAACTATAGTTTGTTAACAAGAATTTTGTGGAGTGGTTGAAAAACGAGTTTTAATGACTCCAACCTAAGTGTATGTAAACTTCCGACTTCAAATGTCGATATTCCATACAAAATCAGCTGTTTCCAGCTACAATAATCATATACAACATTAACAATGTCTACACTGTATTTCTGATCAATTTTATGTTATTTTAATGGACAATAAAAATTGCATTTCATTCAAAAACAAGGACATTTCTAAGTGACCCCAAACTTTTTAACGGTAGTGTGTAATATATAGTAACCAGTCAAGTTTGGACACAATACTCCAAGGGTTTTTCTTTATTTTTACTATTTTCTACATCGTAGAATAATAGTGAAGACATCAAAACTATGAAATAACACATGGAATCATGTAGTAACCCAAAAAAGTGTTAAACAAATCAAAATATTTAATTTTTTAGATTCTTCAAAGTGGCCACCCTTTGCCTTGATGACATTCTCTCAACCAACGTGATTTGACGTCATTTTATCTGTGGCCAATGACCTTTCAGCCTTCTTAAATGGGCACTTCTAATGTAAATCTATGACAGTACCCCTTGGCTTTAATTTTCATGCTCTCCCTGTAGATTTTGCGGTAACGTAGTGTCCCCATTAGTGACGGAACACTGAGCCAATCACGGCACAACTAGAGAATGTTACCAACCCCTACACTCCGTATTTTCCGCTGGCTGCCCCACCACCACAGAAAGCACTGTTCTAGACTCAAACACCTGCATTTTGGAACTGCCTTACTCAAGAAATCAAAAAAAGAGACTGTATGCGGCTTTATTAACAAATTTATTTATTTATTTTTAAAACATTTTGCAAACTGATATGTGACACGTATTAATTTCAAAATAACATGCAAACATTTGTATTATTTTAATTTGTTGGAGAGCATACATTTTTTTTCTGTGGAAAAACAAACATGAGCCAATCATGGGATGCACTGCAGTTTGAAGTAGTCACGTTTTAAAACGCCACACTGTAAGGATGTGCACTGTGTCAGAATTAGTCTCTAATCATATGAGAAATGGATTGCTTACCACAAAGCTCTGCCACTGTATTGCCTGGAGGAAGCCCTCTGTCAAGACAGGAGGACATTAAAGAGAACTAAGGGTTACTTTATGCTTGTATTCTTATCTTTTATTATGCAACTTATTGTTGCATTGTTGAGAAGGAAACTGCATGTAAGCATTTTGTTGGACAGTGTATACCATGTGACTCCTGTACATGCTTCTAATAAAACATTAAACTTGAGAATATTCAGGCACTCATGGAGGACAATGGAAGTTGACTTCAGTCTTTATTCTTTATTATTGTTATAAAGATACACGTTTCGTCCTGTAGGAAGACATGAGATTTCCATTAATTCAATGGGATCATTTTACTGCTCCTCCTTGACGACTGCCCTCACCTCTGTCGTCCAGTGCGTTTAGCAGTGCGCAACGGGATACACCTGCTGGCTCTGGGGCGTGGCTGCTGAGAAACACCTGAACTCTGGTCTTTGAGGGCCGAGGGCTTGATCCAGGAGTACTACAAAATAAAACGCAGAGCATATACGACTGAGAAATTACACACACACACACAATACGATGCGTGTCATACCACTTTGAATTGATCATGGACACAGTTCCCAATGTTTCCTTTAATAGCCAGGAGCAGACACACCCCTACCTGAGAGGATTGACCGTTAGCGTTTATGAGAACTCTTTCGATCACAATCTTCACCAGCTCGTTGTCTGTGTGAGGAGATGGGGAAGAAGGCCTCATATTAGGCCTAATACAAACTATCAAAGAACATTGCAGCAAGCCTATTAGACATAATTATTCTGATATGTCTACTACCAGAAGATAAGTTTTGACAGGTGCCGTGAGTGAAACAATCCCCTCCACTCAGAGCAATGGAAGTTGAAACTTACCCATTAAGCGGTTCCACCTGATGTCAAGGACACAGAGAGTGGAGTTGGACTTCAGAGCCTCCAGCAGAGACAGTGCCCTCTCGTTGGACAACCCACACTTCTGCAGATCCACGTCTAGGAAAACAATTCCAAACTAGTCAATACCACCAATAATAAATAAGTTTTGATACGGTGTGCCCTAATGAACAAGACCCTGGATTCAAGCTCAAGGAAAGATCCCGAATAACTGACTTGAAAGAGGGTCAGTGAGAGACTGAATGTGTCCCCTAACCTTTGACCCAGAGGTCCTCAGCAAGCTCCTGTGCAAGGGCCGGCCGCCACTTTGTCTCCCACCAGGGTGTTGCAGTTGAGTGACCCAGTGGAGGCCTCCCATGCCCTCAAATTCAGGCCTTCGGTACCTCCGAGACGCGGCCTAGGCTGCACTGTGCCTACGCATGGCTTGATGCTGCAGTGCAGGGGAGAGGTCAGTCAACGGGAGCTCACACACACAACCCCAAATACCACACAATAAGGATGCATGATTCTGCCCATGCAATTGTTGAATGTGTAATGACTTCAATACAGATCTTCTCTGAGTATGTCATACTCGCCATCACCATTAGAGGGAAACAGAGCTCTGGCAGATAGCTGAACATTAGAAAACACAAATTAGAGAGAACACAAACAGATCATGTAAACATGTTGATGTAGCCTTAACACAGTGAGCCAAGTAGATATTTTCCAAAGAGACACTTTTGGCTAAACCCTGGTGAGTAACAACAAAGGAGTGTTAGTGGGTGCACTGCGGCACCTTAGGTTGGTTCAGGTGAATGTGCATCTGCAACTTGCTACCTTGGTGAGAGTGAGAAAGTCTATCTCTCTCAATGGAAGACCACGCAGTTGGAGGGTATTGAGGTTTTGTTAAGCTGTCAGACACTCTCAGGATACCTTACAGTATTCTCCTTGGAGCGGATGGCTAGAATCTTCTTCCTATAGTCCAACATGTACCTTTCTGAGATGGGTAGAGAGATAAAGGTAGTCATTCATTTTCCAGACAGAGATCGCACAAGGAATTAGGACAGGGTATGAAGCAAGGGGCTCCTACTTAAAGTTTTAAGTTGGTTAGCCTACTTGATGCTTACCTGGCTCTCCGACACCGAGTCTGTTTTGGTAGCTGCTGCTGACTGTGAAATGGTGTAGCTGTTAATTGACGGTCAGAGATTTGTCCGTTTCAGCCAATCGCCGTTGAAGTCAAGCATCCCTTGACTCAGGTTTGCCTTGACTGCTGGTAATGAGTGTAGGGAGTTCAGATGTGTAGCTTTCTGTCCAATTAGATACTTTCTGGACAATATTTCTGTCCATTGGGGGACACCTTTTGGCTCCAGAGCACCCAGAGACAAATGTTTCTTATAGACTCTTTTAGCTGCTAGCTAGCTTCACTTCAAAAGTAGCTAGCTAGTCTAAGTTGAGTTCTGCTTTGGTCCGGTCTGAACTGGCTTTGATTTCAACGTCCACAGACGTCCGGTCCAGACTGGCCTATATTTGGCCCAAACATAGACGTCTATGATTGGTTCAGATTTGACCCGAAACATAGCTGTCTGTGATTGGTTCAAATTTGGTCCAGACCAGATCAAATCTGAACCAATCATAGACATCTATGGTTCACAAGTTTGGACAGTACTGCACAGTACAGTAGAGCACAGTACACTATGGTAAAGTACAGTAAAGAAAAGTATAGTTCAGTAGAGTACAGTAGAGTATAGTGTACTGTATTGTAGCCTACTTTACTCTAATGTACTCTACTGAACTAAACTGTGGTCTGAAGGTTTATACTGTAGGTTGGGCTACTTAAATCATAGCTGCCAGTTTGAAAATGCTAGCATAAGTGCATGTGACAGATGGGAGCAACATTAAATATTCTGTGTTGCAATCTTCAGAGAAATTGATATTGTGATATGATTACTTAATTGAGAATGTACAGTAGGTGCAGTTGAAATTTGAACATAGAATCAATGACCAAATTTTTTTTAAAGTCTGTAAATTAAGTATTTTAAACATTCATTCGGATTTTCTTTTTTTTACTGATATCAACATCCAGAAAATACATCCTATCAACTTTAGTTCAGAAGCGAAACAAACCTGATTTTAAATGTCCTGAAAATACGTATTTTTAACGTCTGGAAAATATGTATTTTCAACATCCGTAAAATATGACTTTTCAACGTCTGGAAAATACATATTTTCAATATCCATCCATATAAGATGTATTTATGACATAAAGAAGAAACATTTTTTTGACGTCCGGAAAATATGCATTTTCACCTTTCATTCAGCTCCTAAAATGGAAAAGACGTCTAAAATACTTTCAATGTCTAAAAGACTTTCAAAGCCATTTTGCTTACTGGGTACAAGCCAACTAAACAGCCTGGTCTCATCGTAAATGTAAATCCGGGACACTCAAATTACATTTAGTATGGTTACATAAAACAGCTGATTACGTAAATCAAGGGTGGGTTTATAACACATATGTATATTAACCCAAGTTGCGAGTTCGAAACTCATCACAGAAAACTTTAGCATTTTAGATAATTAGCAACTTTAACTACTTGTTTTGCTACTTTGTAACTAACGTTACTTAGCATGTTAGCTAACCCGTCCCCTAACCCTTTTAGCTAACCATTCCCCTAACCCTAAATTTAACCCTAACCCCTAGCCTAGATTGTTTTACTATCATTTACTGCAGGGCTGCCCAGCAACCCTTTTCCTGTGGGTTCAGTCTAACCTTAAATTAGCACACCTGTCTGGGTGTATTCACTTGGAACCAAACAGAAGCAAACAGTACGACCCACCTGAATTTGCCCAATAGAAACGCTTCTTTTTGTTGCAAAACGTTTTCTGTTTGCTATACAGTTTGGACTAATGATTACACCCCAGATTGTATTTATAGACCTAAACTGCTCACCAAGACCTAGCTGAATCAGGTATGCTAGCACTGGAACAGGTCTTTACTGGAACTGATTCCTGTCACCTGGGTTTATTTTCAGTGTAACACACCCTTATTACCATAATTTACTGGCACACGGCGGGCTAAAGACCGTAAACACCCAAGGTTTCAGGAAATGAATTTCCAGTGCCAATCACAATTTACAGCTTCGTTCATAACTACCATAAAAATTCCACTTATCATTGCTCTGTGTCACGTAACGTTCTTTGGTGAGAGCATACAGGACGGGACAGTATATAAAGAGCGGAGCAACCGCTACTCCACTCATCACTCCATCACTGGCCTACCTGAGAAAAGACTACCTGTGACTTACCTACGGCTACAGTTAACCAGCAAAATCACCATGAAGGTCCTGAGCATCTCTGTATTACTCTGTGTGGCCTTAACTCTAAGGGAAGCAGCAGGGCAGCAGCAGGCTGTGGCAGTGGAACAACTGAGCATTGTTCCAGTTCTAGAGGAGGCTAAAGAGACTGGGCCACTGAAGCCGCTGGGTGACGCTCCAATGGAGACCATAGTAGAACTGGTAGACAACAAAGTAGAGCTTGCTCTACTTGAAGAAGGGGAAGCTGAGGCTCATTCTCTTGCGCTGGTCCAAGCACCAGAGATAAGGTTTTTGCACTGCCCTGATGGTTGGTACCTACATCAGTCACGCTGTTTCCTCTTTGTGAACTCATACTTGTCGTGGCACAACGCAGAGGAACACTGCAACACTCTGCATGCAAACCTGGCCTCCGTTCAGAACCCCCGACAGTATCGCTTCCTGCAGCAGTTAACGACAATGGCCAACCGGCACAGCGCGTGGATCGGTGGATTCTATCTCCAGGACAGGTGGCTGTGGATCGACCGTGTAGGATTCTACTACGAAAACTGGTACACACACCTTGATGTGGGCCGCAACGCTTGCATCCATCTGCGCACCTCAGTGGGCTGGTCAAATGCTCACTGTGGCACAGGTCTCCCATTCATCTGTGTGAAAATGTCCTGTTAGTCAAGATTGTGCTTCCTGCCAGCAGAATGATTTCAGTACGAGAAAGCATTGTTAGTTGGTTGATGTTATTTCTAACTGCGTTCAGCATTTTAGCGTAATGAATCCAGACTGCATCACATCCGACCGTGATTGGGAGTCCCATAGGGCGGCGCACAATTGGCCCAGTGTCGTCCGGGTTTGTAATTTGTTCTTAACTGGCTTGCCGAGTTAAATAAAGGTTCAATAAAAAAATGTAAACATTGATTATCTTATTGACTTTATTCAGTCACTCTGGATGTCTGCCAAAAGGCTAAATGTGACGTAGGCAAGATGCAGTCATAGGATTCAATTGATCCAGGTTCTACAAAGCAATGACCCCCCAAAAATGATTGCGACATGTGTAATGCAAACGGCAGATATATGATACATTTATGAAAGATCAACAACATTTTTATCTGTTCGACAGGGGGGGATTTTTATTTTGTCGAACTTTCTTTATTGAAACAAATAATGGTGTTTTTCTAATAAATGATGATTGCAGAATAATTTTGAAGGTAAACTGGGCACGTGATGTTATCACGTAACTATAACGCTCCACGCCACACTTCATTCTAAATGCCTACTGCTAGCAAAATAAAAAAAAATCCACTCTAAAAATGTTTCTTTTCTGGGGGGGTGACATCATTATGTCCAGCTGTTTTTATCGACACAAGATAGTTAAATGGAAGTGCACCGTAGTAGGCAATCTATTTTCTATGCGAACTTTCTAAATGTCTACAAAAATACACTGGACAAGTTAATGGAAACACACAGTAGCTACTGATGATGGAAACTGTGCTCTTCGAATAAATATGACTGCCGAATAATTTTGAAGGTATGCTGACACATTATGTTATCAACTATAAAACTTCACTCCACATGTAATTCTAATGCCTACTGCTCGCAACATCCATTTATTCAACAATTAAAAATAATGTTTCTTTGCGGGACAAAGTTCGTATTGACTTTCAAGAATGCTTGAGTTGCTTCGCATTGCAATTTGAAGTTTCACTATCAAATTGTTTCAGATCATCTAGGCATGCGTGACTGCAAGTAAATAAAATTGCGATAAATTGACATGAGAATGATAAGAATATTGCAAATATTAGTCCATTTTTGTATTATATCCATCCTGGATTTTGCGGGCTACCTGAGACATGAAAGATATGTGGGCTGGGCATACATGCTGTAGCCACTTTATTAATACGCAATATGCCTAATAAGATGATGGATACACTTCAACCACATTTCTATTCGACGTTTTAGGTTTTGTGACGTCATTACGTCCAGCTGTTTTTATCGACACAACAGTTTAATGGAAACGCACGGTGGTAGGCAATATACGCGTCTGTCTGTGAATTAAATATCGAGAAAAAAATCACTGGAAAAGTTAATGGAAACATAGCTATTGCAAGTTTTGATTACCTATGTAATTGCTTTCCTGTTATAAAGATGTTGTGGATTTGTTTTCTTCTTTCTTTCTTCCTAGTGTAGTAGTTAACATATCATAGTTTGTTGTTTACCTGTGAAATTTGCCCTTCATTTCAGACACAGGTTGACTTTTTATTTTATTTAACCAGGCAAGTCAGTTAAGAACAAATACTTATTTACAATGACGGCCTACCCCGGCCAAACCCGGACGACGCTGGGCCAATTGTGCGCCGCCCTATGGGACTCCCAACGACGGCCAGATGTGATGCAGCCTGGAATCTAACCAGGTACTGCAGTGACGCCTCTTGCACTGACAGCAGATCTGGGACAAGGCACATTTCCCTAAACGCTCCTCACTCTTTTTTTTTTATGACACCATTTCATGGCTCAAATGGGTTGCTTAAGTTACTAACACTCAATTCCTCAGTGAGATAAACTCAATTGTAACTGTTAGTTAGTATGCAAATAGAGCATCCAAAACTGCCAATGAGAGGAGCCACAGGGCACAAGTCTATTTCCATGGCTCAATAATAATACTTTACATAGTATAATACATTTTACATATAATGTTTTAAATAAAAAGTTGTACATATCATGATTTGCTCTGTAGGCCTACTGTATTTTGGAGCAGACTTGTCATGGAAAATGAACATCCTCCAACCCCGTAACAAACATGATGAAAAACAAAGGAAATCAACCGGCTCATCAAGAACTAGTTCTATTAACTTTCAATCACTGTAGCTATATTCATTCCATGACCAAGGTAATGATCCATCATGCAGAAATCATTTGCTCATGTGTTTTTTCAGTGCTGGTGTAACAGTATAACTTTAAACCGTCCCCTCGCCCCGACACGGGCGCGAACCAGGGACCTTCTGCACACATCAACAACTGACACCCACGAAGCGTCGTTACCCATCGCTCCACAAAAGCCGCGGCCCTTGCAGAGCAAGGTGCAACCCTACTTAAGTCTCAGAGCAAGTGACGTAACTGATTGAAATGCTAGTAGCGCGTAACCTGCTAACTAGCTAGCCATTTCACATCCGTTACACTCACCCCCCTTTCAACCTCCTCCTTTTCCGCAGCAACCAGTGATCCGGGTCACGGCACCAATGTAACAATAACTTTAAACCGTCCCCTCGCCCCGACACGGGCGCGAACCAGGGACCCTCTGCACACATCAACAACGGTCGCCCACGAAGCATCGTTACCCATCGCTCCACAAAGCCGCGGCTTTTGCAGAGCAAGGTGCAAACCCTACTTAAGTCTCAGAGCAAGTGACGTAACTGATTGAAATGCTAGTAGCGCGTACCTGCTAACTAGCTAGCCATTTCACATCCGTTACACTGGTACATAAACCCAACCTGTACTATATTAAGGAAGGGTTGCTAGACCTGAAGCATTGACCAGTGAGGCTTTTTTAAGATGACCAATTAAATAGATGTAAAATGCCTTCGCTGCTCATTTAATTAAAATGTGCATAATAGAAGTACTCAAGGAAATTTGAGAAGTGCAGTATCCTGTCCATTACCCCATAGACAGGAAGCACAGCAGTTCCCTATGATTTGAGTAAACACAGCGAGTGAAGAAGCACAATATCGCCTTGTTCAAAAAGGTAGTTGAGGCACATTAGCCTATAGGCCTACAATAGCTCTGCAATAGGTCTTACAGGCCTTGAACAGGTTTGTGTTCCACTCACTCAGCAACATTTATTTTCCTTTCCTTGCAATCATCTTTTTAAATCCTGTGAGTTGCAGTGCTGGAGTTCAGGGATTTTAAACCTCAGATTCTATGAGGTTGTGTGGGCTTCAAGTCATAAATTGCACTTATTCCATGGCCCAAACTGTGACATGAAAGTAAACAACAACTCAGATACTTGTAGGGCCTTTTGTTGTTATTGTTGTTGATTAAAGGTCAAGTTGTGTAACACAGACCACTTCACTACTGATAACATATTTGGCAGATAGCATTTCTCGGATAATGGTATGCTAGACGAGCCTATACCTTGTAGAGATACTGCTTTAGTCTGCTTGCCTTGGGTTTTTCTTCTGCTATGCAATAATGCTAGTCTCTTTGCATTACTTTTTTTTACATGCAGCTACTACCATCATGCAAATGTAGTATGTATTATTCTGTACAGATTTTAGGTAGAGCAGGTAACATCAACTGCTTGTTATGGGACTAGGCCCACTTTCGAGTCGCTTTTCTTCTGAGGACACTCCCTACCACTGTCCGACGTCACCGACCAGGAGTGAATGGTCTCTGTAAAAATACATGGAATTGATGAAAGGGAAAGGCTCAAGCCTGTACGAAACATGATCGTTTTTTCTATTTGTATTATAGGCAAACGTGTAGCGGAATAATCAACGTTTTCCTATTCAAGGCACACGGATGACGAGTTTTTCCGTTTTGTAAAGTTAACATGCGATTGGTGTTGCGTGTTTTTTCGTGTTGTTTTTTTTTGTTGCGAGTGAGAGATAATTGTATTCATGTCTAGCGGATTGGAATGAAAGTCCGCCATATTCTGCTTTACCACGCCCGGGAGTCGAGCTATTGGAAATAAAGCGGACACGTTTTTTCATGTCTTTTTTCATCAAACGGATGATATGATAGGACTATATTGGACGTAGGATATGAAGACATGCCTTTTAATAAAAGACGTGAAAAGGATGACTGGGCAAGAATGAGAATGCTTATCACAAAGACTACGGACGGATCTGTTGATCATATTTAGAAGAGAATTCACACTACCCATTACCCAATTAGAATTTTACTGACATTTAGTTAACTCCCCGAGCTACTGTCTTCTGACTGACAGGCGACCAGAAAGGACACGAAACGGGGGGCAACACAAATATACATTTTATTTTAACCACATCTAGGCTATGTCCTATTTATATTAAACGCGTCCATGTTTTTTTCTGCAGCTGTGAGGGCGTGATATGATATTCGTTAACTGTTATCATTTATTGCAAGTGGAATCTGCATAAAGAAGCAGGAAAAGTGATTTTAAAAGAATGACCCTTGACTCCATAATGGCGTGTTGCCTCAGCGAGGAGGCGAAAGAAGCCAGGCGGATCAACGACGAGATCGAAAGGCAGCTCCGCCGGGATAAGAGGGATGCTCGGCGGGAATTGAAGCTGTTGCTTCTCGGTAAGCTAGTGGTGATGATGAGATGCAAGTAAAGCCCAAAATTCCATATAGGTAGTGATACGCGAGCTACGCCTGCGAATCAGCCTGTTAACTTTGTAACCAGCCACACATGTCGAATTGCAGTTTTCAATCTTACGTGTTCCAAAGCCATCTTATTTGAATATATACTGAACAAAAATATAAATGCAACAATTACAAAAATGTTACTGAGTTACAGTTCATGTAAGGAAATCAGTTAATTAAAATAAATACATTTGGCCCAAATCAATGGATTTCACATGACTGGGAATACAAATATGCATATGTTGGTCACAGATACCTTTAAAAAAAGTAGGGCAGTGGATCAGTAAACCAGTCAGTATCTGGTGTGACCACCATTTGCCTCATGCACCAAGACACATCTCCTTTGCATAGAGTTGATCAGGCTGTTGATTGTGGCCTGTGGAATGTTGTCCCATTCCTCTTCAATGGCTGTGCGAAGTTGCTGGATGTTGGAGGGAATTGGAACACGCTGTTGTACACGTTGATCCAGAGCATCCCAAACATGCTCAATGGGTGACATGTCTGGTGAGTATGCAGGCCATGGAAGAACTGGGACACGACAATGGGCCTCAGGATCTCGTCACGGTATCTCCATGCATTCAAATTGCCATCGATAAACTGCAATTGTATTCGTTGTCCGTAGCTTATGCCTGCCTATACCATAACCCCACCTCCACCATGGAGCACTCTGTTCACAACGTTGACATCAGCAAACCACACAACGCCATACACGTGGTCTGCGGTTGTGAGGCCGCTTGGACGTACTGCCAAATTCTCTAAAACGACTACGTTGTAGGCATCTTATGGTAGAGAATTAACATTAAATTATCTGACAACAGCTCTGGTGGACATTCCTGCAGTCAGCATACCAGTTGCACACTCCCTCAAAACTTAAGACATCTGTGGCATTGTGTTGTGTGACAAAACTGCACATTTTATTGTCCCCAGCACAAGGTGCACCTGTGTAACGATCAAGCTGTTTAATCAGCTTCTTGATATGCCACACCTGTCAGGTAGATGGATTATCTTGGCAAAGGACAAATGCTCACTAACAGGGATGTAAACAAATTTGTGCACAACATTTGAGAAAAATAACCCTTTTGTGCATATGTAAAAAAAAAAAAAGTGGGATCTTTTATTTCAGCTCATGAAACATGGAAGCAACACTTTACATGTTGCGTTTATATTTTTGTTCAGTGTATTTAGTTACCATTTTTTGAATCACTCGCACCATCCAACAATTGATTTCAGTGATAGCTGAGGATGATAGCTGTGATCCCTAAATCATTCCAAGTGGTTTCCGTCTGTTTACTGATGAGGCCAAAGTCTAGGCGTTTTATTGGTAGCAATTACAGGGTCTAGAACTCCTGAGATAAAAGCGTGTTTACAGTGGTGTTTACCTGTTGGCCTACACTATTAAGCATGTAGACATTCCTGCATGTTTCGAGTCCGAACGTTTGGCCCAACAATCTGTGCACGCCACTCGCACACATCTCTGAAATAGACAGCTGTTTTTGAAATGCTTCAGGTGATTGAAATCTGAACGCACTACCAGCGCTTTGAAAAGTTGTACGTAGTTATACTTTCCTGTGGATGTATTGTCTCACATTCCTACCTGCAAAAGGACCCACCGCACGGTCAACCAGTAAAGTACGTTAAAATATGATTTTATTCAGCATTCTGCTTGTGAGAGGACATTTTTCCAAACAAATGTACAGCATTAATCTCACACTGTGAACCAGAGGTATCACAGTCTGATTATCAGGCAAGCCTACCAATTGACTCTTGAAGAAGATGCCTAATGTTAACACAACTCTCCTTTTCTATTATACCCACAAAAAAATAAGGTTTTATTAGTGTTTACAAACAAGAAGGCCGCAAGCAAAAATAATAGCTTTAAAATATGTTTAGAGCTATCATGTGGATGTCATGGATTGTCAGTCCTTGCATCTAGAATGCTGGCTGTATGCCTATACCTATACCAAAACAAGTGGCAGGGACCACGTTTGATTGCTTATCTAATCCCAGAATGTAGCTTTAATGGACTATCTATTACAAAGTTACTATTAATGACTAAATGTAGTCTATTTGATCAACGTTTCATATATGGCCTACTGTATGATGAATGTTACTTACGTAAAAAGGCTGGGGGTTTTAGGTCTTTGGCTTGTAAATTAACTGGGTTCAAAAGGGGCAGATGTAATCAAATCAACTCCTAGCTGCCTGAACTGAAAGCCTGCACTCATAGGCCTACGGACATGGGTCAGTAAGCTGGATTTTCCTCACATTTGTTGCACGGCAGCAGCGAATCAACAATTCCTTGAAATGCAGTATGGGTAATTCACAGAAAAACCACTCATGTGGGAGGTCATTACTAACACTCTAACATTGACCGTTCACTTTAGTTTTACGAGTTTATCAAGGAAGTCCAACCATTGTTTGGCAGCTCTGTCGGCCATGTGTCAGTTTGGGGACTCCAGATACATTTTACATTTACATTTTAGTCATTTAGAAGACGCTCCTATGCAGAGCAACTCACAGGAGCAATTAGGGTTAAGTGCCTTGCTCAAGGGCACATTGGCCAATTTTTCACCTAGTCGGCTTGGTGATTCAAACCAGCGACCTTTCGACTACTGACCCAACACTCTTAACCGCTAGGCTACCTGCCGCCGAGATACAGTGAACTTTAGCATCGTTGCCATTGTTTTAACACTGTACTGTAACTATACTAGATCATCGTCCTTGTGTCAACAGTTTCCTGACTCGAATGCAACCCCTCAAACACCACTCAGAATACAGGCTCTCTAGAACCAGGCACACACTATAGATTTTTGACTGTCCCCTCTGAATGCAAACAAGTGGGGCCTCTTTCTACTCATTGGCTCTTTGTCATCACGCTGGAAGATGTGTATTCCACAGCCTCCTTGTGTTCTATGAAAACTGAGGCGGCGTTCCAGCCTGACTACATTGCAGACGCCTGCCATATCTCACAACATCTGGATAGGTGTTTAACATTTCAGCTAACCGCATCATATGACAAAGCAATCTGATGCCCAACTGTGCAGTCAATGGCATGGCGCACATCCATTGGTTGATGCAATGCAAAGACTGCAATGTAGCTGGCCTGGAAGGTAAGGAGGAGATGGTGGTGGAGACTCTTTCTTCCTTCCAATCTATAGCAGGGTGTGGTGTATACAGAGGAAGAGTCTGCTTTTTATGATGCAAAAATCTAAAATTGTATATTTCATGTTCATATCATGGCACTCCGCAGGTTCAAGAAAGGGGAAATAAAAACCTAGCTCGGTTCAGAGCACTTCACTTATAAACCAAAGAGTATTTCAAAAATCAACAAATTAAACAATCTCTTTTGTGGCTAGGCTTGACTTTGGCTTTTGGCTACGGAAATCACTCATGCACGTTCTTCGTCTTTTAATCCATAATTTTTCTTTGTCTCAATGTCCTCTTCTTTCCTTTTCTTGTTTCGTTGCTCTATATTTCTCCTCGTTTCTTTGTCGATTCGTTCCTCCCCTTCCGTGTCTCCATTGTTCTCTTTTGTCCGTGCGTAATTGGTCCTGTGCCTTCCCCTGCGCCGATAATAAGGGGTGTGCTTGGGGAGTCTTGTGACATCGTCAGGGATTCCCTGCGTTCCCCCGCCCCTCTGACTCCCATTGACCGCTACACCTCTGGATGGCTCACACACCCCCATCCTCAGAATCTACCCAGCAGGTCGAGTGGCCTCTCGCCGCGGCGGGACAGTAGTCTGCATTTCCGTGAGGGACCCTGAATCTGTAGTTACCCTACTGTTACTCTCTTTGTTTCTCGCCATGCAGGTGAGTGGTACGTGATCAGTCAATAGAGGCAATTTGCTTCCTAACAGATAATATCGCTAGCCCCTCTCTTTCAACCATGGCATATTTCCTTTTTCTTTCGGAGAGTTTACAGCTGATGTAGGCTATGGGGTGCTTGTCCTCTCCCAACCCCTTGGAGAGCTGCTCCTATGCCGAAATCAGAGGCCTCTGGCTGCACAATGAAGTCCCTGCCCAAGTTTGGTGAGCTTTGTACTGGTTTTGCGCACAGGGATTCTTTCAAATTTTGGAAAGCTATTTTGGCTGCTTGAGTCCGCTTCACCTGGGTGGGAAGGTCTTACTTTGTCAGGTCGGACAGTGGAGCGACTATAGATGCATAGTTGGGTATAAAGCACTGGTGGTAACTTGTGATCCCTAGGAAGGATCACACATGCTTTTACGCACTGGCCTTGGCCACTCCCAGATAGCCTCCACTTTCTTTGTCTGGGGGCATATGAGACCACTCCCAATCATGTACCCCAGATATTTTGCCTCACTTAACCCGAACCTGCATTTCTTGCTGTCAATCTAGCTCTACTTAGGCTCCCCAGCACGGCCCGTAGCCGTTGTAGGTGCGTCTCCCAGTCTTCTCTGGATCACCACGTCGTAGATGTAAGCTGCAACGTAAGCTTGGTGGGGTCTAAGTAGCTAGTCCATTAACCGCTGGAACGTCACGCCAGCTCCGTGAAGCCCGAAGGGTAATTTCACGTAATGTTAAAGGCTGTCTGACGTAGAAAACATTTTCTTTCCCCTGTCTTCTGGGGCCAAAGGCACCTGCCAATAGCCTTTATAGTGAGATCTAGGTTAGTTATGTAGCTCGCTTCTCCCAACCGCTCTATCAGCTCATCTACCCTCGGCATTGGGTATGCGTTCATTTGGAGATGTCATTCCTTCCTCAGAAGTCCTGAACAGAATCTCATCATTCCGTCTGGCTTCGGAACGAGAACTATCGGACTGGATCATGCGCTGTGGAACGACTCAATAACTCAAAATCAAATCAGATTTTATTGGTCGCATACACATATTTAGCAGATGTTATTGCAGGTGTAGCGAAGTGCTTGTGCTCCTAGCTCCAGCAGTGCAGTAGTATCTAACAATGCACACACATCTAAAAGTAAAAGAATGGAATTAAGAAATATATGAATATTAGGACGAGCAATGTCAGAGTCCGGGAGTATAAATATATTTATAAACTGGGTGGTTCGACCCCTGAATACTGATTGGCTGACAGCCGCGGTATATCAGACCGTATGACAAAACATTTATTTTTACTGCTCTAATTACGTTGGTAACCAGTTTATAATAGCAATAAGGCACCTCAGGGTTTGTGATATATGGCCAATACTCCGTGATGCGCCATGTCTAAAAATAGCCCTTAGCCATGGTATATTGGCCATATACCACACCCCCTAGTGCCTTATTGCTTAAATATGTGATGGGATGTATAGACCTTATATACATTATGGGCAGTATGAGGATAGAATATTTAGTATATCTGTAGAACACGTAGGATAGAATAGTATATATGCAGCAATAGCTTAATAAAACAGTATGTACACTTTATTAAAGTGACCAGTGTTCCATTATTAAAGTGACCAGTGATTCCATGTCTATGTACATAGGGCAGCAGCCTCTAAGGTGCACGGTTGAGTAACCGGGTTGTAGCCGGCTAGTGACAGTGACTAAATTCAGGGCAGGGTACTGGGTGGAAGCTGGCTAGTGATGGCTATTAAACAGTCTGATGGCCTTGAGATAGAAGCTGTTTTTCAGTCGCTCAGTCCCAGCTTAGATGCAGCTGTACTGACCTCCTGGATGATAGTGGGGTGAACATGCCGTGGCTCGGATGGTAGATGTCCTTGATGATATTTTGCCTTCATGTGACATCAGGTGCTGTAGGTGTTCTGGAGGGCAAGCAGTGTGCCCCCGGTAATGCCTTGGGCAGACTGCACCACCCTCTTGAGAGCCATGCGGTTGCAGGCAGTGCAGTTGCCATACCAGGGGGGATACAGCCCGACAGGAAGCCCTCATTGGTGCATCTGTAAACGAGGGTCTTAGGGCCCATAACAAATTTATTGGCACTGTTGCGCCTTCTTCACCACTCTGTCTGTGTGGGTAGACCATTTCAGATTGTCAGTGATGTGTACGCTGAGGAACTTGAAGCTTTTCACCTTCTTCACTGCTGCCCCGTCGATGTGGATGGGGGCGTGCTCCCTCTGCTGTCTCCTGAAGTCCACAATCAGCTCCTTCATTTTGTAGACGTTGAGGGAGAGGTTATTTTCCTGGCACCACTCCGCCAGGGCCCTCACCTCTTCCCTGTAGGCTGTCTCGTTGTTGTTGGCAATCAGGCCTATTACTATTGTGTTGTCTGCGAACTTGAGTTGGATGATTGAGTTGGAGGGGTGCGTGGTCACATAGTCATCAGGAAATAAGGGAAGGGGCTGAGCATGCACCCTTGTGGGGCCCCTTTGTTGAGGATCAATGTAGCGGAGGTATTGTTTCCTACCTTCATCACCTGGGGAAAGCCCGTTGGGAAGTCCAGGACTCAGTTGCACAGGGCGGGGTTCAGACCCAGGTGAATGATGAGCTTGGAGGGTACTATGGTGTTGAAGGCTGAGCTGTAGTCAATGAAAAGCATTCTTACATAGGTATTCCTCTTATCTAGATGGGATAGGGCAGTGCGATGGCGATTGCATTGTCTGGGGATCTATTGGGGCGGTATGCAAATTGAGGTGGGTCTCGGGTCTCAGGTAAGGTGGAGGTGATATGATCCTTAACTAGCCTCTCAAAGCACTTCATGATGACAGAAGTGAGTGCTACGTGGTGATAGTCATTTAGTTCAGTTACCTTTGCTTTCTTGGAAACAGGAACAATGGTGAACATCTTGAAGCCAGTGGGGACAGCAGACTGGGATAGGGAGAGATTGAATATTTCTGTAAACACTCCAGCCAGCTGGTCGG
Organism: Salvelinus sp. IW2-2015; assembly: GCF_002910315.2. Lineage (NCBI taxonomy): Eukaryota > Metazoa > Chordata > Actinopteri > Salmoniformes > Salmonidae > Salvelinus > Salvelinus sp. IW2-2015. The sequence goes on from NC_036872.1 coordinate 9,047,172, forward strand.
CACATGCTCTGAGGATGCGGCTAGGGATGCCGTCTGGGCCGGCAGCCTTGCGAGGGTTAACACGCGTAAATGTCTTACTCACGTTGGCAACGGAGAACGAGAGCCCACAGACCTCAGGAGCGGCCCACGTCGGTGGCACTGTGCTTTCCTCAAAGCGGGCGAAGAAGGTGTTTAGCTTGTATGGGAGCAAGACATTTGTGCCCACGATGTGGCTGGTTTTCCCTTTGTAATCCTTGATTGTCTGGTGTCCCTGCCACATACGTCTCGTGTCTGTGCCGTTGAATTGCAACTCCACTTTCTCTGTACTGATGTTTTGCCTGTTTGATTGCCTTACGAAGGGCATAACTGCACTGTTTGGATTCAACCATATTCCCAGTCACCTTGCCGTGGTTAAATGGGCTGGTTCGCGCTTTCAGTTTTGCATGAATGCTGCCATCTATCCACGGTTTTTGGTTTGGGTATGTTTTGATAATCACAGTAGGAACAACATCCCCTATACACATCCTGATGAACTCAGTCACGGTGTCTGTATATACGTCAATGTTATTCTCAGAGGCTACCCGAATAGAGTCGTGAACCTTGTTGCCATCCCAGAAGAGAGAGTAACAATGGTTGAGAACACAAAACATTTTTATGGTCTAATATTGTAAGAAATAACAAAAATAAATGTAAAAAATACTGCCAAGTTCCTTAGGAGCTAGAAGCAGAGCTTCCATGTCTGTCAGCGCCATCTCTCTCACTCCCTCCCTGATGATATATCGTCAGTCAGCAGGGATTCTGTAAGGCCTTAAGTTTACTCTCTTGCCTGGCTCTGTGTATAAATTATGCTGGATGAGGTATGTATTCCCTGGGAGGGAGGAAAATACCTCCCAGTGTCGGTCAACAAGGGCCCGTGGGTTCTGCTCTTGCTCGCACGTCAGCGACCCCAAACTTCGGGGCTAGGAAGTCCGGTTGTAGGCTCTTTGTTGCGCTTGCAGCGCGCTCCCCATGTGTTCCTTCACTATTTGCCACACCGTGGCCATCAGGTCTCGCATTAGAGCGACATGTTCTATCAGTGTTCTGTGGGCTGGGCTTCCCACGCCTCCTTGGCGAGGTCCTGGATCCCTCTGCACTGCCTCCCATATAACAGATAGAATGGAGAGAAGCCCGTTGACAACTGGGGCACCTTCCTAAGAGCAAACAACAAGTGAGGTAATAACATGTCTCAGTTCCTGCCGTCTCACTCAATCGCCTTCTTCAGCATAGACTTAACAGTTTTAATCAGGCGTTCACATAAATCATTGTTTTGTGGATGATATACACTTGTGAGTATTTTACTCATATTGTACAAGGTGTGCAAGTATTTCATTATGCGGGACATAAACGGGGTCACTTGGTCCGACAAAATAGAGGAGGGTAGGCCAACTCTGGAGAAATCTGAACCAACTCTGGAGAAATCCCTTTAGTGGACATATTTAGCTGGGGAATGGCTTCCGGGTAGTGTGTTTCATATTCGATTACCACCAGTATATATTCGTGCCTTCTGCTGATTTGGGAATAGGACCCACCAGATCCATTGCTATCTGCTCAAAGGGTGTTTCAATGGTGGAATGAGCAGGTTTCTGTAATTGACTTCGGGGGTCGTCTTTTGGCACTGGTCGCATGACTAACAGTACTTTTCTACATCATTCGTAATATGGGGCCAGTAGAATCTACTCATGATGCGCTCTTTAGTTTTGTTAACGGCCAAGTGGCCTCCCAGCACGTGCTAATGCTCCAGGTACAGTAGAGTACAGTGTCTCTATATGATCCAGGCACCATTAAGAGATCTAGAACCTCGTCCCTTCTCTTAACCACCCAGTACAGTAAGCCCAGTAATACGCGGATTTACCTCATTGATGCCCTACAATCGATTCCCATCCACTACTTTCACTTTGCGCCGCCCCAAGACCAGGTCTGTGTCCTGCAACTGTGCGGTGCCGAACTGTACTTTCAACTCATCAGATAAAGGAAAATCTTGGCTGTCTATTCTCAGTGGGGGGAATTGGTCTCCTCCCGCTCTCTGTTGGGAGACCTGGGCACATGTCATCCTCTGTCGTTTCTTGAAACAGCTGCCTCAGCCTCTGATCTAGAATTGTATTTTTCTTCCCCCCCAGCACTTGATCTGGGTGAAGAAGAGACGTCTGTCTTCCTGTAGTGCCAGTAGGGCGCGGCGAGTGCGCGCCTGTTGGGGATGTGTTTTCTCAGAGTGTGCCAGGGACTGCTTCGCTTTGCTTCTGTGTATCGGGGCGGTTCTGTTTACGCTGCCATAGGTTCTCGAACAGCTTACAGTATCTCCTAGCAGTACAGGTAAATGGTTCACCACCCCCATTTTTATAGTGCACTTGCCTTTGGTAGTTACTAACGTAACCTGCGCCACTGGGTATCTGCGTGTCTCACCATGGATACAGGAGACTGACATCTGTTCCTGACACAAATCTCCTTCCTGTTCTGTGACAGAACTAGGCTAATCTTACTTCCTGAGTCTAGGGCTGTGGCAGTCACAGCATTTTGTCAGCCGGTTATTGTCATGCAAAAGTATGCCAGTCTCACGGTAATTGACTGTTAATTAACATAAACAGGTTTAGCATCTCTAGGCCTCCACGCATACAAGCCTCCACGCACATTTTTTAAAGTTGAATAAATCAATTTAATATACGTCATCACAATAAATCTATTATTTATTTTAGTCAGGTCTAAAGAAACATTATGATATGAAGAAAATGTATTTCAGAAGAACAGAATATGTTGGCCTACTGTATGTTATCTGGCTATGATCCATGCAATAGGCTGTAGGCTTGTTCATTTAGCTGACAAGATTTGCTTATAAGTCAAGTGCCGTTATTTTATATTATATGATTTTATAGTGAGAAGAATATAATTTAACTTAGCTGAATAAAATAGAAAGGATATTTTTCCCATTCCGGAGCAAGTGCGCATACGAAGTGGCTATGTTGAGTGTAAAAGTGATCATTTGAAACACATCCTATACACCTGGTTAGAGTTATTTGGCAACTTTAGTTGCGGATGATACAAACCTTAGAATGTCTTAGAAATCAAACATGTACAGACTGCATGATGCGACTATAGGCTTTTGATGATTTGAGAAAGTAAAAAAAAAAAAAGCTTGCGATCAGTTCCTTGCCTCGGCTGCACACGCTGTTCTCTCATCAAGTGATCATATTTTCACCCATCAGACAATTCTCAACTTAATCTTTACTAATATGTAAAATTGGTTTCAATTTAGAATGTCCCATTATCAAATGGGCAGGAACAGGGGCAGGGGATAAAAATACCTGTCATCAGTATGCAGTCGAATAGCAAATGGAGTCCGCACGCTTTCCCATGGTCCGTTTTTCAATGATGCCAGGTAGGCTACTTGCTACTAGCTGAGCTGTGCTTCATATGAGCAGCCGAGAAATAAATATAACAACACTTATATTACTCCATGCATCAACCACTGTTTGAGGAGCATGCTCTCGCTGGGCGCTGGTGATATTCCGGCCTAAACTCTGTACGCCAGGGGCTCTCCAACCCTGTTCCTGCAGCTACCCAGTGCTTAATTTGGGAAACTAAATTAAATCTGTTCGGGAGCATCGATAGTAACATGTTTTCACAACAAAACATATTCCACTAAACTGTTGACAGCCCCTCTGCACGCTCTAGAAAGGAATAAAGGAGAGAGAGGAGGAGATGGAAACGGATAGTGGTGAGATATTCTGTATCCCTAAAGGTAATGTGTCACCCAATTAATCATGAAAATATAAAAAATGCCCTATTGCTAGGCTATTCAAAATCAAATACAAATTCACTATAATTGTAGGCTAACTCTCTGTAAGCCTCCCTGCACAATCAATGAACCAACAGCATCGCCTGGGGCTAAACTTTCTCTCCCAGAATCATGGATAGAAATGTTGGAGTGTAGCATAAAGTGAGATTGTAATCCACGTGAGACGAGCTAGTAGAATGATGGGGGAAGACTGCTACCTTGATAAAGTCCATCCTTAGAACACATAATAATTGGTATCTATAGTTTAGGTGTGGTTTACCTGCTGCTCTGTTGATGACAATCACATCCCTGTCATTTAATACACTGTCACCTTACCACATACATAAATGTACTGCCTCAGTCACCAACTAGTCCAGTTGCTAAAGTTGTAACAAGCTAAATCAAATGAAGGTACCTTTGGGAGTTCTATACTAGATCAGTGTGGTTCGCACTGCATTTCCTACATGCAATGCCCATCTATCAGGGAATGCAGGCCTTAAGGGAGTCAGAGGGTTTGGTCTGGCTCATATGATGGGTGTACCCACCACTCCCTAAACTGACTTTTTGCAAGGTGGCATCCTATGACAGTGCCACGTTGAAAGTCACTGAGCTCTTCAGTAAGGCCATTCTACTGCCAATGCTTGTCTATGGAGATTGCATTGCAGTGTGCTCGATTTTATACACCTGTCAGCAACGTGTGGCTGAAATAGCCAAATCCACTAATTTGAAATGGTATCCACATATGCAGAAATCGCTCTGCCATTTCCTGGTTGCTAAAATTTGAATTGGTCGCCTAATTTCTGTTTATGTGACAAAACAAGCAAGTATAGTGTAGAGAATCATTGTACCATCTAAACCGCTGTGAAATATATTTTACATAACCAAAAATATTGTGTTTGAAGCTGGTGTACAAAACTGAAAGTAAAAGACACAAAAACGAAACTTACGAACGGGATGCATAGAAATAGCGCATGTAGAACAGATCTAACGCTTCTTATACTTGCTTTCAATAAGAATGATAGATCTATAACTGTTATATGTGCACTATTTCTTTACTTCCCATTCTAAAAGTTTTTACTTTTACTTTCAGTTTTGTACACCAGCTTCAAACAGCTGGAAAAATATATATTTTTGGTTATTGAAAAGAGATTTCACAGTGGTTTAGATGGTACAATGATTCTCTACGCTTGTTTTGTCACAAACTGAAATTAGGATAACTATTAGAATTTCAGCAACCAGGAAATGGCAGAGCGATTTATGCGTAGTGCACATTTAACACTATGATTTGACTATTAGATGTCAAAGCAATGAAATAACTAGGGCTTTACAATGATGGTGAAAACGTGAGACATTTGGGAGTGTGGGTTAAAGTCACAGAGGGTGCACAGAGGGAAATACATTATATCACATAGAGCAAATCTTTATTCAGATTCAAAATCAGATTTATTGAATTCTCCATGTGGTCTATATTAAAGGGCACTTCATTTAATATAAAAGGATTTCAGAATGTAATATTGGTGCACAATTTCTACTTAACATATCAAACGGACGCAAAAGGCTATCATTTTGTGGAACGACCCAGTAGTGTTAACGTTAAATTCTGCCCATTGGACGTAGGTTGCAATGCTCTCGTCAAGTTTGTTTGTTTATTTGTCAAATGCACATTAAAAACATGGAGTCTACTTGACTGATAATATATCATGTTTGTAGTCATTTTTGTAGTAATTTAAATGCATTTTAGTGCCTTTGGTACATGTCAGGTAAAATAAAAATGCATTTTGACAAAATATATAATTTAATATAAAAAATGTTTGCCATGTTTTAATTAAAATGTATTTCTTACAAGTAAATGTAAATGCATGTAGGAGTATTTCACAAAACATTACCAAATACATTTTAAAATGAATTGACCTAATATTTTGATAAACATATATTTCAGAATGTATTTTAAAATACATTAAATATATCTTACGATGCATTTAACATATATTGTGATATACAGTTTACATACATTTATAAATACATTTTAAATACATTCCATAATATATGTTGGAATGTGTTTAAAATGCATTGATTACATTTTTTTCTATATATATATATATATATATATATATATATATATATATATATATATAAATATATACCTTATTTGGCCAATTTTAAATATTTCACAAATATTTCAAAACATGTACATTTTAAAACTCAGTATCGGTAAATAATGCCTCACAATTCTTCAAAGACCCATGTATTCCTTCCTTCCCCTCCTCTCACCCATCTCCCCCTTTCCCAGGTACTGGAGAGAGTGGGAAGAGCACCTTCATTAAACAGATGAGAATCATCCATGGCACGGGCTACTCAGAGGAGGACAAGCGCGGCTTCACCAAGCTGGTGTACCAGAACATCTTCACTGCCATGCAGTCCATGATCCGCGCCACGGAGACCCTCATGATCCCTTACAAATATGAACACAACAAGGTAAGGAGGGTGGGAGAGGGAAAGAAGGGAAGTTGTGGGACAGAGTGGGAACGAAAGCTGTGTGTGTATGTGAGTGCGTGTGCGAGAGAGAGATGTGTTAGTGAGCATAAGAAGATGACTCTATCTTTCATAGTCATGGAACAGCCTTCCACATTCACATCCTGTCTGTTTTGGTATTTCCTGTGTCTTCCTGTCACTCTCAACCCATTCCATGTCATCCAGCCAAGGGTGTGTGTGTGTGAGAGAGAGAAAAATAGTTATCTGGTGTACTGAGGTCATATTTCTCAGTTTCAGTTGTCTGCGTAGACTGAAACTGCTCATATGAATTCCTCCTCTTTGATTAAGACTGGTGTCCTTTATCCTGAGCCTTAGTCTAATTCAGGCTATTATTTTGGTTACAGAGAAAAGAGAGGTCTCAAAAATCTAGAACTGCAGGTAATTCCACATGAAACTGTCCAATTGAGGTACTGAGACCTATCAGTTGTTGACGGGCCATGTCTTATATGAATCACTAGGCCTGGTGTGACATCTGACCATGTAGTCTCAGGTTGTTAATAGAGGATAGGGTCGTTCCCTTATGTATGTTACGTTGTATACATGTTGTTCTTTAGTGTTCATATAGTCATCACAAGTTTTAAGTGACCTGGATTGTATATGAAGCCTGTGGTATTTTCCTGGTGTGTTATGTTGGCTTGAGGATTGGATACATTCAACGGGGCAGTAGCATGTCATTCCCCGGTTGTCACCGGGCAAAAACAATCACTAACATTTGGGGTTTTGGTGTACAAGGTACAGTAGAGATAAGTAATGAGGTGAGGTCAGATAATGAAGTGAAGCCAGTCATGTGACTCGGGGGATTTCAGAATCCCACCTTTTCTAAATAATTGTAGAACGAAATACTGCTGGAGTTGGGCTAGGTGGGCTATGTGGTAGCTTCATATTAGGCCCTTAGAGTCCTCTGTGGAGCGGCATATAGTGAAACAAATAGGCTGTGTTCTTTTTTTGCAGTTGCACTCGCTGTTCATCTCAGAATATTACTATATCAGATTAAATTGCTTCCTAATGTCACGGATCCCTCCGGAACTGTTATTACGCACACCTGGTCCCTATTCCCATTGATTAGTAATTGTATAAGTGTGCCCTTTGTTTACCATTGTCCTGTCGATTATTGTTCCGATATCCGTTGGTCGTTTGAGTACCTGTGCTGTGGCCTGTTACGGGTCTCGTGTGATAATCATTGTGCGATTGTGTATTTATTCGAGGTACTCCTCGCTCATTTGGGTCTCAACCCTGTGTTTGGTATACGTGTTTGTTTGGTCTTCGTCCCCGTGCCTTTACACGGCACGCTGTAGTTTGGCAATAAAAATCCCTATTACGCATTCCTGCGCCTGTCTCCCGATCCCTTATACCAGCATGACACCTAACATGCTGACCACGTTGTGATCGCGAGCGTTGCAAAATAAATGTACACATACATGTTATTCAATCATTGCACCCACACTGCTCGCGCGCGCCAACGAGGGTCTGCGTTGCCAAGCGCAAACATAGAAGTCAGTTCTATTTGTGACGCTGAACGCGGTGCAAGTCCTGCCTCTCCCATCTCCTCATTGGTTTATAGAAGCATATACCCACGTGCCATCTCCTCATTGGTTATACCCACGTGGGTGATTGAAAGTTGAACTGAGGTCGGTCGGTCGTGGTAATACACCTATGAAAGTTAGATGCCAATCGCCATATAGAGTGCAAAGACGAAAAAGCCTAGAAGGAGGCGAGATGACTAGAAAGGATTCGATTGACCGTTTTATGTATGGAATAATTGTCGGAGTAGAGGACCTTGTGCATTTCAGGTAAAAAAACAACTCAACGTTTATATCCCAGGACAAATTAGCTAGCAGCAGCAATCTAGCTAAATAGGACAATTAGCTAGCAACTGCAAGCTAGCTAGCTAAATTGCCATAAATGTTTAATGCTTTTCGACCTGTTCCCAAACTAATATAATTGGTTCAGAGTTTGTTTTGATATTTCAACCTGCGTGCCGTGATCGCGTTTAGTGTCGGGGGACAAAATCAATTTGCGCACGATGGCGCACGCGCGTTTCTGGTCTGGGCATGGTGTTAGACATTAATTAAACACCTATTCAAGTGTCGCGAGATCTGATCGTCTCCGCATTACAACTGTAAAATAGTCCACCCGGAACCCGGCCATACTCACCGACAGGATTGTTTGCCTGAGCCTGGGTTATGCTTTAGTACCAATTCAGACTCACTGAACCTTGAATTAATGCCATTTAATTTATATATTTGTTTCTGTCGACTAAAAGTCTGACCTGGAGGAGTGTCTCAGCCTGTTTTTTCTTCCCTCCCTCAGGGCAACGCTAACGTGGTCCAAGAGGTGGACGTGGAGAAAGTCTACACGTTTGAGAACCCCTACATAAACGCCATCAAGTGTTTATGGAATGACCCGGGCATCCAGGAGGCTTACGACCGGAGACGGGAGTACCAGCTGTCGGACTCTACCAAATAGTGAGTAAATGAGATCTCTAACTCTACTACTACATCACATTTCCCCTCCTGCTAGACAGTGGGCACTCACAATACCCCTCCCCCCCTTTTTTTGTCTCCATAGTTACATGAATGCATTGGACCGGATCGCAGAAACCTCTTACCTGCCCACCCAGCAGGATGTGCTGAGGGTTAGGGTCCCCACTACGGGCATCATTGAGTACCCCTTCGACCTCCAGAGTGTCATCTTCAGGTATGCCAACCCTCAATCTCACTGAGCTGTTCAATTCTATTCTACTACACTCCATTATATTCTATTCTATTCTATAACCGACACAGTGTGAGAAAGTGAGATTGAGGTTTGTCTCTGTACTCACACTAGGCACTGCTTATATGTAGCCTTCAACTTCCATACTGATGTAGTGGGGAGAACAGACCAGAGGGTGGAGCTCTATCAATTGATGTTATATTCTTAGGGTATCTAGAGTACAGACTTGCAAGTTCACTATAGCTCATTCTTAGATAAACGTGTGTAACAATGGTTCCATTGAAACAGTAGCTCATGCCTTGCTTTACTGTGGATTGTACAACAACATTAGGGATTATATTTTATCAGCTGTCCAGCGAAAATAGTAATTTTAACGGTCTAGATTAAAATAATAAATTGTGTGAAATTTATCAGGTAACAATCATGTAAATAATATGTATGGTATTTTGTTTTTTGATGACCCCTGTACCATGTTTGACTATGTTTGTTTTTTAGTATCTAAAAAAGCAATTTGAGTGGTCCACAATGTGTTTTTTTTAAATCGGTATTTTCAAATATTGTATCGTTGTGTAGTGACACTTAAATACACTTTTCGAAACACTAAGCTAAATTTCTACCACGGGTTGGTCAAAACAAGCATTGTGATTGCTTGAGATCCGTTCTAAGCTGATCTAAAAAAATCCATTAACAACAGGTACATCGCAAAAAACACTTGTTTACTGTTCCATCCGAAATATCACTGCTGTTCTTGATACCAGGGCAAATGACAAGAGAAAAGCAAGAAGGCTTTTATTTAACACATTATTACCCCTTGTTCTAGTTTAACGTTTGGCTTGCAACAACGGGGGTTTCTACAAACATTGCTGTCTGCCTCTCCAACCTTTGCAACATTGTATTTTTTTTTTATTGCGATCTCCACCATCGTGTAGACTAGAGAATTAGGATGAGATGAGACAGACAGCTTTTCTGATACTGGAAAAATGATACATCAACACAATTTTCATGGTTATATACAAATAAATGTCAATATAAAAACAAGTAAAACGAATCGAAATGCTTATAGTTTGCTGTCTCTCCAGCTTCAGTTTGAAGTGATTGTGTGTAGTGGTGGAGTGTCAACTCCAAAAGAGTCGATATCTCGACTCCTTGACCACCGAGAGTTGGAGTCGACTCCAAAAATCCTGGAGTAGTCAAAAGAAAGGTAGCCTAGCTAGGCTGACGTAGGCTACTGATTAGCCTTAAATATTTTGATGAGTAGCGATTGTCAGATTTACATTTACATTTACATTTAAGTCATTTAGCAGACGCTCTTATCCAGAGCGACTTACAAATTGGTGCATTCACCTTATGATATCCAGTGGAACAACCACTTTACAATAGTGCATCTAACTCTTTTAAGGGGGGGAGGGTTAGAAGGATTACTTTATCCATATAGATGGCACTATATGCATAGCTAATCAATCACCCAAATCAAATCAAATTTGATTTGTTACATGCGCCGAATACAACAGGTGTAGTAGACCTTACCGTGAAATGCTTACTTACAAGCCCTTAACGAACAATGCAGTTCAAGAAATAGGGTTAAGAAAACATTTACTAAATGAACAAACGTTTTTAAAAATCTAAAAATTAACACATTATAAAATAACAATAACGAGGCTATATACAGGGGGTACCGGTACCGAGTCAATGTGCGGGGGTACAGGTTAGTCAAGGTAATTTGTACATGTAGTTAGGATTAAAGCAACCTAATGAACCCAGAGTGTGCAAAGCTGTCATCAAGGCAAAGGGTGACTATTTGAAGAATCTCAAATATTAAAGATATTTTGACTTGTTTAACACTTGTTTGGTTAGTACATGATTCCATATGTGTTATTTCATAGTTTTGATGTCTTCACTATTATTCTACAATGTAGAAAATAGTAAAACATAAAGAAAAACCCTTGAATAAGTAGGTGTTCTAAAACTTTTGACCGGTAGTGTACATTGTACAACACAGCAGATTTTTTAGCATGGTTTTGTATTTAAAAAAAATAATAGAAGTTAGCTCTTTTTCAATGGGGGGTCAATGGGGAAGACAGATTGTTTTCCCCCAAAGAGGGCGTGGTCTAGGGGAATTCCTTCTTATGACGTGAATATTGACTGGGACAATTGAACAAACGACCAGACGGCTCGGCTAGCAACCCTTGGTTTACTGTCGGGTCTGTATGAATACATATATCAAACAAAAAGGTTTTAATGAAAATATCTCACACATTGTTTTAATGTTATGTTGGTACTCAGCTACGCCTCGTACCTACGACCGCAGCACAGCCGTGCTAAAAAAGTAGTTTAACACATCCTCTCGTGTACAGTTGCTTTAAAATGAGTCTCAAGCATGTCTTTGCTGTAAAAATGCTAGCTGTTTTTTTTTTACACCAAAATGCTACGTTTAAATGAAACAATAATAATCTCGCAAACACGAATAGGACCTACACTATATTCCCATACCAACTGTAGTTGTACTCCACTCATCTGTGCTTGATATTGTTCATCTCTTCCTATGACAGGATGGTGGACGTGGGAGGTCAGAGGTCAGAGAGGAGGAAGTGGATCCACTGCTTTGAGAATGTCACATCCATCATGTTTCTGGTGGCACTCAGCGAGTATGACCAGGTGCTCGTAGAATCTGATAACGAGGTGAGCTTTGTTATTAACAACTGTGCAGTATGCAGGGCTTGACTTTAACTTTTTTTTTACTTGTCCAAAAGTTGTATGATCCGTGTATGATGAAAGGAACCATTATACAAAAATAAAATGTGATAGAGAATCAGACAAAAATGTAGTGCTATACTCTGCCTATTGGCTTCTTAGCATATTCAAGCCTGTTTAAAAAAAAAAACACTCCCCCTTTAAGGCTCTCCTTGAGGATGGTTGGCCAACCTTGGTAGCCTATAAAATATTGCAACATTACAATTACGACCAAATACTTTTGTATATGTCTACAGTTCAAAACAGACTCTGGGACAGACCACTGCACACCGCACGTAAGAGCGGTTTCATGTGGCAGAGATGAAAATATCAGTTAGAAATTAAGAAAGGGTAAAGATGCATCAACTAGCATGCACTCTGAGACAAAAAGGTTCCTTGTAGAACCCAAAAAAATTATATCGCTTGCTTCAAATATGGAACCACTAAACGTTCTATATATTGATCAGAACCCTAGTGGTTCTTCTTCACTGAACCAAAATGTTTCCATATAGAACCCTGCATGGTGCCATTTATAAATGATGGCTACTACTATTAAATAGTAATATTCTTTGCTAAGAATATCATTTAATAAACAACTAAATAATGGACAAAAGAATATCAGTACTGTTTTTTAGAATGTATTATCATAATATGCAAACAGATTGGAAATGTGCACTGGTGGCCAGGGAGGCATCTCTTCGTTTGAATGATGGTCCATGTCAACTCTTGCTAACTTCTTTACAATACAATACAACTTTGTTCATTAGTTACAGTGAACAACAAAAATGTTCCTCTGCTCAGTTTTTCAACCCCCCCAAACAGCAGACCTCACACATACAGTGGAGACGGTCACAGGTTCCTGGATGGAGACCATGTTGTGGGGTTAAGGGCCTTGCTCAAGGGTCCAACGGTAGGGGAATGTTTTTGGGGATTTGAAACCATCAGCCCTCCAGTTATCAGATACATTTCGTCTATTTTTTTTCCAACTGGCCACCTTTCGTCCACAGGTAAAACTCCTGCCACCGGTCCAACTCCTTAGCCACTGGGCTATCTACCGTCAGTACAGTATGGGTTGTTGCCTGACTGGTTCCAGAGAAGAAGAAAAGAGGAGCAAAAACATGAGATAATCTTCAGAAATAAGCATGAGTTCATCTGCCAAAATGAAGACAAAATGCTATGCGGGCATAGAATTATTATGATGTAGAAGAACAACTTACATGCAGTTGTTGTCAGCAGCAGCCACAAGAGAGATCCTCTGGCTCTGTTAGTTCTGGGTTACTGCCAAACTGAGCAAAACATAAACAGTGTGTTTAAAAGTCATGTAATGATTAACTAGGCTATTAAATCACCGAAACGTATTATACATAATTTATTATAAATAATTTATACATACCTCCTCTCAGTCAGCAACAGTTTACTAATGGCTTCATGACACATAGTCCCCTCAATTGACTCCACACTGAAATAAAGTAACAATTAGCAAATTGCCAATGTCAGGCTGGGTCTGTAGCTCTATTTGGCATATCCCATAATAGTATGTTTATTTGAAAGAGTTAGCTGGCTAGCTTGTAAAGTGGCAAATGCAAGTAGCCTAGCTTTTTTTGTTCAGTTAGCGAAGTTAGCTAACGTAGCTAGCTATCTTACAAACATGCTCAAATTCTTTAAACTTTATTTATCTAGCGTATAGTTTATCATATGACTTTGATTTAATTTCATTATTATTGAATTAAATAATCAACTTTGTTTACCTTAATATATTGAAAAAGAACGTGCTTATTGGTAGGCCACATGCAAGTTGGTTCAATCACGTCCTCTTGCGTGGTTATGCTGGAATGACAGATGGTTTCTATATAGAACCCCTTTTTTAATCTAAGACTGTATGCTTTCATTAAGCACATTATTTCCTCATGCTTCTAGATAGAATTTAGTTTGCAACAGCACTGGTTTGTATCAACCTTGCTGTTTGCCACTCAGAACCCGGCAACAATGTTTCAAAATAGGAAATCGATCATCCTCCTGCCATAGAGGGCTAACGGTTTCAGACGTCAGCTAGCCATCTTTCTGACCATGCCAAAAACAAATATTTAACCTTTATTTAACCAGGTAGGCCAGTTGACAACAAGTTGTCATTTACAACTGCAACCTGGCCAAGATAACGCAAATCATGCAGCAGCATCATTAATATGGCTATACATGTCAATGCAAAACAGCTGAAACAAATTAAAAGGGAATATTAGCTGTCATTTCAGAGTTTGATGTGACTGGGTTAGCTTTTGTTAGCATTTTCTTTCTAAAATCCCCATTATACTCAAAGTTCTTTGCCTTCACTGGGTATATTTAGTTCAATGCCTTCAGAAAGTATTCACACCCCTTGACTTTTCCACATTTTGTTGTTTTACAAAGTGGGATTAAAAGGGATTAATTGTCTTTTTTTTTGTCAACAATCTACACAAAGTACTCTATAATGTCAAAATGGAAGGAACATTTTTAATATTTGTAAAACATTTCTGAAAAATAAAACACAAATATATCTTGATTAGATAATTATTCAACCCCCTGAGTCAATACATAGAATCATCTTTGGCAGCGATCACAGTCTTTCTGGGTACGTCTCTACGAGCTCTCCACACTTGAATTGTGCAACATTTGTCCATTATTCTTTTCAAAATACTTCAAACTCTGTCAAATTGTTTATTGATCATTGCTAGACAACCATTTTCAGGTCTTGCCATAGATTTTGAAGCAAATTTATGTCAAAACTGTAACTCGGCCACTCAGGAACATTCACTGTCTTCTTGGTAAGCATCTCCAGTGTAGATTTGGCCTTGTTATTGTCCTGCTGAAAGGTGAATTAATCTCTCAGTGTCTGGTGGAAAGCAGTCTGAACCAGGTTTTCCTCTATGATTTTGCCTGGGCTTAGCTCCATTCCGTTTCTTATTTTTCCTGAAAAATTCCCCAGTCCTTAACGATTACAAGCATACCCATAACATGACGCAGCCACCACTTTGCTTGAAAATATGGAGAGTGGTACTCAGTAATGTGTTGTATTGGATTTGCCCCTAACATAACACTTTGTAGTCAGGACAAAAAGTGAATTGCTTTGCCATATTTTTTGCAGTATTACTTTAGTGCCTTGTTGCAAACAGGATGCATGTTTTGGAATATTTTCATTCTGTACAGGCTTCCTTCTTTTCACTCTGTCAATTACTTAGTATTGTGTAGTAACTACAATTTTGTAGTCCATCCATCCTCAGTTTTCTCCTATCACAGCCATTAAAATCCCTGAGCGGTTTCATTCCTCTCTGGCAACTGAGTTAGGAAGGTCGCCTCTATCATTGTAGTGACTGAGTGTATTGATACGCCATCCAAAGTGTAATTAATAACTTCACCTTGCTCAAAGGAATATTCAATGTCTGTTTGTTTGTACCCATCTACCAATAGGTGCCCTTCTTTGCGAGGCATTAGAAAACCTTCCAGGTCTTTGTGGTTGAATCTGTGTTTGAAATGCACTGCTCGACCGAGGGACCTTACAGACAATTGTATGTGTGGGGTATAGAGATGAGTAAGTCATTCAAAAGTCATGTTAAACACTATTATTTTACAAAGAGTGAATCCATGCAACTTATTATGTGACTTGTTAAGCACATTTTTACTCCTCAACTTATTTAGGCTTGACATAACAAAGTGGTTGAATACTTATTGACTCAAGACATTTCAACTCTTCATTTTTAATTAATTTGTAAAAATGTAGAAAACCCAAATTCCACATTATGGGCTAGTGACCAAAAATCAAAATGTAATACATTTTTAATTCAGGCTGTAACACAGCAAAATGTGTAAAAAGTGAAAGGGTATGAATGCTTTCTGAAAGCCTTGTTTAGTAAAGGGTTCTTTAATCTTGTCCAAAGAACCAAAAGGTTCTAAATAGAACCCCAAATAACCCATTTTCTAAGAGTGTGGGTTACTGGTATGACTAGGATCATGCCTTTGGCTGCTGGTCAATAAAATAATGTTGATTTGAAAACCAATAGAAAATGAGAAAAATGCTTCTTTCAATGGCATATTAATTGTTTATAAAATAATTACCTCAACATTTATATGGTTGTATTTTGGCTAGCCTAGGCTACTTTGAAAAAACGTCCAGGTTATAAACAATTAAGTTTATAGTTAAATCATTTCAAAATGCTGACCTCCTCCGCTCAGGTGGGTGATGTAGGCTACTGTTCTTCCCTCTCCGGTCTTGTGACCATTTGATCTGAACGGACAGTGCCATGAGTAGGCCTATGTCGACAGAATCAAACCTTTAGACGCTAATGTTAATTATCTTTCATTATATTTGCCAAACATGACTGGCGCATAGCCTATATTTATGTCATTTAAAGGGTCACTAAAGTTTGGCTACATTTTCTGGCGCCTCTCTCGTGTCAGCATCTGTTTGGCCAATATGCATATCACCTACATTTACATTTTTTAAGTCATTTAGCAGACGCTCTTATCCAGAGCGACTTACAAATTGGTGCCTACACTTTGACATGTATGCTTTTTTATTTATGGACTTGAAACATTTATTTGAATATTATTCCAGTGTTGTTCTCACTGATCCAATTTTGATCGGAGTAATTGTTTGATATTGTGATTCTTCTTGTCCGACAATTTTGTTTTACATGTTCCGGGCAAGAAGACAAGCACTCATGTCGAGCTCTGCAGTATGTTTAACTAACACACACACTCAGAAAGTACACCTATTTTACTATTTAGATAACAACAGCACTTTGCATGAAGTTACATCATTTGACAATAGGACTTCAAATAATCTCTAACAAAGTAAGTTAATTACAGGTCTCTGAACCATTGTACAATTCAGTCTTTCTACTCGAATTACATTATTCCCATGGGCAAAATAATGTGAATATATCTGTGGCTATGGTCTTCTCTCTCTCAACTATGGTGTATATGGGTGTTTTAGAGGCACACCTCTCTGTGCTTCTGAAAGAGAAAGGCTTGTCCTTATTTAAAATAATGGAAATAAGACACTGCTTTTTCCTGGCTTTTTCCAGCTAGACCTCCCTTTCACTTGGAAAGCAGTTGTAAATTACTCCTACAGCTGTTTTGAATACAGCCTACGGGCGACAGAACTTCTTCAAGAGAATACATACCATCTGTGTGTTCCCAGCATTTCCCAGCATGCTCTTGACTTTTCAACTTTGTCAGTAGAAACCTGTGTCCATAGGATAAAACCAGAGAGAGACCATTAAAACATCTGTAATCAGGCAATTCATGTTTACAGTGACGATACAATACAAATAACATAAGACCAGTTGGTTGAATGTAAAGCTATATTAAAAACATGAGTCGCACACTCTCTATATAAACTCCCAGTAATTTATTGGGTAAATCCAATCAAATGTTATTTGTCACGTGCCAAATACAACAGGTGTAGACCTTACAGTGAAATGCTTACTTAAAAGCCCTTAACCAACAATGCAGTTTTACGAAAATACAAAAAAAAAGTAATAAATAATTCAAGAGCAGCAGTAAATAACAATAGCAGGACTATATACAGGG
Organism: Salvelinus sp. IW2-2015; assembly: GCF_002910315.2. Lineage (NCBI taxonomy): Eukaryota > Metazoa > Chordata > Actinopteri > Salmoniformes > Salmonidae > Salvelinus > Salvelinus sp. IW2-2015. Next base: position 9,064,498 of record NC_036872.1, read on the forward strand.
GGTACCAGTACAGAGCCAATGTGCGGGGGCACCGGTGTCGAGGTAATTGAGGTAATATGTACATATGTAGGTAGAGTTATTAAAGTGATTATGCATAGATAATAACAGAGAGTAGCAGCAGGGTAGAAGGGGTGGGGGGCAATACAAATTGTCTGGGTAGCCATTTGATTAGCTTTTCAGGAATCTTATGGCTTGGGGGTAGAAGCTGTTTAGAAGCCTCTTGGACCTAGACTTTGGCACTGCGGTACCGCTTGCCGTGCGGTAGCAGAGAGAACAGTCTATGACTAGGGTGGCTGGAGTCTTTGACAATTTTTAGGTCCTTTCTCTGACACCGCCTGGTATAGAGGTCCTGGATGGCAGGAAGCTTGGCCCCGGTGATGTACTGGGCCGTACACACTACCCTCTGTAGATCCTTGCGGTCGGAGGCCGATCAGTTGGCATACCAGGCAGTGATGCAACCCATCAGGATGCTCTCGATGGTGCAGCTGTAAAGCCTTTTGAGGATCTAAGGACCCATCTTTTCAGTCTCCTGAGGGGGAATAGGTTTTGTCGTGCCCTCTTCACAACTGTCTTGGTGTGCGTGGACCATGTTAGTTTGTTGGTGATGTGGACGCTAAGGAACTTGAAGCTCTCAACCTGCTCCACTGCAGCCCCATCGATGAGAATGGGGGCGTGCTCGGCCCTCCTTTTCCTATAGTCCACAATCATCTCCTTTGTCTTGATCACTTTGAGGGAGAGGTTGTTGTCCTTGCACCACACTGTCAGGTCTCTGACCTCCTCCCTATAGTCTGTCTCATCGCTGTCGGTGATGGTGTTGGAGTCATGCCTGGCGGTGCAGTCATGAGTAAACAGGGAGTACAGCAGGGGACTGAGCACGCACCCCTGAGGGGCCCCCGTGTTGAGGATCAGCGTGGTGGATGTGTTGTTACCTACCCTTACCACCTGGGGGCGGCCTGTCAGGAAGTCCTGGATCCAGTTGCAGAGGGAGGTGTTTAATCCCAGGGTCCTTAGTTTAGTGATGAGCTTTGAGGGCACTATGGTGTTGAACGCTGAGCTGTAGTCAATGAATAGCATTCTCACATAGGTGTTCCTTTTGTCCAGGTGTGAAAGGGCAGTGTGGAGTGCAATAGAGATTGCATCATCTGTGGATCTGTTGGTGCTGTATGCAAATTGGAGTGGGTCTATGGTTCATGGGATAATGGTGTTGATGTGAGCCATGACCAGTCTTTCAAAGCATTTCATGGATACAGATGTGAGTGCTACGGGTCAGTAGTCATTTAGGCAGGTTACCTTAGTGTTCATGGTGGTCTGCTTGAAACATGTTGGCATTACAGACTCAGACAGGGACAGGTTGAAAATGTCAGTGAAGACACTTGCCAGTTGGTCAGCGCATGCCCGGAGTACACGTCCTGGTAATCCGTCTGATAATCACCAACGTTTCAGCTGCCGACTCTCTTTATTTTGATAGCTTATGGATGTAAAGCTATGACATTTTACCGTTTTCCCCCTGTACTTTAAACCTGCAGTTTAAACCTTCATGCAAATCAGAGGTTTGGAAGCCCTGAAAGGTTGTTTGTAATGCTTGTGAAGCACCACACACAAATTTAATTTTTTTTTATTTTTTATTTGTCACATGGACAGTGAAATACTTAAATTGTAACCGCTACCCAACAGTGCAGTATTCAATATCAAAATAGTATAACTAATAAAACTTTTTTTAAACAAGAGAAATAAGAAAAAGAAGAGGAAGATATATACAGGGTCAGTGCCAGTACCAAATGTACATTGTGCAGGGATACTGGAGTATTTGAGGTAGATATGTACATGTAGACAGGATTAGGAGAAAGTGACTGGTAGCAGGATAAATAATAATAATAATAATAATAGTAGTAAACAGTATGGCAGCAGCATAAGTGGTGGGTGGGAGTGTGTGTGGTGGTAAGTGTGTGTATGTAAGTGTAAGCGTGTGGGGGTGTGCAAGAGTATTAGTGTTGGCCTGATAGGCGGAAATGTAAACAGGGCTGAAAAGAGACTGGTAACAGGAATATATACCGGTAAATACTTATGATAACATGCTAATGGTAATATGTACATGTAAAAAGGAGTAATATTGTCAAGTAGCAGTATAGATATTAATGGTAATTGCAATCGATAATCAATGAACAGCATTGTAGCGGTAGTAATGAATCTAATCAATAATCATTTTAGCAGAAGCGTAGGTGTAAGGGGAGCAGTAGTTGTTAGCTTCCCTGGCTTTTGGCTAAGATCAAGTGTAGTTGTTAGCCATTTAACAGGGGATGGAAGCTGTTTAGGAGTCTGTTGGTCTGAGCCTTGATGCACCGGCACCGCCTGCCAGACAGGAGCCTGGAGAATAGTCCATGTCTCGGGTGGCTGGAATCTTTTGCAATTTTTCAGCCCTTTCTGAGACATCGCCCGGCATGTACGTCCTGGATGGCTGGGAGCTCACCCCCAGTGATGCGCTGGGACGTCCACACCATCCTATGTAGGGCCTTCCGGTCGAGAGTGGTGCAATTGCCATGCCAGACGGTGATACAACCGGTCAGGATGCTCTTGATGGTACAGGTGCAAAAGTTCCTAAGGATCTGAGGGGCCACGCGGAATCGTTTCAAACCTCCTGAGGGAGAAGAGGCACTGCCGTGCTTTCTTCACGACTGTGCTGGTGTGAGAGGGCCATGTTAAGTCCTCCGTTGTGTGGAAGTTGAAGCTCTTGACCCTCTCCACTGTGGCCCCGTCGATGTGGGTGTGCACCCTCCCCTGTTTCCTGTAGTCCACGATCAGCTCCTTGGTCTTGCTGATGTTGAGGGAGAGGTTGTTGTATTGGTACCACACTGCCAGGCCTCTGACCTCCTCCCGACAGAATCAAACCTTTAGACGTCAATGTTAATTATCCTTCAATAAATCCCTGTAGGCTGTCTCATCACTGTTTGTGATCAGGCCTACTACCGTTGTGTTGTCAGCAAACTTGATGATGGAGTTGGAGTCGTGCGTGGCCACACAGTTGTGGGTGAACAGGGAGTACAGGAGGGGGCTAAGCACACACCCGTGGGGGGCCCCCTTGTTGAGGGTCAGCGTGGCAGAGGTGTTGTTACCTACTCTTACCACCTCAGCCCGTCAGGAAGTATAGGATCCAGTTACAGAAGGGGTGTTCAGTCCCAGGGTCGGCTCCTAAGCTTAGTGATGAGCTTGGAGGGCACTATGGTGTTGAACACTGAGCTCTAGTCGATGAAGAGCATCCTCACATAGGTATTCCTCCTTTCTAAGTGGAACAGGGCAGTGTGGAGAGCAATTGAGATTGCGTAATCTGTGGATATGTTGGGGCGGTATGCAAAATGGAGTGGGTCCAGGGTGTCTGGGTCTGGGATGATGGAGTTGATGTGTGCTATGACCAGCCTTTCAAAGCACTTCATTGTTACAGATGTGAGTGCTACAGGGCGGTAGTCATTGTGGCAGGTTGCCTTAGAATTTTTGGGAACAGGAATGGTGGTAGTCAGCTTGAAACATATGGGAGATGTGTGACAATACTCTTGTCTAAATGGTGATGACACCATAGAACAGACTTTGAATGTGCTTTAGGTGGTGTGTGTGTGTGTGTGTGTTTAGCAGTGAGTGTAAATGTTAAAAGAAAGTAAATAACAGCCCAGTGGTGAACTGAAAAAGCATCTGGAGGCCTCTCTCTCTCCCTCTCTGGCTGTAAAAAGTTGATTAGAACCTGTACTTAACGGGATAGTATAGCTGAACTGAACTATCCCTTCAATGATAGCAGCTGGACTTGACAAACTGTTCTCTTCTCTCCTCGTTTCTCCCTCAGAACCGAATGGAGGAGAGCAAAGCCTTGTTTAGGACCATCATCACATATCCCTGGTTCCAGAACTCCTCTGTCATCCTCTTCCTCAACAAGAAGGATCTGCTGGAGGAGAAGATCAATTACTCCCACCTGGTTGACTACTTCCCAGAGTATGACGGTGAGTGGCCGCACCCGTTTGCTATTTGGAGTCAGGGGCCCGACCACAAATTAAATTCCCTCAGGAAAAATAAAGTTCCCTAAAACTGTACTAGCCTCTATGCTTTATGACTTGTTAAAAGCACAAATGAGCCTTTATAATGTGTTATGACAAGGCTTGTAATATGTGTATGTCTCTAACATAGGTCCCCAGAGAGACGCCCAGGCGGGCCGCGAGTTCATCCTGAAGATGTTTGTGGACCTGAACCCGGACAACGACAAGATCATCTACTCCCACTTCACCTGCGCCACGGACACGGAGAACATCCGCTTTGTGTTCGCCGCCGTCAAAGACACCATCCTGCAGCTCAACCTGAAGGAGTATAACCTGGTGTGAAAGCCATAGAGTTAGAATCCTAGAAGGGACTTCTTCGGCATGAGCGGAGCACGACTGAGGCCGAGACCCTTCTCCAACATTGACAGACTGAATGTCAAACTGACTGTCAAAACAAACATCTAATGGTTGCGTAATGCTAATTTATTGCCATTGTTGACCCTTCCTTTCTTTTGTCTATTTAAAAGAAAAACATTATTGAGGGGGTTTGGGGGGTTTAAATGTCATTGTTGGATATGTACAGCACCGTTCCTCCAATTGTTTTAGGCTAAGCGTTGTGACGTTTTATTTTTAAGACATTTAAAGTGACAGCTGGGTTTTGTCCGCCTCTGATCTCGATTCCAAGGTGCTCCTGCCTTCTGTGTTTCTGATTTGACCCAGTCGGTCCATTCCACCGCCAGTCTGTGGCGTCCATTCTTCTGCCTAACACTTATTTTCCTCAGAAAGGGTGAAAAGGGTTGATACTGTGATTTTTTTAAGTGATTGTTTTTCATTATTGCATCAAATGATTTGGTAGCGTTTGACGTGGGAGTGGTTTGAGCCACACAGCAGGGCAGGAGGTTAGCCGTGTAACTAGGTTGTGGAGTGAGCACCATGATACTCATTGTCCATCACAGGCCCCGGGGTCAGGAAAAGGTTATTGATGAGACAGTGTTGAAGTCGCGCTGTGCCACGCTCACTTTTTTTAAGGTCCTGTTTATTGCCGACGCCAAAAGGACGTAGAGTAAGGTTAACTCAACGCTCCCCTTTGCACAGTTAACTAGAAAGTGTATTGGAAGCAAGACGGGACACAGCCTTTTGAAGGCACCAAGAGTTGCCAATGCACACGTGACCATTTTAAAGTGTTTCCCCCCGTTTCTGGTTATACACTCCTCCCCCATCTCGTATTCATTGTTGAATGCCAAAACCAGTCGTTTGAGTCAGTATGCCGAGCCTGACAAAACACACATTCACTGGAGTTCATAGAGTTGTTGTGTTGTTAATGCCAAATTGAGTGGCCAATCGTTTTGTGGTCATTGTATGGAAAATATAATACTATTGACAGTAGAAGCTGAAGTCCTCTGGTGACCAGTTGTGATTATGTGGTTGGTTGTATTCCATAGGCCCTTTTTATCCAAGTCTTGGGTTTGGTACACCTTACACACTATGAAATGGTTATTTTCTTTTGACCAGACGGAGGCGGGGACCAGGGGGATGGAGGACCTTGCTCTATTACTGATGGGTCACACAGATTCAGTTGTGAGAATCTGCTTTTGACAAGGGCTCTTCTCTCGTAGAGGGGCTGCTAGTCTTCTCTCACTGCCTGGACTGAGCTGGACCACCGCAAAGGCAGCTGTGGCAGCCAATCACAGTGCCAGTGTCTCACATAGACTGAGAAATCACAATGCAGCTCTGTCCTTTTGATTGTCCAATCACAGCCCAGCTGTCCGACTGTTTTAGTTTGTTAGCAGTGGAGATGATTAGCTGTTTCCCACGTTAAAAGGGGCAGTGGCTCTGACTCCCAGTTATTTCTCTGAGTATATACAGTTTTTGTAACAATTCCCTAAACATAACCCTGTAATTGACATTTTATTGAGGTATAGTGCAATTATGAATGCTATAATCATTTTACATACATCTCTCTCTCTCATATATATATATATATATATGGCAGCATCCATGTTGGCTTTGTAATCATTATTTTTTGGCAGATTGAATGTGCGGTATTGAAAAAATGTATCTATGTAATTGCATTGTATGTCTAATGTATGGCTAATTCGTTTGGGGGGAAATTATTTACGTTTGATTGTTTTTAAAAGGAGAATGTATATTTTTTCCCCAGTTCATTTCTCAACAAGAAATGAAGTGCAGTTTCAGAACTGCTTAAGGAGTAATCAATATGATCTAACGAAACAATATGCCAGAAGCAGCAATCACTTTTGCTAATTGACTTTCGTATAAAAAACTGCAGACTCAAATTACAGGGCTAATTCCATTGGTTTAAATCTAAATACTGGCTTCAGGAAAAGAGCACGTGTCATGTAGGAAAGACCACATCACGCATTCTCCGACTCCTTTCTTTATTTGACTACATTTGTTAGCTATTTTATTTATTCAAACAGGGTCTTGGAGACAGCACTCTGCAGTTTCCCCATTTCCCCTTGTCATCACCACACTGGGACTGTGCGTTCTGTTGGGGCTAATTGTTCATTGGCCATTTAACGTAATGCTGCACCCCCTGAGGTTTCTTATGTTAACATTTAAGACTGAGCTGTGACCAGGAGGACACTGTTCCAATGCCCAGTAAGAACAAGCTATTCGCCTCTCAAAAACACCTTCCAGTGTCTTTTTGCTGTCGAGGGTCCACGAAAACCACATCTACATTCGAACCACTCCCTAGTCCCTACATGCTTGATATTATCCTGGGTCGTGTTCATTATGCATGCAACAAAACCAAAAAATTAACAACAGAACAAGAACATTTGAGTTTTTCTTATTGCAGGAAGCCAGGTTTCAGTTGATGTTTTACGTTTGGTGCCTATTCAATGGAGTTAAGAACGCATTGTAAATTCATTCCTCGGCCAATGGAGCTAACCAACTGGTACCTTTTCGTATAGCTCAAATGGTTCGCACGTTGTCAAGCGGGCGGTCACGTGTGTTGGCAAGGTAGAGGACCCTGGTTCTAAGCAGTCCGAGGCAAGTTCTGGGAGGCAGCGCTATATGCTAAGCTAGCACACTGAATCCGGTTACACATAATAAACACGACCTAGTGCGTTCAGATCTATAACACTGAAGGGGTAGGGGGCTATGGGATGGAACATGTGGGCACTTGAGTACCGGGGTGGGTGATAGGTTAGAATGCAGGTCGGGGACAAAATGTGGCACTTGCCAAAAAAAGAATGTGCACCACGATCACAATATGCTAGGAACCCAAATTTGTTTGAATGGATATATTAATGGATGGTACATTAATAAAAGTGCAGTCGCAAAAAAACATCAAGCGCTATGATGAAACTGGCGTTTCGTGCTTTTGTTTTGATGGCCAATCATCAGAATGTACAGATTTGTTTATGAACAAGTGATAGAAAAAAGTTAACTTGTACATGTTGTCTTATTGTGGGAGCTGTGCCTCCTGCTCTCATTTAATTAAGGAACACTTCATCATATGTTACCTCTCTCTGAATGAGACTCCTCTGTGAACATGTTTCAGTATTCACACAGACCAGAAGGCTAGGAAGCCAGCTAGAACGTTTCCCAAGGAAGACAAATAAAGTGAGTACAGCAAAGTATTTTCCTACAATAAATTTGCAACACACACACATACATAGAGACAGTGCAGATAAAGACGCCATAAAGAATTCCTATCCTGGAGTTGCTTGCCGGATATTTACCTTGTGAGGTGACTGGCTTAGTTGCAACAGACAGGTAAACCCTGCAGAGGAGTTCAAGAGGACTCATATTTATGTTACATTTGATTGAAATGTTAGACTTAATATAATTAGCCCAAACAAAGAATTCAACTAATCTTATTTCTAAAGCAGGAAGACTAAACTGGGAGTCTTGGTGTAGTGTTCCTGTTATCCTTTTGTCATGTGGTCCTAGATATCCAATTGGCCAGGTCAAATATTGTTACATTACAGTGCTTCCTGCCAGGGCCGGTTCCAGGCATAAGTGACATAACCCCCGACTGCTCGGGGGCCTCTGAACAATAAAAAGAGATATGCAGTACCAGTCAAAAGTTTGAACACACCTACTCATTCAAGGGTTTTTCTTTATTTTTACTATTTTCTACATTGTAGAATAATAGTGAAGACATCAAAACTATTAAATAACACATACGGAATCATGTAGTAACCAAAATGTTATATTTGAGATTCTCCAAAAAAGCCACCCTTTGCTTTGATGACAGCTTTGCACACTCTAGGCATTCACTCAACCAGCTTCATGAGGTAGTTACCTGGAATGCATTTCAATTAACAGGTGTGCCTTGTTAAAAGTTAATTTGTGGAATTTTTTCCCTTCATGCGTTTGAGACAATCAGTTGTGTTGTGACAAGGTAGGGTTGGTATACAGAAGATAGCCCTATTTGGTAAAAGACCAAGTCCATATTATGGAAAGAACAGCTCAATTAAGCAAAGAGAAATGACAGTCCATCATTATTTTAAGACATGAAGGTCAGTCAATCTGGAAAATGTCAAGAACTTTGAAAGTTTCTTCAAGTGCAGTCGCAAAAAACATCAAGCGCTATGATGAAACTATCTCTCATGAGGACCGCCACAAGAATGGAAGACCCAGAGTTACCTCTGTTTCAGAGGATAAGCTAATTGGAGTTACCAGCCTCAGAAATCGGCTATTAACTGCACCTCAAATTGCAGCCCAAATAAATGCTTCACAGATTTCAAGTAACAGACACATCTCAACTGTTCAGAGGAGACTGCGTGAATCAGGCCTTCATGGTCGAATTTCTGCAAATAAAGCACTACTAAAGGACATAAATAAGAAGAAGAGACTTGCTTTGGCCAAGAAACACGAGCAATGGATATTAGACCGGTGGAAATCTGTCCTTTTGTCTGATGAGTCCAAATTTGCGATTTTTGGTTCCAACCGCCAGGTCTTTGTCAGACACAGAGTAGGTGAACGGATGATCTCCGCATGTGTGGTTCTCACTGTGAAGCATGTAGGAGGAGGTGTGATGGTGTGGGGTCCTTTGCTGGTGACACTGTCTGTGATTTATTTAGATTTCAAGGCACTCTTAACCAGCATGGCTACCACAGCATTCTGCAGTGATACGCCATCCCATCTGGTTTGCGCTTAGTGGGGCTATCATTTATTTTTCAACAGGACAATGACCTGAAACACACTTCCAGGCTGTGTAAGAGCAATTTGGCCAAGAAGGAGAGTGATGGAGTGCTGCATCAGATGACCTGRCCTCCACAATCACCCGACCTCAACCCAATTGAGATGGTTGGTTTGAGAAAAGCATTCCAGGTGAAGCTGGTTGAGAGAATGCCAAGAGTATGCAAAGCTGTCATCAAGGCAAAGGGTGGTTACTTTGAAGAATCTCAAATATGAAATATATTTTGATTTGCTTAACACTTTTTTGGTTACTACATGATTCCATATGTTTTATTTCATAGTTTTGATGTCTTCACTATTATTCTACAATGTAGAAAATAGTAAAAATAAAGAAAACTCTTGAATCAGTAGGTGTTCTAAAACTTTTGACTGGTCGTGTATATATTTTAGGAACTGGAGTCGGGGTCTCAACTTACTATTGAGTGATAGAATAGTAGAATACACCAGGTGTAATTTCATCAGCAGTTTTATTTTGTTATGTCAGTCACTGACAGTCACTTAATTAGCCATGTCAATTTTTACATTATTAGTTAATCTAGCCAGGTATCTAAACTTATAGTAATCATAGTAATCATGTAGAAATGCAGAAAACGTGCTTTAAAACTGCCACATTTTCTCTACACCCCATGGAAAAATGTGTAGAATTGCAGGAAATGAACTTTCCTCTCCACCGTCAACAGGGGAGCTGCTAAAATATTTTGTGCAAGGTGGGGGGCCCTCCACCCAAACCTTGCTTAGGGACCCTAAAAGGCTAGAGCCGGCCCTGCTTCCTGCAGGCTCCTTGTAAGTAACTATATCATAGTCAGGCATCTACTGTAGGCGCGCCGGTCCCCGCCCCGGTGGAGATGTGTCCTATTGCCTTGGATAAAGTTCAGGATGTGACCAAGCGCCAGGAAACATATGCGCACTGCCAGTCTAACGTTCACCCACAGCTTGTAGCTGTTACCTGTAGAGCAGGAGGTTAGTATTCCTATACCGACAACTGGGAAGGAGACGATTTCGGAACTTCAGACAGAAAGATCAAAACGGGAAAACGAAAATAACAATTTATTTGCTATGCGCATTCCGACCGGGAGGAACTAATCGGACAGACAGGTTGGCCTTTCATTGGGACTCCTGTGTCTACTGCTCCATCTTCTCAAGTGCTGTAAGTGCAAACAGAGGGAACATTGGACAGTGACTGCGTCAATGATGGCTGGATGTTGTATGTCGGCGGAGGAGAAGGAGAATCAGAGAATCAATCAGGAGATTGACAGGCAGCTGCGGCGGGACAAGAAAGACTCGCGCAGGGAACTCAAACTGCTGCTATTAGGTGAGAGCTATCACATCTGTCAATAGGTACACACTGCTTAGTGCATAGCCACGGCTGTAGCCAGGGTCCAATACATTTGAAGAAAGTTTAAGCTCATTTACTTAATTTCTTTACAATTTAAAAACGTTAAAATGCTATTTGGAGAAGAGCAAAAACAAGCAAAAATGACCCCAGCCATTATCAATCACATTGGTTGCTGCAGCTTCATTCACCTCAGTCGATCTACAAACACATAGCCTATTAGCTATAGCTGCTACACATTAACTCACACTAACTCAGCACCGGGATTAAAAACTATAATTGAATATGTACAGAGGGGAAAGTATTTTATTAACAAATGGTAAACAAATAAGTTTGCTTGACATAATATGTTTTTATTGTTGCAGTTTTAGAGCAGATTTCCTGCAATTCTACACATTTTAATATGGGGTGGGGAGACATTTTTGCAGTTGTAAAGCACATTTTATGCAATTCTACACATTTTGCCATGACTTATGACATGTTAAGTGTGGGTACCCTGGAGTTCTGGACCCCTGAGCAGGTGCCCTGTGTGCCTAGTCGGTAATTCATGTTAACTACAAGTTTAGATAGCTGGTTTAGTTAGACTAAATAGACTAATTTATCCCCCCAAAATTACTGACATGGGCTAATTGACTGACTGTCAGTGAAGGAGATATAACACGAGGAAAACTGCTGATGCACAGCCAAGTTTAGAAATTGGCTACTAGGCAAAGCGTGGACCACACCTGTCCATAGGTGTCAAGTCAGGTGAGGAAAGGATCAGTAGGCTAGGCTATCACAGACGTGCTAATACATTCTGATAATTGTTAGACTATAACACATTTAATATATTAGGTAATAGGCCTATAATGTGTCCATGCTGTGCAGACATGTGAGCACATTCCTTTTTTTTTATCTCCTTTTAATTTCATTTCCTTCACCCAGACTTCACCCTCCCTCTCCGGATGTGGTTGTGGTGCGCTCTGGCACTGTTCACTGAGCTTGGCACAGTTGTTCCACATTGTTCCATAATGTCAGCACTGCACAACTTCTCAACATAGCCTAGGCACTCACACTTTTTTCCTAGGCTATTAGCATAACTTTTTAAAAATATTGCCAAGGCTTACTAAACAGTTGTGCTGCTCAGATAGAAGGCGCCTTTACAACTAGCCCATTCATAGACAGCAATGTTAAACATATACCGTTGTATTTACGAACCTGCCTGCCGTCCAGGGGCAAATGCATCGACGCTGCCCAGAAGCTCTGTCTAAATGTCAATACGCTTCACTTGCAATACAGTTTTGGAAACATTTGGTACTGAACTTTCATATCGACGAGAAATCATTTTCAAAAAACAAAAGGTTAAATTACTACACACCTTTATAGAGTTAGAGTTAAGGTTCCGGCTCCTTAGCCATACATTATTGGGCTACTTTGCACCCAGTCGAGAGAGGTGAATGAAATTGTACTGGTGAAAACATTTGATGGCTTCACTTTCATTGTCAACAAATAGAATAGCCTACTTTCCTAACAACTAATAATAACTAACTGCGAAGCTTTCAATTACGAAATGTTGGTGGCTTGCCTTGGGGCGTTGGCCCACCGATGTGTTTGTAGTCGCAGGTAGCTGGTGTACCACGGTTATTTTCTCATGCAAAGTCATGCAAATACAACTGAGAGTATCATTTCAGTTTTGCCTGATCAACGCTCCTGGAAAGTGTGCTCTAAACACACACCCAAAAGTCTAGAATGAAAAAAGAAGGGCTTGTAACGCACATTCTCATATAAACAAGTTTTATGTAAATGTCATAAACACTGGATATCTTAAGTTTCTAATAGATCTTCACCTGTTAAACACCACAAAACCATTATGAAAGCCATATCTTATGTTAAGAATACATCAGAATGTATCATAGACATGTCTACAACTTGAATATCTTTGTTTGCCATATAGCAGATGAACATAGGCCTAGTTGTGCTATAAGGAAAAACCTTAGATGGTGCTCTTCTGTCCAGTGTGTGTGTGAGAGGCAGTGAAGTGTGTGAGCCACTACATGTCCCTGAAGGTATCATTAGACCAGTGACTGCCCACAGTAAAACTCATGGGAGACATTCAGCACATGATGAAAAGGTTGATACTGAAGGCTTTCTGGGCCAGACCTACATATGATCACCATGTGTATTGTGTAACACTTTGAACTATTGCTTGTTAGCATTGGTGAACAGAGGGCATCAGTCATCACCGCAGGCAAGGTAACTTACTTTTCACGTGAGTGTGGTTCAACGGACCACCTCTGTTTTTACACCAGCATCTGCCTCCTCATGCTTCAGTAAGAGACTATACAGATTCTGCAGCAGGGCTTTGTGTAGGCTACTGTCCTCACACCTTAGCTCCGACAAATGAGGAAGTGGAGGTTTGTGTGTCTGTTTCTGTGGTCAGAGGGGCAAGCTGGGTGGTTATGGTTATAGCTAATGCCTGTAATGCCCACAGCTGAATGCTCCTCTGAGCGGGGGAGGGGCCAGCTGGGCAGACAGATAGACAGACAGACAGACAGACAGACAGGGAAGCGGACTGGTGGTGGTAACCACAGTGGTAATACTGGTATGGTAATAACCCAATTTCACTATTACATCACTGTGTAAACCAAGGGTGCATGACATATGACCGTGCGCTCCAGATGAGGGCTGAAATCCAATTCAATCCGTCATGGTCGTCGTAGTAAGAAAATAATAGGCTGAATCTCTTTTAGAATGGTTTTGGTTAAAACAAACTACTAAAAGTTTAACTTAACCCAGATAGAAACTGTAGAAATTATAATTTACCTTTGTATATATTTTCAAAATAATTCATAATTCTTTGAACTATAACCTGACATGTCAACTTCTAAACACGGGATGTTAAAGGGATAGTTCAAATGACAAAATGACATTTGTTTCCTTACCCTATAAGCAGGCTATGGACAAGGTAGGCCAGAAATCCATGCTTTGGTTTAGTTTCCCTGGGGCGGGTTCCAAATGCTAATGTTTTATCATTTGTGGCACAAATCCCATTCAAGTCATGGAACCGATATTAGCATGTTCAAATCATCTATAAGTGACTTTGTTGAGCTTCACAATCAAATGTAGATACTTTCGGATGATTTGAACTATCATGCAAACACACAGGCAACTTTTAAAATTGCGCTGTAAAGTTACAGAATAGATGTCCCAAATTCTATACATATCGGAGAGGATTGGACAGGTGTAAGCAATACAACATCATTTCTAGTAGCCTATTAGAGGGCAAGTTGGAGCTACTGTCATATCGCTTAAACCTGTCACATCCTCTCAGATTGCGACAATTGTCTAGGGGGTAGGGACTAGGGGTTGTTTCTGGACAGTACCCTTAAATCTCCTGCCTGCTTCTCCAAACATTGCTATGAAATCTTAACCTTTGACCCTTGTCTCTCTATTGAGACTGCCTGGGAGACTGAATCAAATTCAGCACCATGCCTTCACATCCTATATTAGAGATTCAGTCAGAGAAAATGTTACAGTGATGTGGTCAAACATACAGTGCATTCGGGAAGTATTCAGACCCCTTGACTTTTTCAAAATTTTGTTACGTTACAGCCTTATTCTAAAATGTATTAAATAGTTTGTTTTCCCCATCATAAATCTACACACAATAGCCCATAATGACAAAGCAAAACAGGTTTTCAGAAATGTCAGAAAAAAACTGAATTATCACGTTTACATAGGTATTTAGACCATTTACTCAGAACTTTGTTGAAGCACCTTTGGCAGCGATTACAGCCTTGAGTCTTGGGTATGACGCTACAAGCTTGGCACACCTGAATTTGGGAAGTTTCTCCCATTCTTCTCTGCAGATCCTCTCAAGCTCTGTAAGGTTGGATGGGGAGTGTCGCTGCACAGCTATTTTCAGGTCTCTCCAGAGATGTTCGATCGGGTTCAAGTCCGGGCTCTGGCTGGGCCACTCAAGGATATTCAGATTCTTGTCCCCAAGCCACTCCTGCGTTGTCTTGGCTGTGTGCTTAGGGTCGTTGTCCTGTTGGAATGTGAACCTTCGCCCCAGTCTGAGGTCCTGAGCGCTCTGGAGCAGTTGTCATCAAGGATCTCTCTGTACTTTTCTCTCGTTCCCTCAATCTCCCAGTCCCTGCTGCTGAAAAACATCCCCACAGCATGATGCTGCCACCACCATTTTTTTTCACCTTTATTTAACCAGGTAGGCCAGTTGAGAACAAGTTCTCATTTACAACTGTGACCTGGCCAAGATAAAGCAAAGCAGTGCGACAAAAACAACAACACAGAGTTACACATAAACAAGCGTACATAATAGAAAAATCTATGTACAGTGTGTGCAAATGTAGAAGAGTAGGGAGGTAGGCAATAAATAGGCCATAGAGGCAAAATAATTCTAATTTAGCATTAACACTGGAGTGATAGATGTGCAGATGATGATGTGCAAATAGAGATACTGGGGTGCAAAAGAGAAGGGGATAAATAACAATATGGGGATGAGGTAGTTGGGTGTGCTATTTACAGATTGGCTGTGTACAGGTACAGTGATCGATAAGCTGCTCTGACAGCTGATGCTTAAAGTTAGAGAGGGAGATATAAGACTCCAGCTTCAGTGATTTTTGCAATTCGTTACAGTCATTGGCAGCAGAGAACTGGAAGGAAAGGCGGCCAAAGGAAGTGTTGGCTTTGGAAATGACCAGTGAAATATATCTGCTGGAGCGTGTGCTACGGAGTGGCTTCCGTCTGGCCACTCTACCATAAAGGCCTGATTGGTGGAGTGCTGCAGGGATGGTTGTCCTTCTGGAAGGTTTTGCCACAGAGGAACTCTGGAGATGACCAAAGCCCTTCTCCCCCGATTGCTCAGTTTGGCCGGGCAGCCAGCTCTAGGAAGAGTCTTGGTGGTTCCAAACGTCTTCCATTTAAGAATGATGGAGGCCACTGTGTTCTTGGGGACCTTCAATGCTGCATAAATGTTTTGGTACCCTTCCCCAGATCTGTGCCTCAACACAATCCTGTCTCTGAGCTTTACAGACAATTCCTTGGACCTCATGGCTTGCTTTTGCTCTGAAATGCACTGTCAACTATGGGACCTTATATAGACAGGTGTCTACCTTTCCAATTCATGTCCAATTAAATGAATTTACCACAGGTGGACTCCAATAAAGTTGCAAAAACATCTCAAGGATGATCAATGAAAACGAGATGCACCTGAGCTCAATTCGAGTCTCATAGCAAAGTCTGTAAATAAGGTTTTTCTTATTTTTTTAAACCTGTTTTCACTTTGTCATTATGGAGTATTGTGCGTAGATTGTTGAGGAAAACAATTAATTGAATCCATTTTAGAATGAAGCCGTGACGTAACAAAATGTGGAAAAAGGGAAGGGGTCTGAATACTTTCTGAATGCACTGTACATTCATACAACATATTTGTTGAACCAGCTCAGGCTGGTAGTGTGTGAGGACGTGGTGTTCTTGCAGTAGGACTCGGAGAGGAATGCTAGCAGCAAGAGTGTGTGATGGGGTCTGCAGAGAGGAGCTGAGAGAGCCGATAAACATGTCCAAACAACCACAGACAGAACCTCTGACAGTCTACAGAGCATCACCGTCCCTCACCCTCACACCACACACACACTTCTCTTTGCCCAACAGATTGGCCATTACAGTAACACACACGCACGCAAGATTGTGCACACACACAAATGTAGGTTCTTATGCAGCCCCTTTTTTTGGCCTGACGACACATTCTGAATGTTATGCTTCTGCTCTAGCAATCACTCCATAAGAAAGGCTAGTAGGTGTGGCGTTTGTGGATGGGTAGTCAGGCTAGCCCTTTTTAACTGCAGGTCCAACAATGTTAGTTTTTCTTTAAATACAATGATCAGTTCACACACTTTGCCCTTTAGTGATGCTGGGTGACCTATGGGTGGGTAGCCAAATAATTACCAACTTTATCTTCCTGGTGTTCATTTTTTTGACACAAGATCAGGAATCATTGAGAGTGAACAGTTTCCAGAGTATAATTCATCATCAACAATCATCTACTATATATTTTTGAAGGCAATGGCCAATAGAAATGGTCAAATCAAGGGTTTTCTGCATGGATGGGATGCTGCATGTATACTGAACAGAAATATAAACGCAACATGCAACAATTTCTAAGATTTACAGTTCATATAAGGAAATCAGTCAATTTAAATACATGAATTAGGCCCTAATCTAAGTTTTCACATGACTGGGAATACAACCATGCATCTGTTGGTCACAGATACCTTTAAAAAAAGGTAGGTTGTGGATCAGAAAACCAGTCAGTATCTGGTGTGACCATTTGCCTCATGCAGCGCGGCACATCTCCTTTGCATAGAGTTGATCAGGATGTTGATTGTGGCCTGTGGAATGTTGTCCCACTCCTCTTCAATGGCTGTGGGAAGTTGCTGGATATTGGCGGGAACTGGAACACACGTATATGTCGATCCAGAGCTTCCGAAACATGCTCAATGGGTGACATGTCTGGTGAGTATGCAGGCCATGGAAGAACTGGGACATTTTTAAAACATGAGGTGATGGCGGCGGATGGATGGCACGACAATAGACATCAGGATCTCTGTGTCACGGTATCTCTATGCATTCAAATTGCCATCGCTAAAATGCAATTGTGTTTGTTGTCCGTAGCTTATGCCTGCCCATACCATAACCGCATCGCCACCATGGGGCAATCTGTTCACAACGTTGACATCAGCCAACCACTCGCCTACAGTGAGTGGTTGACATCAGCCAACCACTCGTCTGCAATCTGTCGGGTACAGTTGAAGTCCGTGAAGAGCACACTTCTCCAGCATTCCAGTGGCCATCGAAGGTGAGCATTTGGCCAGTGAAGTCGGTTACGACGCCAAACTGCAGTCAGGTCAAGACCCTGGTGAGGATGACGAGCACGCAGATGAGCTTCCCTGAGACGGTTTCTGACTGTTTGTGCAGAAATTCTTAAGTTGTGCAAACCCACCGTTTCATCAGTTGTCCGGGTGGCTGGTCTCAGACAATCCCGCAGTTTAAGAAGCCGGATGTGGAGGTCCTGGGCTGGTGTGGTTACACGTGGTCTGCAGTTGTAAGGACGGTTGGACGTACTGCCAAATTCTCAAAAATTATGTGGCTTATGGTAGAGAAAATAACATTGAATTGTCTGGCAACAGCTCTGGTGGACATTCCTGCAGCCAGCATGCCAATTGCACACTCCCTCAACTTGAGACATCTGTGGAATTATGTTGTGAGACAAAACTGCACATTTTAGTGGTCTTTTATTGTCCCCAGCACAAGGTGCACCTGTGTAATGATCATGCTGTTTAATCAGCTTCTTGATATGCCACACCTGTCAGGTGGATGGATTATCTTCACAAAGAATAAATGCTCACTAAAAGGGATGTAAACAAATTTCTGCACAACATTTTCAGAAATACGCTTTTTGTGCAAATGGAACATTTCTGGGATCTTTTATCTCAGCTCATGAAACATGGGACCAAGACTTTACATGTTGCATTTATATTTTGTTCGGTATAAGTGTAACTGTCACGAGGGGAACTAGGGGAGTTTTGTGGTAGGGACGGGGAGAGCAATGACAACCCCCCCCCCCACCCCCAATATACTCTAGAATCAAAACGTATTGAACTGGAAATCATAAAGTTCTTCGATGATGGGTGGTGGGCTTTGTATTATATTTTTAAAAGTAGGGGTCTGAAAGAATGCATAATTACTGTAAGCATAAAATAGTAGGTGTATAGGCCTATAGCTAAATCATGTTCTGTTCTCTGTGTGAAGGTCCTAATGGATGGAATTAAGTTGGTATATTAATATAATTCATATAACTCATTGTATTGATTTGGAACACTGCCGTAACTTTCTAATCTCAATGGCAAAAGGATGGATCAACCCTCTCCAGTACAGTGTTTAAAATTGTATTGTATCTCTATCTCTATGGTTTAATAGGTCATGAGGGTAAGTGCAAATACCAGCTCCCCCTCTGACTGCTTTGGACAGTTGTACATGCCAACTCTCCCTTTTGATTGGTCAACTTAATGTTCACAAGTGCCTGTGACCTCTTTGATTGGTCATGGTCAGGCACACGTCCCTGCCCATTATGTCTGATTGATGGATGGATGTGGCGGCTTATTGAGGACATGTTTTCATGTTGTTCTCATTAGAATATTGACTGGCTAATTTTGAAAGTCAAATTCATTCAAATTTGTCAAAGCCTATGTACAGATGTCTGCAAATACAGTTTCCTTAGCAACAACTTACTTATTTGGTTTTAGTCTCTTGGAAACCCTCCATCTCAACTCTCACACGTACAAACAGACTGTAAGAAGCATTTTTGAAGACCACTTCCATTGTCCTCCAAGAGTAGCTTAATGTTTTGCTAGAAGGTGGGTGTGTGTTTGAGTGAGGTGCATTGGATTCGCAAGCAACTAAAGACAGAGGAGACCCAGCAACAGAGGAACTTGTGTTCTGAATCTGTTGGTGTCTGGTGTGTGTTGGCAGCATTTATTCCTATGCTGACATGTTTAAATCCTGAGAGGAACTGTGACTAAATGGTGGTCAGGAATGAGCCCGTCTTTGACTTCCTCTCAGAAACGACGCTAAACAGTTTACAGAACGAGAGAAGACTGTTACCCAGCTGGCCCCCTCTTTAAACAGCACACTTCTCAAGAACAAGCTTCTCTCCTCTCCCCATCCCCCTTTCTCGCCTCGCTTTCCTTTTTCTCGTCTCTTTTTCACCTCGGCCTATCCAGGTGAATTCCTCTAAGCTGACAATCCGGAGTCACTCTCTTCCATTTCCCAACCACTTCAAGAGAAGTTAACAATCTGGTTGCAACAAGAGTATTGCATAATACATGCTCCGTTACAGCTCTTCCCTGTTTTGGGTCTCTGAGTGTCTTCACATGATATATTTTTGATCAAGGTCCCTATTCTATTCATCAATGAATCTGTCAATCATTTATGGCCTCGGAGCAGTTCACTTAATATGTGTTGCTGTTGCCCGACTCATTAGATAATGTGTGTGTATCAGTGCTGTGATTGGGGGATGAGGCTCAACCTAATCCTGCCATAGTGCTGATATAATGTGTCCAGATTTATATTTTCAGAGGCACAGAAACAAAAACACAGCTGGGAGTGAAGGCTGCCGTGCCACTAGAGCACTGCTGCTGGGATACATACAAAGGACAGAGACCCTGGCTCTAAGGTCTCCTTGTCAACTAGACACACACACTACTCATTGTTCCTACAGTAGCAGGGTGGATGGATGTTTTTTTCAGTGTGTGTTTACATCCTGGTGTGGTTGTTTGTGATGGAGTTAACCGCGGGTGATTCATAGAGCAGCGGAGGTGGGGTTATACAGTCACAGGCTCTGCTGTTCTATCTGCTGGACACTCATTGCTCTCCTGGCCCTCTCCTCTTCCCTGGGCCCTACTCATTCCCTCTGCGGCAGTAGTAGCATTTACTGGCAACTCACTGAAGACCACATTGAGTGTTTCCCTGTGACTTCAGCAGACCTGGAATTCTTATATATTTTGTAGACTTTATTGAGACAGTTATGATGAATGAATCAGAAAGGGAGGCCATTGGGAAGGGAGGACGCAGAGATCAAACCCCTGTCTCCGGTGGGGAGATGTATACACTGTATCTAGAGCCAGGAGCTTTACCACTAGACCACGTGCTCTGCACTGCTCTAGTGCAGGTCCTGTTGGATAATGAGATTGAGTACTTTGGCTTTTGATATGTTGCTGTTGGTGGACCAGGTGCTGAGCGTATCTAGTTGCTTCGGCATTGATGATGGTTGCTGCAGCTTGCTTGTTTCAAGTCTATTTATGTCACTGACATATTTCTGCACAGGGTCGGCAGCCTTTTATTCAGCATCATTGATGAGGGAAAGGAGTAGGACTGGGGCAAATAGAGTGCCTTGGGGAACACCACATGTAAGGGGCTGTATTGGGATCAACCCTGTCTCTTTCCTCCCTCCTTTCTGCCAGGTACTGGAGAGAGTGGGAAGAGCACCTTCATTAAACAGATGAGAATCATCCATGGCGCCGGCTACTCAGAGGAGGACAAGCGCGGCTTCACCAAGCTGGTGTACCAGAACATCTTCACTGCCATGCAGTCCATGATCCGCGCCATGGAGACCCTCAACATCCCCTTCTCTGAGGCCCAGAATAAGGCAAGAATCCCAGCAACATTACACTTCAGCCCTACCTCAGTACTGGCTGATCACGGAGCCAAAGAGTTTCGTTTTTCTTTGTGAAGTGTTTTAAAGCATTTTCCGTTGCGTGCCCCAAGGAACACGCCCCAACCATCTTGTCTGCTCCCTCCCTCCCAGGGCTATGCCAGCTTGTTGAGTGAGGTGGAGGTGGACATGGTGAATGATCTGGAGAAAGGCCATGTGGACGCCATCAGGAGCCTGTGGATGGACAGTGGAGTGCAGGAGTGCTACGACCGTCGCAGGGAGTACCAGCTATCTGACTCCGCCAAATAGTGAGTAGACTTAGGTCATAGGGCCAGGAGTTTTTCTTGAACTGGTCATGATCAGGAAAACCACAGGTCAGGTAACTTGGCCTTAGCCAAAGACAACATGTCTATTGCCAAAAAGTAATGACACTATAACGTAAGACTGCAAAGCCGTAAAAAAATGTTAGTCCCTGAGCCAAGCGGTTGCTTCCAGGCCTGTTGTGTTGAGGGTTAATAGGCCTCCACTGGGTTTGTGGATTGGGCAGGCTTCATGCAGTACATGGTTTGCTCCACCCCACAGGCACATAGGGAGCTTTTATTCCTCCCACTCTTGTGTCCAGGTGAGATTTGTGTTCAAGTCATCAGTGGGTGCGTCTTTACAAATTTAGCGCGTCAGGTGTGGGGCATTGAAGACTATTTTCAATCATTTTGTGGGTAGTTTCGAGTCTCGGGTTTTGGGGGGGGGGGGGGGGGGTGACGTTTGTCAGGGAGGGAGTCAGGAAAGCGGGTAGATCGTAATGTGTCAGTGATGATGCGCGTGGTGGTGTTTAGCTGTGTCAACTCTGTGTGCGTGTGACAACCTTGACCAGACAGGTGCACAGTACTCTGCCGTTCAATGAACCTTAATTAAAGATGAAATCTGTGCTGCTGCAATGTTTCCCCTGCATGCCCTATAAGAGAACTAAATCAATATTCATACTGGAATGTAAATATGCTGCCAACAAGCCCTGTTTAATTACGTGGACAATATTTGAACTCTAGCTGGGTTTTCTTCAGCGTATACCAAGGTAAAGTATGTGTATCATTGGTTGTGGTATCATTGTTCTTCTTTTCTCTTGGCGAGCACACATCATTCCCTTCAACTTTTTCTTCATGTGTTGTTCAGTTATCTGAGTGACATGGACAGGATCGCAGAGCCCTCCTACCTGCCCACCCAGCAGGACATCCTGAGGGTCCGAGTACCTACAACAGGCATCATCGAGTACCCCTTCGACATGGAAAACGTCATCTTCAGGTGAGGTACACTTTGGTTCTCCGATCGCCACTGAGCGTCCTACATACGAGAAACACTACAGACCCATTTCCTGTCTGTGTCATGAAAATTTGCACAGGCAGATCCAAATCAGAAAGGGGTGGGTTTACATGGGAGCGGATAGAGAATGTTTTCATGGTCATCACTCAAGTTTAGCAAGATCCCAACTTCAGCGTTAGCTATCCTGCTACAGAGCTTTTTTGTTGAGGATGTGCGCATCACTCGTACGAGATGTTTGCTTGTAAACAACAAATATGTCTGTCTATTGGTATACAATAAGCAGCGCTCCAAACATTGGCTTGTTGTGACAGGATGGTGGACGTGGGGGGTCAGAGGTCAGAGAGGAGAAAGTGGATCCACTGCTTTGAGAACGTCACATCCATCATCTTCTTGGTGGCGCTTAGTGAGTACGACCAGGTGCTGGCTGAGTGTGACAACGAGGTGAGCTCCCTTCAGTCAGAGCACCGTCACCGGGCCTTTGCCTGATACACTTGCAGGTCGCATTCGTTGAGCTAACACGCTGTCATGTAAAATTGATGAGTAAAATAAGCTATTAAGTCAAATGTACCTCACATTGAAATGCATAAGTTAAATGTATCTCACAAATTCGATGAGTATGGGCCATCATATCCACTTACTGTACGTGCATCAACTTCCCCTAGAACCGTATGGAAGAGAGCAAAGCTCTCTTCAAGACCATCATCACATACCCCTGGTTCCAGCGCTCTTCTGTAATCCTTTTCCTCAACAAAACTGACATCCTAGAGGAGAAGATCACACGCTCCCACCTTGTCAACTACTTCCCAGAATACACCGGTAAGCTCTAGTAGTGTTTGTGTTGTGTGTGACCGCTATTCTTATGTGTATAGTAAGTAAACATTACTTAACACACACATGACCAACCTGGTATCAAAGCCAGGCTGCCACATGACTCAAGAACACGTTAGCCCACTGAGCTAAAGCCTAGGCATTCGTTCTGGGAGCTAACACATTTTCAAGTCTCAGGCAAGGTTACGCATCACGAGTGTAGTTCATCTAACAACCTCTGCTAGGTACACACATCATAACTAAAGCTCTTGTTTCCAGGGCCACAGAACGACCCTAAAGCAGCCAGGGAGTTCATCCTGAAGATGTACCAGGAGCAGAACCCAGACCGAGAAAAGACTGTCTACTCCCACTTCACCTGTGCCACCGACACAGAGAACATCCGCTTTGTGTTTGTTGCTGTCAAAGACACCATCCTCAGACACAACCTCAAGGAGTTCAACCTGGTTTAGAGGAGAGCTAGGGCTCCTGCAAGGTTAGGAGACATCTAGACTGGTCCGAGATGATGTGCTTCAGCTAACTTCTCTATCGTTGACATGAGTTGGTTAAAGCACATACAGATCTGGGATCTGGCTAGGAGACCTGAGACTAGATGTATAGGGTTAGGTTGGAAGGTCAGATTGATGTGCTAGAAGAATATGCTCGGACTGCCAGATTTGTAGTGCTGTTTTTCTGTCCAGGGTGCTTTTTAGGTTGAACATCTATACCAAGAGAAAAGCTCCTCTAGATAACTTTTCAAAAGGATGAAAATTATACTCATATGTATAGTGACAGGGATGCCAACGTTACGTTTTATTAAGTAAAATATATATTTTCTTTGAAACGGACGATTTTAATTTATTTGTTGTGGAGTTAGCACAGAGGAAGGAGTTAAAGTATAGCACCTTTAAATTTATGCAAAACTATGATCTAGCAATTACATACAACACTCCTCGGGATGTCTTTCCTTGAGCAGTAGTGTGATAGTGATGAGTGAGAGTGCAAGTGAAATTGTGAATTCAGTCCAAGTCTTTTACTTGTTTAAATGTGAGCAACACTTGGCCGTAAAAATGTAATGTTTTCATACAGATACTGTATTTATGTACTCCGTCATATATCTAAACAGTGAAGACGTGCATATTTTAGCCAAGTAATCAGTCTAAAGTGCCTTGTTTGTGAGAGGAATAACAGAATAACTCCAGTGGACTATAGGGACATTTACCAGAGACCTTCATTTAGGAGCAAATCCTTACTTCTACTTGATTCAAATTTTCAGTTGGTGTCAATGGGAAACTAAGTGAAAATTAAAAATTTGAAGTAGGAGTTAGGATTCACCACTAAGTGCATAAATATGAATAGGTATTCCTAACAACCGATTTTTGGTCATGAAAGAATTCCCCATTCATAGATTATGACCACTTACTTATTTAATATGTGCATCAAGTCATTTCTACATTGTTACATTTCAATAAATTGTTAGTCAAATGTACAATTTTTATTGATGCGTCACAGATTAAAAAGTGTCAAACAGAACTTGGAGAGAGAAATATGTGCTGATTGTATGTCGTTGTAGATCCCACCATGACAGAAAGACCCAATACCAAACAAATTAAATACCCTTTATTTTTCAAAAAATGGCAGAACTTTATCTGCACCAGTGATTTTATACCGCCTCACAATGAGAGCACTTGCTGACAAAGGCAAAACAGATTAAATAATTTAGTTACATTAATTAGTGACCCCAAACCAAAACAAACCTTTAAAACATTTGAGTATGAATGTAGCAGCTGACAATTTATAATTTATTTTAAATATATGTCTCTCCATTGCATAACTCTTCGTCGTTAATGGCATTGCATACCTGCTGTATAAAAACATGAAAATCGCCAATGATGAGATACAACCCCTCAATAGATTATCTTAAATCACAGCAGGCTGCTGAGGGGAGGATGGCTCATAACAATGGAGGGAATGGAATGGTATTAAACACATGGAATGGTACAGAACAAAACACATGGTTTCCATGTTTGATACCATTGAAATGTATTCCATTCCAGCCATTACTAGTCCTCCCCAATTAAGGTGCCACCAGCCGCCTGTGTCTTAAATAGAGAGATATATCTATACACAAAACTTCCAAAATAAAGGCTACACTTGAGTAAATGAGGGGTACAAATTATATTGAAGTCAGGTGCTTCCAATTGTGTGGTTCCTGAGTCAATTAAGCATATAACATCCCATCATGCTTTGGGTCATGTATAAAAATGCCCAGTTGCCCATGAGGGGTCTCAAAGGAGCATAGGGGGTTTAAAGGATGGTGTGGGTGTCTCAGTCACCAGATCCTAAGCATTTTCCACCACCATCAACAAAACAAAAGTATTACATTTATTGTGGAAGAATGGTATCGCATCCCTCCAATAGAGTTCCAGACACTTGTAGAATCTATTCCAAGGCGCATTGAAGCTGTTTGGGTGACCCAATGCCCTATTAAAGACACTATGTTGATGTTTCCTTTATTTTGGAAGTTATCTGTATATACACACAGGATACCCTATTGAAATCATTTTACAGCAGATTGACATGTACCGTAGAAAAATAGCATGCTTTTTTCGATCACGTGCAAAGTCATAGCTTGCAGAAATGTATAGAAAAACATAAGTTAGTGATTTAGGAAGAGGGGGAGTATTGGTACAGAATAACTATCACAACAAGCATATTAACAGTAACGTTTGTTACCCCCCCCATCCTATATCAACCAGTAAAATAACAATGTGTGTAACATATACACATCAAGGCAGTTAAACCCAGTGTTCCGAGTCCCACAATAATACTTCAAATTTGGCCACAATCTCTTTTCAAGCACATCACTCAGTAACTGGCAAACGGATTGAAATGTGATGGATAGGGCTACTTCAACAGTGGCAGTTTGAAAAGTCATTCAGGTACCCTACTTTTTCAACGAAAACAACAACAAAAAACGACATTTGGGGGAAAAGGAGAAATGTCTAGCACATAGTTGTGTACAATCGGAGCGGTGACATTGTGTAGGGTTTTGTGTTCGCCGTTCACAACAAACATCGTTTTACAGACAGACTGCAAGCTGATATAGAGATAGGGGCTGACTCCACACATCAGAACTAAAGCTCGTTTCCAGGGCTGCAGAATGACCCTAAAGCAGCCAGGGAGTTCATCCTGAAGATGTTCCAGGAGCAGAACCCAGACAGAGAAAAGACTGTCTACTTCACCTGTGACGCCGACAGAACATCCGCGAGAGGTTTGCCGCCTTCGAATACTCCCACCGCGGCCTCTTCGGGTACAACCTCATGCAGGCTTACGGTAGTGCAAGGAGTTAGCCGATATTGCTGTGTACAACCGAAACAGTGATGGTGTTTGTGATAGTGAAGTCCGTGTGTGTCTGCAAGATGTCCAGACAGTCCGTGTGTGAGAATGAAAGAGAAAGTCTAACCTGAGAGTTAGTAGTACACTGATGGAGGCACACCCTACTCTCCTAGCATGCATACACACACACTATAACAGTCAACGTTGTACTTTTGTCATGTCTCAGTGCTGGTTGGTGGCCCTATTAGAGTGGCCAATCAGTATTTGTGTAGACTCTCCCTGGCGTCTTCAAGCTTGGTAAGAACCCACTGCAGATAAACAAAACCACACACATTTTTTTTTTTTAAACTACACCATCAAAAGTCACATTACAACTTGGAACCACATCCTACATAAACTATTGTGTAAGTTGTGTGTTGTTCACTGACAAATACTGTTTACTGTCTATAAAGAAAGCAAAAACTGGCAGCAGTTTATATTTATGTTATGCTAACCCACCTTGGCTATTTCTGGACTTCTGAAGTTTATAATCTTCCCAAACTCTTTGGCATGAAACACAGACTTCACTCTCTCCTGAAACACACACAGGAAATAGTTTTTAGTTCAACACGACTTCTGAGAAATAGGGGGATGTACTGGTGAGATACTGTCGGCACTAGAACCTCTAAAACAGTCATTTTGAATGTATTGATTTTATTACTCTGCCATGTTTTAAAGTCATGTCCACCTCTGTCCTTGACTTGTCCTAAATAAGTCTGTAGAACACACTGCCCTTGTTAGAATCTTAACATCACAAACAGAACTGGAGTTTTAACCAGTTTTAGGAAGGCATGTCATTATTTGAATGGGTCCCCCCCCTCCTCCCGACAGCACGGCCTGCTCCACTCATTCTCCCGACATTGGAATAGAGCTCCCTCCCGCTGTGCAAAACAAGGCACATGCACAGCCGTTGTACTGAGGAATGACAAGACAGCACTCACACTTTACCAAAGCAAGTCAAGAAATAACATCACTGTCATGAGCACCATGCAGCCAACAGTTGCCATCGACGGGGACACGTTAAGAGAAAACGGGATACTACGACGCGCTACAACCAAGCAAAGGCATGTCAATATTACATAATACGCATCGCCATATATAGATCAACGTATGTGACGCATTATGCTCTTCTGTATAAACACGTGTTGTTTTTCCTATGGGAAAATCAATGCTCATGTTTTACTACTCTATACTGTTCCATAGGATGGTGTGTATGTTTTGGCTTAGAAGGCACGGCTGTACTCTGAAATGAGGCACCCGCCGGCTGGCCTGTTGCTGTTTTCTATAACTGGCTTGACTTGGCTGCTATCAACGCACAAGTGTTGTACAAGCAGTGCATCAACGACACCATGCCCAGGAGAGACTTCATCATGAGTCTGGCATACGGGCTACGTGACAGAGACATGGGGGCCAAGGCAGCAGCAAAGATTCCACACGAGCCAAATTGCGCACCGCTCCCAGGGGTGGAGACAGCGCCAGGTGGCCAGACGCACAAAGAACAGAACCCAAGACAGCTGTTTGTGGGAAGTGTTTCATGCAAGTGAAAGTGGTGCCATTGCCATTGATGCCATTGCTTAAAATGCAAACCATGTAAGCATGAGCTGACAATAATTGACTGCTGTCATATCAACACATTCATTATAAAACGCAATTATTGATTTTGTGCAGATTTTCACTAATTATCAAGCACATTTGGCGCTTATAATGATGTTTAGGTTACTCTTTTAATCATTTGACCGAGCGTATTGCTGACCTGGCTTTGTGGTTGGGGTATTTTGTAAAAAAACAAAAAAAACACATGATTTCTGTTTCATAGTTGTAACAAAAGACCATGACTATAAAATTGATTGAACAGTTCAATTTGTGTTTTTACATATAGCCTACAGTAACAAACTAATGAAAATGCTATTTTATTATTATAAAATGTTACTTAATTAACGCCTTCATGAACACAACCAAATTATTATTTTACCAATAGCATATATGAAACGTATTAATTAGACTGTCAGAAAGTTGTAGTCAGAATGACTGCTCATTAGCTGGAAGGGGTGTTCCTCGAGGCCCAGCAGTTCTAGTGTTTATACAGAGGCACAAACAGTTTGGATGCAAATGAGTGAAGGGGTATTTCCTAGGCAGGCGTGAGTATCATGATGGTTGGAAACGGGAGTGGTTATTCAGATGGACATGATGAGCAGTTTGATAAAGGAGAGCTTCATATGGTAGTTAGTCATTTGTGTGTTCCTGTGTATGGATGACAATAAGCAGATGAGGATACCTTGGCCTCGATCCGAAGCCGCCTCCCTTCCACGATCATGGGCTCCTTGGTGAACTCGTCGAACAGATACTGCCACTCGCAGGTCAGCTGCCCAAATGTACCTTTGGTCACGAAAAAGATTCCCCTGGTGAAAGGCAAGAGAGGTAGAGCCTCAGAACATTCACTGACAGACAAGACGGTGACACAGGAAGTGAAACAGCAGCACTCTGTAGGTCACTGCAGTCCACTTTTAGAAACAAACCCCAGCCAGCCTCTTACCTTTTGGTGATCATCAGGAAATCAGACTCGTTCACTTTGGCGTGCGCAAAGTATCTGTACTTGGCGAACCTTCCATTTTCAATTTTCTAAAAAAGAAATATTAACTTATCAGGTTCTCTCAAACACATTTTTGGGAAAATATGCACACATTTATCAAATTGGGTATATAAAACACATATGCTACGCTAAGTCTACTGTTGATATGATACATAAACGAGTCACTCGGTACCTTTTTCCAAAGTTAGATTAAAATGGCTTCAGGATGTTGACCATTCACACAGGCTCTGGCAGATGATCTGATGGGTATTGTTACTGATCTACACCTACTTTCCCTCCTGATCTGACAACAACTTGTATACTGGACACATCCTAGTGTGTTTGATTACGTCCTTCCTTTCTCCCTTCTTTGAAGAAATTCTGACATGGCTGGAATGAAGAAAGCTGTGCTACAACAGTTGCTTACACATCAAATTGCATAAGATCAGTGATCACTTCAAGGGAACCAAGGTTGCTTTTAAAAATATTCAAAAACAGGGCCATCCTCTTTGACCCGGAGACATGTCAAACAGCATCTAAAATGTTCCACTGCGGTACACTGATACTTCCTTGAGTCCAATGTATACCTGTTATAGACCGATTATAAACTGCTCATAACAGCATGTTAATGAGTGTTGATGAAGTGAAGGGAAAAGGTAGGGATGAGAAGACGAAATAGATGTTTCAAAATGCACTTTATTCAGAAGGGAAGTGGTGCTGGCTATGAGTATATGACTGCGCGCATAGCAAGGACTCTTATGAAAGAGGGAGGGGCCAAAATGCCAAGAGGGAGGACGGCTGACAGACTATTGCATGAATCCAGTCCAGACCAATACAATAGATTTCATATTAACTTAAAGATGGAATCTGCATTAGGGGAAACAGCACCACTGTCCACCCCAGCACCTTTCTTATCGTTTTTGTTTTGTGGACAGAGGTGAGCATGCTAGCAGATACCCATAGACTTCCAGTCATTGTGCTAACGCTAGTTAGCATTGGCTTGCAAAACTACCTCCAACTTCCTTCATACTGGACACAGAGACATAAAAATAGTATCCACTAGTTCATCTGACTCTGGGGAAATAGATACAAAAATCCAGAAGTGTCCCTTTAAGGATTCCAGCTTTAATATGAATAATATCAACTTGCTCTAAAATAGAATATTCTGAATTATTTTCAGAACAAATATTATGATTGACGAGTCTCTTGGCTTTCTGACTCCTCCCCCTTACATGATAGGGTAGAAGGTTGGATGACAGAAGACAGTTAAAATAAGTAGAATTATGGTTTTACATGACAAAATGCAAGGGGTCCTGCAGCAGCAGAATCCTGAGAATACATGGGTGTTTAATAAAAACAATTGAAATACAGTGCACGTCTAGAGTTACCAAAAATTACGAACAGCCGAGAATGACAAATTGGCTGGCAGCTGGTTATTCGTGTTATTCGGGATGCATTGAATGTTAAAATATCCTGCTGGAGCAGGCTACTCCACATTGACTGACAACACATTAAAAGCTATGGAAGACCAAAGCATCAACTAGGACTTAGCAATTCCATTCTAGCTGTCATCATCATCATTGCCAGTCCTACTCCATTCAGTGAAGGCCACCCTTTTCTGTGGACATGACAAGAGAGAAGACAAAGCCAATGTCAGAACAGACAAGCCCGTCTCTAATAATCTCTAGCGCTACAAAAACATCTAGTTTCCATTGAAGCAAATGATCACATTTCACCAATTAAAAACGCCAGTACAGTGGTAACAGTGCAGCTTCAAGATAAACTACGAAAGACCAAAGCATTAACTAGTGCTTATCAATTCCATTCTACTTGTTATCATCCACATCAACAATAGTAACAATAACACATTTGATATGTATAGCGCTTGTTCATCATCATCATCACTGACAGTTCTACTCCCTTCAGTGAAGGCCACCGTTTTCTGTGGACATGACAAGAGAGAAGACAAAGCCAATGTCAGGACAGACAGACACACGCACATACAGACAGAGACAGAGAGACAGACACTACTATTAAATCTCCAGCTCTACGGATATCTTGTTTTTTTGCATTGAATAAAATGACGACGTCACTTCAGCATTCTCAGTGACACATCAATACAGAAGTACAGTACAGCTTCAAGATGATCTGTTAGTACTCAAGCTACAGCTAGAAACCACAAGTATAGTGACCCCACAACCACACTACAGCCAACACCTCAATGCCTTGGCTCACTACAGCTTCTGCTCACGACGGTCCCATTCCACTACGGCCCTACAGGCCACTGACAAGAGTTGGGTCCATTCCATTTAAACTCAGAGTCAAATTGAATTGACTGAATTGAAATGGAATTGGCCACAACTCCGGTCATGTTCCTGCTCGACTACATTGCAGACGTGTGCCCGATTTTACAACGCCTGGATAGGTTATTTAACATATCAGCTAACCACGTCATATGATATAGCAATCTGATGCCCGACTGCACAGTCCATGACGTGGAATGCAACCATTGGTTTATGCAACGCAACGCATGCGTATCTAGTCGGGCAAGAACTCGACCTCTGCCATTTACATCACTAAGTGGGACTCACACACAGAGAGCTACAACAGCCATACGGCTATGGGAGAACTTTAGAGCAGGTGGGTGAAAGCACATAATCACAGGATGAAAGAGATAATGACGATGAAAATCTATCGGGACTGAGAAGCAATAAGGGGTTGAGAAGTGGAGCGAGAGATGGAGAGCAAGGGGGTGTTTCTATGTGAGGCCACACTCATTAACATGAACCCTGACCTCAGGGTCGTGTTCATTAGGACACGAGAGCCAAAACTTTTTCAAAAGTTTTGCAACAGAAAACAAAGATGAGCGTTTCTTATTGGACAGGTTCATGTAGTCCCTTCCCGATGTCAGTTTTTTTTCTTCCATTTGGTGCCTAATGAACACCACCCAGGTCAGGGGAGCCATCTGTTTAGAGGACATAAGGGTTAGTTTTGTTTCCCCGAGAATTCCTGTTACCTGTAGCATCTGGCTGCCGATGCCCTCTCTTTCCTTGTATGGTCGGATGACCCCGTCCTCGTGGATGAAGCGAGGCGGACGCAGACTCTCCACATCCTGGGACGTCTCAGCCGCCCTCTTGATGCCCTGGAAGGTGCTGCTGGCCATGTCGATGATGCCTCCAGTGGGTCTGGCCACAGCACCCACTAGCCCCTTGCCCACACCCTTAAAGAAGCCCGCCGCACCCTCCTTCTGAGCACCTTTAATGGGCTTGGTGACAATCCCTGTGATCCCACTGACAAAGCCCTGAGACGTAGAAAAGGCGAGTGTTACAGACAGAGCAGCAGAGTTGAGAGAGAATCGGCCTGAGAGACTGTTTCTACTGCTCAGCTATACTGGTTGTGTTCAATTGACAACAATGCTCATCTTCAATTTTGCTATGTTGGGTCCTACTGAACAGGTCCCGGTTGTGCTGGTGTTGCTGGGTCAGACTATCAGAGACCAGTTAGGCTGTACTGGTGTTAGCATACTATAGTAGGTCAGACTCACAGACACCAGTCCTTTGCCTCCGCGGGTCAGGCCCTCTCTCAGGCCGCTAGGCTGCTTGTTAATGGCCTCCCGTCTCTTCTGCTGGTACTCCTCGTCCATCGTCATGGCAGCCACACCCTTCGCCATGGCGCCTGTGATCCTGGAGGCAGCGCCCGCAATGCCACCTGGGAGAGGGGACAGCGTGAACACACAGTGGAGAAGAAGAGAGAGGGGCCAAGTAGATAGGAGAGAGAAGAGAGAGATATGTCAGGGGGGGAACACAGTTAAGTCGGAAGTGGAGGGATGGCAATGAAGGAACTAAAGAGAATCAAGGTTGGCAGAAAAGAGATGAGCGAGAGCATTACTTACCTACTGCTCCTCCTACCAGCGCTTTCACCCCCAGCGCCATACCCTCCACAAACTCCTCTGGCCCCTGGATAGCTCCCTGGGGAAGCCCAAAACAGAGTTACTCAGATACATGCCATCTACATGGATAACTACCGCACTGTGTCAAGTATTACACATCCATACTGGTAGTGTTCGGTGCTACAAGGGATTTAGCACCTACCTGGTGTGGTTCATATTGGTTGTACTGTGGTCTCACCTGATAGGGCTCGTAGAAGAATGCCTCCACTCCCTCCGACAGACCTCTAATGAGTCCAAAGGGGTTTCCCAGCACGTCCAAGCCCAACACCAGCACATACATCTGCTTTATCGCCTGGGACACAGATGAGAACACGGCTCAGTCGTGTATCATAGTAACTCAATGAGTTGTTAGAAAGGGGAATCCTAACATGAGGAACCTGGATTGAACTAACATTTTTCACATGAATCATTAATTGAAGTGGGAACATTTGCGTTGGACGTGCACATTTTCAGTTAGGATTTGGCCATTAGAGCCCACTTGGAGTGGAATGTGTGTGAGACGTTACCTGTTTCGAGTAGTGTCTGATGACCTCCCATTGTAGTTGCTGGCGAGTGCGAAACTGGAAGGTCAGCTCGAAGAAGGCCAATCTAGGGAAGTTGCAGAAAATTACTTTGGGTCAGACACTAGCGTAAATGTATACAAAAAAAGGACATGGTTGAATAAAGCCTTGCCATAAGCAAATAATTAACATTAAGAGGTTTTGTAGAGTCTCTGTATGGTTTGTGTGTGTGTGTGTGTGTGTGTGTGTGAGAGCGAGCCATTGCCATTTCACATGATACATTCTACTCTGGTTAAGTCACTATTTCCTATATTCTCAGAGTTGACCCTGAGTTGGCTCTAGAAAATGTCTCCTCCATATTTATTCCCCTGGCAGATGAACACACCCTATTAAACAATTCAGAGTCAAAAGATAGAAAACCAAGGGTTAGCTCTTCGGGGCCATCTGAGCTCATTCAGATGAATCAGGTCTGGGCCAAAGAAAGAAAACCTGACTTTAGTGCACTGGAAATCTTTCAGACAATTTAGAAAACAGACTTACTATCTCAAGTAAGAAAGCCAAATCAAGCCCCATCTCTGACTTCTGGTGATTCTTCAAAATTGTGGAAAACAAACGCACAGAAGCGTACAAATTCCTCTTTTTCCCTGCCATGCAAGTTGTCTGACTGGCATCACAACTGAGAAGAATGGGATAAGCGATGCTTTTATTCATCATTTTATCATCATCGACAGGCTTTTTATTTGAGAGAAACGGTGGTTTAATTGACCCTAGTCGGTCGATCAACTGCTCTTCCCTCTGCCAGCCCTTAACAGATTCACTAGAAGTTGAATCAGCTTTCATTTCAACAATTTACTATCTGTCATGTGCTAGATGCCTTGCTTAAGATTGATGTAAAACAAATACACGGGGGCTGAAATGCTTGTTCCAGTTTTAATGCAGCCCTCTGCCCCCCTGATTGCTGAATGATTAACCTGTATTTTTAACCTGACGATTATATCTGGTACTATCCTCGAGCTTTTGAAGGCGGCCCGTGTACTACCCCTTCAAAAGGTGGTGACCCTTGTGAACTAAATAAAATGTAAAAAAATTAAATCGCCTTATTTCGAAACTTTCTTGCCTAGCGAAAATCTTAGAATCCTTGATTAATTCTCAGCTAAGATTATTCTTATATTTGAAATGTATTCTAAATGTACATCAGTCAGGTTTTAGACCAGGTCATGCCACTAGCTCTGCTGCATCCCTAGTTGTACTGTACGGATAAAAGGCAACATTGTGCTGCCCTCTTCATTGACCTGTCAAAGGCTTTCGTTACGGTTGATCACTCACTGCTAATCTAAAGGTTTTCCTCAATTGGCCTAGACCAGGCTGTATCTACTGATGGTGTTAAAAAATCAGGCTTCCTGGATATTACGAAAGGTGTCCTGAAGGGGTCAATTCTGGGTCCTGTACTTTTTACTGTTTACACTAACAATATTGATTTTTAACCTGCACTTGTATGCCAATGATACTGTTTTGTATGCTATTGCCCTGACTGTTGACCAGACTCTATCTGAACTACAGTCTGCTTTCATTATATTACATAATAACTTTGACCTGAAATTAGTATTGAATGCAGGTAAAACTAAGTATACATTATTTTCTGGAGCAGATAAATATACCTCTGATGATTTAAGCATACAGTGGTACTTCCTTTAAAGGTTGCGTCATACGGCAGCACGCAGAATTCTATGGCACGTTATTAAGATGCCAGCCATTGTTACCATTAATGCTAGTTAGTGCTAGTTTTATGTCAGAACACAGTATATGGGATTGATTGGAAGATATTTAGCTTAATTAATTAGACTAATATTATGGTGCTTCTATCCCAAGAAAAACAAAACCCTCAGGGTTTTCATTCGGATGGAACGTAAAATATGGCGCTGTATAACGTGACGGTCTGGAGAAGACTACAGTACTAAGAGCATAACATTTCCACACCCTAATTGTAGTCTAACCAATACCCAAAAGGAGATTCAGTGAAAATAAACATCTAATTGATTTATCAAGACCAGTCCCCATGCTTGTCTCAGAGCAGCACGAAACAGTGCTAAAATAGTTGTAGGCTATTGCTTCAAATCCTATTGCTTCTAACTTCAATATGCTTTTTAAATAAATAAGACCTACACTTTTAACAGCACATTACTCAACACTAGTGAGACATCTCGCCTACAGTAGGCCTACAGTATATCTACAAATATATTTTTTTTCAATGACGTGACTCTCAGCCAATAATTAGATTTTGAGGATTGGAGAATTCAAAATTAATATATAAGGGGCATATCTGATCTGTGAGAATATCTAAGGGGCTTTTATTAGAGGTGGACTGATTATGATTTTTCAACGCCGATACCGATTATTGGAGTACCAAAAAAAAACAATAACGATTAAAATGGCCGATATATATATATATATATACACACACACAGTGCGGAGAACAAGTATTTGATACACTGCCGATTTTGCAGGTTTTCCTACTTACAAAGCATATAGAGGTCTGTAATTTTTTATCATAGGTACACTTCAACTGTGAGAGACGGAATCTAAAACAAAAATCCAGAAAATCACATTGTATGATTTTTAAGTAATTCATTTGCATTTTATTGACATGACATAAGTATTTGATACATCAGAAAAGCAGAACTTAATATTTGGTACAGAAACCTTTGTTTGCAATTACAAAGATCATACGTTTCCTGTAGTTCTTGACCAGGTTTGCACACACTGCAGCAGGGATTTTGGCCCACTCCTCCATACGACCTTCTCCAGATCCTTCAGGTTTCGGGGCTGTCGCTGGGCAATGCGGACTTTCAGCTGGGTTCAGGTCTGGGTTCATTGGTTCAGGTCTGGAACTGGCTAGGCCACTCTAGGACCTTGAGATGCTTCTTACGGAGCCACTCCTTAGTTGCCCTGGCTGTGTGTTCGGTCATTGTCATGCTGGAAGACCAGCCACAACCCATCTTCAATGCTCTTACTGAGGGGAGGAGGTTGTTGGCCAGATCTCGCGATACATGGCCCATCCATCCCCTCAATACGGTGCAGTCGTCCTGTCCCCTTTGCAGAAAAGGATCCCAAAGAATGATTTATCTACCTCCATGCTTCACGGTTGGGATGGTGTTCTTGGGTTGTACTCATCCTTCTCTTTCTCCAAACACGGCGAGTGGAGTTTAGACCAAAAAGCTATATTTTTGTCTCATCAGACCACATGACCTTCTCCCATTCCTCCTCTGGATCATCCAGATGGTCATTGGCAAACTTCAGACGGGCATGGACATGCGCTGGCTTGAGCAGGGACCTTGCGTGCGCTGCAGGATTTTAATCCATGACGGCGTAGTGTGTTTACTAATGGTTTTCTTTGAGACTGTGGTCCCAGCTCTCTTCAGGTCATTGACCAGGTCTGCCGTGTAGTTCTGGCTGATCCCTCACCTTCCCATGATCATTGATGCCCCACGAGTGAGATCTTGCATGGAGCCCCAGACCGAGGGTGATTGACCGTCATCTTGAACTTCTTCCATTTTCTAATAATTGCACCAACAGTTGTTGCCTTCTCACCAAGCTGCTTGCCTATTGTCCTGTAGCCCATCCCAGCCTTGTGCAGGTCTACAATTTTATCCCTGATGTCCTTACACAGCTCTCTGGTCTTGGCCATTGTGGAGAGGTTGTAGTCTGTTTGATTGAGTGTGTGGACAGGTGTCTTTTATACAGGTAACGAGTTCAAACAGGTGCAGTTAATACAGGTAATGAGTGGAGAACAGGAAGGCTTCTTAAAGAAAAACTAACAGGTCTGTGAGAGCCGGACTTCTTACTGGTTGGTAGGTGATCAAATACTTATGTCATGCAATAAAATGCAAATGAATTACTTAAAAATACAATGTGATTTTCTGGATTTTTGTTTTAGATTCCGTCTCTCACAGTTGCAGTGTACCTATGATAAAAAATTACAGACCTCTACATGCTTTGTAAGTAGGAAAACCTGCAAAATCGGCAGTGTATCAAATACTTGTTCTCCCCACTGTATATATAAAAAAATATATATATATATTTTGGAGATTTCGTTTTCAAAGTGTCTTAGACCGCTGCGCCACTCGGGCGCTGTACAATGTGACCGGTCGGGAGTAGACTACAGTACTACAGTAAGAGCAAAATAATCCTAACATTTCCACACACTAATTGTAGTCTAAGTTTCTCTAAGAATAAAAACCTTAGTGTAACAACAGTTTTAGTAAGTAACACTGAAGTCGTGCACAATTATCAGTTCCTATTTGGTTGATGTCGCCCATTCATTGTCAGTTAGAGACACAGTAGCGCCTTGGGGCCCAAAAGCATAATCAGTGCTCTAACTCTCCCTTGCGCTGGTCTGGAGTGATGAAGTGGTGACGCAGCCTACCGTACTAAACCACAAATTACCTCTAAATCCCGCTGCATAATCTCAAAACCTTTAGTGGAGCAACCACTGTATGTACTTTGGATGGTGTCTACAATATTAATGTCCCTTATTACAAATATCTGGGCATCTGGATAGATGAAAAGCGGTCTTTCAAAAATAAAATTGATGAGTTAGTTAAGAAACTGAGAATAAAAATGGGCTTCTATAGAAATAAGCCCTGCCTCTCGCTAAATAGTAAAGAGCAGATTATTCAGTCAACGTTCCTATCGGTCCTAGACGATGGCGACATCATCTATATGAACGCACTTCATTAAAGCAGTTCGAGGCAGTTTATCATAGCGCACTGCGCTTTTTTACGGGCGCCAATTTTGGCTCTCTTATCGTTTTGACGTGACGTACAGTAGGTTGATACATTGCCATGTTCTCATTTATAAATCCCTTTTACAAAAACTCCCACTGTACCTAATATCTTTACTAAACTTTAGACATACGAGTTACCACACCAGGTGTCAGGGATGGTTAACTCTGGGAATTCCTTTGGTCTCTACTGAGTTACGTACATCAGGTACATCATCATTCTTGCTCCTTATTTGTGAAACAATCTTCAAAATGTTCTTAAATGTGATGTTCTGGTGCCTCTAGTGTAATTCAGAAAGCTGATTGAGGACCTTATTACTGATGAATATGTTTGTTTTTTATGACCGTGTTGTTCTTTCTGCTTGCGTTTCATATTTATGTGTGTATTTTCTGTAATTCAGGGCTCATCTGCTTGGTCTCAGTATGACTCCCTGATAAATTAAAAGGTTAAATAAAACAAAAGTGTATGTGTACATACTTGAAGACGACATCCTGCACGTCAGTGAGGGTTGCTCCGATGCTTTTCAGCAGCAGATTGAGGGACTGGACAGGGATGATCTCGGTCTCCCTCTTCTCCTTGTTACCATCCTCTCCTCCAGAACTCAGAGAGAAACTCAGGTGCAGCTGCCAAACAAACATGCCTCATAGATAGATCATCCCTAGGGCAGTTTTCCTAACCCGATGATGTGACCAGGAAAAAGTCCAAGCCCATACGTTTTTACTGGTCAGAAGCCCTTACTATGGTACATACTTGGTCAGTAACACTTCGTTACAATTGCTAGGCCATTTAGTCATGGTTTGTCCTAAATGCAATTTATAAACTTGTGGTTCGAGCACGGAATGCTGATTGGCTGACAGACGTGGTATATCAGACCGTATACCACGGGTATGACAAAACGTTGGTAACCAGTTTTTAATAACAATAAGGCACCTTGGGGGTTTGCGATATATGGCCAATATACCAAGGCTAAGGGATGTGTCCAGGCACTCAGCGATACGTTGTGCTTAAAAACAGCCCTTAGCCGTGGTATATTGGCCATCTACCACACCTACACGTGCCTTATTGCTTAAATAAAATACACAGTGAACGCACTGTGGTGACACCGAAGCTTACCTTGATAGGAGAGATGTGGAAGTACTCATAGAGACTGATAGGGGACGTGTCAGTGGCCGAGACGTCGTTGAGCTCTGTCTTCAGATACTCTATGTCCTTCTCAAACAACTCCACCTGAACACCACACACAGAGACAGACGAGAGATACAATGGTCTTAGCCCTGATAGGCTCTTTGCACATGCTAGTTCAATTTAGCTTTCTGGTTCGTTACGAACTCAGAAGCTAATTGAACTAGCATATGCAAAGAGCACCACTAGAGATTATTGAGGCTACTGTAATTGAGGTAGGTAGTGGGTTGTGGTAGTAATGTCGGGAGGTCAATTGTGGGGAAGAGAGATGGGGGTCTCACTCAACATTGTGCTGCCTTATTTATAGACCTTTCCAAGGCCTTACACACTGTTGACCATCAAATGTTGACCATCACATTCTCATTCAAAAGGTTAACTGAATTGGGCCTGGATCAGGCTTCTTGGAAGTGGTTTGAGAATGATCTGTCAGACAGGACACAATGTGTGATTTCTGATGGTGTTCAGTCTAGTTTCCTGGGTATTCTGAAAGGTGTACTGCAGGGGTCGGTATTGGGACCTGTTCTCTTGACTATTTCTATAAATTATATCAGTCTGTAAATATCAAGCTGTAATGCAGACAATACTGATATGTATGCCATCGCCCCAACTGTAGAACAGGTGTTGTTCGAGCTGCAATCTGACTTTGTTGCCTTACAAAAAGTCCTGGTTGGTTTAAAATGTGTACTTAATGTGGGTAAGACTAAATATATATATTGTTCTCTAATTCTCACAAAAATGTTTCAGATGGACTACATATTTATTCATTGAACGGTTCTCCCATCGATTGTGTTCCCGCCAATAATTATCCGGGCATTTGGATTGACAAGGATTTAACAAAATATATATATATAATAATAAAAAAACAGATGAAAAAAAAACAAAGATTTAAAGTGGGCTTATTTTTTAGAAATAGATCTAGATAATCCCTAAACAGCAAAAAGCAGATTGTACAGTCAACTTTCCTGACAGTTGTTGACTACGGTGACACCATTTAGCAGAACACAGCAGCCACTCTTAAACCTTTGTATAGCATTTACCATAGCGCCCTTACTTTCATCACAGGTAGGGCTGACCCCAATTAGTTGACTGATCGATTGTTTGGTCGTTAGGCTGTTGGTCGACCGAGATTGTTTTAGTCGAGCAGTAACAAATATATTTGCACCCATCTCAGTGAACTAATCCATTGCGGAGGCCGAGACTAAAAGCCAATTATTGCTTAATTCGAAAACATGGTCAGAAGCTCCATATGGAGGGTTTGACACAACTGCAGAGCCTCCAGAGGCCAAATCGAGCTCCGTACCGCATCACTATGTGCCTCCCAAACTCTAACAATGCGGAGGGCTCTGTGTAGCTCCGGATTAACAGGATTGGTTGACGGTAGGTGGGGGCGGTACGTCCAGTATCAACACAAACTCACTTGACAACAGCTCTGCACTGCTCCGCGAAGCACAAGTAGTATGAATGTCCTGACTTCTGATGAGGCCATTCTTGCCCTGACTTCTGCTGAGGCCATAAATGCTGCATGGCCAATGCAGACATTGGATTGACCATGGCTCAGATGTACAATGCACTTCTCGCTCTCCAGAACGCGTTCTCCTGCCAATTTTTGCAAATGTATTGTTTCATAACTTCATTGTGCAAATTGTTTGCATTTGATTGTTAGTGTATATCTTTTTGTACTTTTGACCCCTTTATCCTCCCCAATTTCGTGATGTATCCAATTGGTAGTTACAGTCTTGTCCCATCACTGCAACTCCCGTACGGACTCAGGAGAGGCAAAGGTTGAGAGCCATGCATCCTCCGAAACATGACCCTGCCAAGCCGCACTGCTTCTTGACACACTGCTTGCTTAACCCGGAAGATATGCCGCACCAATGAACAACTGGCGACCGAGCGCGAGGAGTCGCTAGAGCACGATGAGACAAGGACATCCCGGCAGGCCAAACCCTCACCTAACCCTGTGCCACTCGGGAGGCCTATCAATTCCTCATTAGGTATACAGTGCATTCGGAAAGTATTCAGACCCCTTGACTTTTTCAACGTTACAGCCTTATTCTAATTTGGATTACTTTATTTATTTTTTTACTCAATCTACAAACAAGACCACATACTGTCAAAGCAAAATCAGGTTCAGAATATTTTTTTATACATTTGCAAAATTAACTGAAATATCACATTTACATAAGTATTCAGACCCTTTACTCAGTACTTTGTTGAAGCACCTTTGGTAGTGATTACAGCCTTGAGTCTTGGGTATGATGCAAAATCTTTGCATACCTGTATTTGGGGAGTTTCTCCCATTCTTCTTTGCAGATCCTCTCAAGCTCTGTCAGGTTGGATGGGGAGCATCGCTGCACAGGTATTTTCAGTTCTCTCCAGAGATGTTCGATCAGGTCCAAGTCTGGGCTCTGGCTGGGCCACTCAAGGACATTCAGAGACTTGTCCCGAAGCCACTCCTGCGCTGTCTTGGCTGCGTGCTTAGGGTCATTGTCCTGTTGGAAGCTGAACCTTTGTCCCAGTCTGAGGTCCGGAGCAGTTTTTCATCAAGGATGAAGCTTTACTCCATCAATCCTGACTAGTCTTCCAGTCCCTGCCGTTGAAAAACACCCCCACAGCATGATGCAGCAACCACCATGCTTCACCATAGGGATGGTGCCAGGTTTCCCTCCCAGACGTGACACTTGGCATTCAGGCCAAAGAGTTCAATCTTGGTTTCATCAGACCAGAGATGCTTGAAAACAAAGATTTTAGTGTCCAACAAGCTTTCTCTACCCTTAACCTTGTTCTGACCACCTTTCCAAAACAAAGGTAATGTGGTTTGGTAAGAAGAATGCCCCTCTCCCCACAGGTGTGATTACTACCTCTGAGGGTTTAGAGCTTGAGGTAGTCACCTCATACAAGTACTTGGGAGTATGGCTAGATGGTACTGTCCTTCTCTCAGCACATATCAAAGCTGCAGGCTAAAGTTAAATCTTGACTTGGTTTCCTCTATCGTAATTGCTCCTCTTTCACCCCAGCTGCCAAACTAACCTTGATTCAGATGACCATCCTACCCATGCTAGATCACGGAGACAATTTATAGAT
Organism: Salvelinus sp. IW2-2015; assembly: GCF_002910315.2. Classification (NCBI taxonomy): domain Eukaryota; kingdom Metazoa; phylum Chordata; class Actinopteri; order Salmoniformes; family Salmonidae; genus Salvelinus; species Salvelinus sp. IW2-2015. Next base: position 9,106,790 of record NC_036872.1, read on the forward strand.
CGGCAGGAAAGGGTGCTCTCGAGTGGCTAGATGTTCTTTACCATTCGGCCATCAGATTTGCCACCAATGCTCCTTATAGGACACATCACTGCACTCTATACTCCTCTGTATACCAGTCGCAAGACCCACTGGTTTACGCTTATTTATAAAACCCTCTTAGGCCTCACTCCCCCCTATCTGAGATATCTACTGCAGCCCTCATCCTCCACATACAACACCCGTTCTGCCCTGGGTCGATCATCTTTTCAGTTTGCTGCAGCTAGCGACTGGAACGAGCTGCAACAAACACTCACACTGGACAGTTTTATCTCAATCTCTTCATTCAAAGACTTAATCATGGACACTCTTACTGACAGTTGTGGCTGCTTTGTGTGATGTATTGTTGTCTTTACCTTCTTGACCTTGGTGCTGTTGACTGTGCCCAATAACGTTTGTACCATGTTTTGTGCTGCTACCATGTTGTGTTGCTACCATGTTGTTATGTTGTGTTGCTACCATGCTGTGTTGTCATGTGTTGCTGCCTTGCTATGTTGTCTTAGGGCTCTCTTTATGTAGTGTTGTGTTCTCTCTTGTTGTGATGCGTGTTTTGTTCTATATTTATATTGTATTTATTTTAATCCCAGGCCCTCGTCCCCGCAGGAGGTCTTTTGCCTTTTGGTAGGCCGTCATTGTAAAAAATAATATGTTCTTAACTGACTTGCCTAGTTAAATAAAGGTTAAATAAATTTTAAAAACATTTAAAAAAGGGTCAGAGTTGTTTAGGTGCTTTTTGGCAAACTTCAAGCGGACTGTCATGCCTTTTACTGAGGAGTGGCTTCCGTCTGGCTACTCTACCATAAAGGCCTGATTGGTGGAGTGCTGCAGAGATGGTTGTTCCATCTCCTCAGAGGAACTCTGGAGCTCTATCAAAGTGACCACCGGGTACTTGGTCACTTCCCTGACTAAGGCCCTTCTCCCCTGATTGCTCAGTTTGGCCGGACGGCCAGCTCAAGGAAGGGTCTTGGTGGTTCCAATCTTCTTCCATTTAAGAATGATGGAGGCCACTGTGTTCTTGGGGACATTAAATGCTGCAGAAATGTTTTGGTACTCTTCCCCAGATCTGTACCTCGACACAATCCTGTCTCGGAGCTCTACGGACAATTCCTTTGACCTCATGGCTTGGTCTTTGCTCTGACATGCAGTCAACTGTGGGACCTTTTATAGACAGGTGTGTGCCTTTCCAAATCATGTCAAAATCAATAGAATTTACAAAAGGTGGACTCAAAGTTATGGAAACATCTAAAGGGTGATCAATGGAAACAGGATATACCTGAGCTCAATTTTGAGTCTCATAGCAAAAGGGTCTGAATACTTAAGAAAATAAATGTTTATTATTTTTTTTATAAATTAGCAAACATTTCTAAAAAACAGTTTATGCTTTGTCATCATGGGGTCTTGTGAGTAGATTGATGAGAATGTTTAAAAAAAAACAATTTTAGAATAAGGCAATAACATAACAAAATGTGTAAAAAGTCAAGGGGTCTGAATACTTTCCGAATGCACTGTATCACCAGTAGTACATTCACCATTTATTCCTATAATTTCTAATCTATAATATTTGTTACTTTGGTTACGGTCCTTTCTTTTAATGCATTCAATATTATTATTCCAGTCTGCCTGTTTTCATTGTCAGAGTGGACACATTGTTTGCGGAGTGCACAATCTATGCTACACTTGTGAGAAACAAGTTTAGGATGATTTAATTCCATTTATGAGTTCCGTCAATTTAGTCATTGTCTTTTGTTTGGAGCGCTCCTGTCGATGTTGAGTAAGGATGAGCACACACAGAAGTGGGCCTATAGGCTACCTGGCCTGCTCGCCAACGTAATCATATAAAATTGCCCATTTGGGGATCTGATAGTATTTCTGATTGGCTTAACGCACCACCACTAATAACCTCTGGAGCTTCTCAAAGTAATGTTTTCTTCACCTCAAACAGCAGGAAAACAAAGTCTGTTTTTACATGCATTGAGAATTACAATAGTTCCTCAATGCATTTGAAAAAAAATTATAGTGCTCGCCCTTTCGATAACCACTCAGAGTGAAAGGGAAACATGTCATGCTCTGATCCAGCATTAACGTCATAAAATAGGCTTCTTATCAGTGTTTGACTTGGACTGAAATAGGTTCCGGTACTCATTTTGGGTGTGGTACTGTTTATATTTAGGTGCAGGAGCTCAACAATACTTTTGAGCTAATATTCTATAAGAGAAACAGGAGCTCAAGCAGTAGAACATTTGAGGTGCCGGTACTCAGCTCCGGTGAGCTCCTGCCCAAGTCAAGCACGGCTTCTTACCCCTTGCACAAATAGCCTACAGCTGTGTCTGTCCCGAGCTCACAGGCACAGGAAACTCTGAGGGCCCAGAATATTTTATACAATGTTGTAAGTTCACTAGCACAAGCTTCGGGCTAGACCCAAGTTTATACAATGTTTTAAGTTTGTTGCAGACAGACCATGTGTAGCCAATGTGATTTATAGGATATTTCTTTTTTAAAAACAGGATATTTTCTACCTGCAGGCTGCAATGTATTTATTTGTTGGCTTTATGTAGGCTATTTTTACATAGTTGGCAATAGAAGTTACTTTTTAGGTTCGTATCATTTTCATTTAGATTTGGATAGAATTTGATTAACCACATGACAATGAGCTATGAAGATCGGTAAAAGTGGTCAGATAAATTGTCATTCCACATGAGAAAAGGTTACCGACGACTCATGTGGCCTATTATCGGCAACTTCAGGAGAGTAATGCCAGAATCTGCAAAAGCCAGCTGGAACGGGAGGAGAATATATAGTTGGGTCAGGTTAAGTTTTGCCTTCTTCTGGTTATGTAGATCTGGTGCCCTCTTCAGGCAAAAAAAAGTCAGCTTAAAGCATCAGACAAGCTCAATTTATTTATTTAACCTTTATTTAACTAGGCAAGCCAGTTAAGAACAAATTCTTATTTTCAATGACGGCCTAGGAACAGTGGGTTAACTGCCTTGTTCAGGGGCAGAACGACAGATTTTCACCTTGTCAGCTCGGGGATTCAATCTTGCAACCTTTCGGTTACTAGTCCAACGCTCTAACCACTAGGCTACCTGCCGCCCCAAAGCATATAGTTGATTTTATTAAAACACATAGGGTGTCTATAAAATGGAAAAATACAAGTTTAAACATTTTGAGCAGTCGAAAGAACAGATTACTTTTGGTCGATCAAGATTATTTTGGGTCGGAGACAGCCCTAATCTAAGATTACAGTTTTTACAAAGCTCTACTACACAAGCTTCCGACTTACATAACTCGTGTTTTTATACTTCAACGACAAAGTTATCAAACCCGTTCACAGGGTTGGTTAACTCTTAAAGGTTCCTCGGGTCACCACCGAAATAGGAAATTCCGCTTTTAGTTTTAATGCACCTCCCCACTGGAACAATTTACAAAACTCATTACAAATGGATGTTCTGGTGCCGCTCGAGCAATATAAAAAGTGTTAATTGAGGACTTAGTGGCTGAGAAATGTAACCGTTGTTCTTCAATTTAGTGTTGTGACGTTATATTTGACATTGTATTGGATTGTTGCATTACTGTGATCAGGGCACCCTTGAGAATGAGACCCTTCTCTCAATGGGTTTTCCCCTGCATAAATAAAGAACAGTACAAATAAAAACCTGCTGCTCTGACGTCATCACGCTGGCATTCTCCGGAGTGAACAGATCCAAGACGGCATAGAGGAAGCCCAGGTCCAACTTCAGATCCATCTCCTGGATTAGCACCTTGAAATACCTGACCACAACATGCCAAGAAAGGGATGTTGTTATGTGTGGTTGAGAGAGAGATATGGAAAGAACATGAACTATAGCGATGGACTCACTTGATGCGTGAGATATCAGAGTGCCCGGCTGCCCTGGTAACAATGCTGATGTCGGTCAGAGGTTTGGGCTCTACAGGAGAGAGAGGAGCAGAAACACCCATCACGATGTATTTATCCAGAGTACCTCAGTAAAACAATGCCTATGGATGCGTCCCCAATCGCTCCTTTTGCCTATGTAGCTATTTACAAAATTAGACATCCTTAATAAAGATGAGCAAATATGACTATAATGAGCATGTATTGTATGCTCCAACATTTTTTGATAATTATATTATTTTATACTAATACAATTGCTCAGAGAAAGAGGTTTTGTTTAACAAGTAATACAAAAAAGATAGGTCAAAATGATTGACAGCCTGTTTTCAATACCTCACCTTGCGAGGGTAATGGCACTCGAGCATTTTTCTAAAATGTTTTGAGACTGGAGAACACATTGGGAGGGATCTTAGACCATATCTCCATACAGAATCTTTCCAGATGTCCACATGACATCATCTGCGCTTCTGGAGTGCCCTCTTCAATTCAATTCAAACCACAGGTTCTCAATGGGATTCAAGTCCGGAGACTGAGGTGGCAATTGCAAAATGTTGATTTGAACCATTTCTTTGTGGATATCGTCTTGCTCGTCTTGTTGTCATTTTTTGCTCATCTTTATCAAGGGTGTCAATTTTATACCCCACTGTATGCAAGTGTAAATGCACAACACAGAGAGACTTGGACAGAGCTTGGGACTGACCTGAGTCCATGGTGACAGACTTAGGTAGTTTTATAGGGTAGAAGACATATGGGAAGATTGCTCCAGGTAGCTGATTCTGGATCTGTGGAAAAACAAAAGCACTCAACAACAAAAAAATCCCTCCAACCATGTCTCCAATGGGTCAGCATGAAATCGTTTTAATTGAACGGTTGGCAAGATAAACAGTCAATGTAAAAACTCTATCGTATGGTTGGTGGTCGGGAGGGGACCCACCGTAGAGTTGGATAGAATGCACACTTTCCAACTCTCTGGGGACCCACCTGTATGCGGTTGATCTGGACACGGTAGGCACTCTGGCGGGCCGATACGCTGTACTCCACCTTCACCCCTGGCAGGAAGCTCCTCCTGATTGGAGCGTCATATGGCTGCATCATCCTCATGTCTTGCCCATTATGGGTTAGAGACACCTGATAACACAGTTAGACTTAGGACACACACACAACCGTGCTAGCAAAACTAGGAACAACGTCTACCTCTAGAATTTCTAAAGCTTTCAAGGGGGTGGTATGGTATATATGGTACCAGACAGAGGCATAGCCAGTTGCTGCCTGACCTGGAAGTTGTTCTCCAGGTCTAAGATGACGTTGTCCACTGGTCCACTCTCTGTGTACTCTTTGAAGTGGGTCTCCAGCAGCTCGGCATCTTTTCCACTTAGGGGTTTCCAGCGAGACTTCTTCTTTGGCTTGGACTCCCACACCACGTCTGAACTACACACACACACACACACAGGAGGAAAGCACACTGAACATGCTGCACTGAATTTGAAAAAGCATGTTCCCACAAAGTAGTCAACTGTAGCACAACCATACCATTGAGTGTATATACGGTGTTTGTATGTATGGTTACACATGTTTTGTGTGCGCACACACACACACACACACACACACACACACACACACACACACACACACACACACACACCTGGTAATACCGATGAAGGACACCTCCTGGCGGCTACTGTTGTTGACCAGGGAGACGCCCACGTCTTGCAGGGAGAGGATGATCTCCTGTTCAGCCAGCTCGGCCTTCTCACTCTCACACAGCAGCTTGTAGATGCGTCTGTCCTCAGTGAACAGCGCCACCCGCTGGAGGCCCTCGTAGAACGAGATAAGGTACAGCTTGCCCTCCTCGTTCACGTCCAACCGCAGGTCCTACACACGGAACAAGTGCCCATCAGATGGGAAGTAATGTGCGTTTCACTTTTAAGTTGCTCTTTTGCTTTGTAGCCACAGCCATAACTCACACAACACCAAAATTATATACCATATTAGCTTTTAATTGAGATTTCAGGGAACTAATGAGTCCAGGCAACAACAGTTGCTATCATTTGACAGTTGATTTGATTTCAACAATATATATCTTTCTGGTTATACTACGGTTTGCATTCTGTCTCACCACTGTGGCTGACATGCCAAAGCACCCAATCTTCTAATATTTTAACTGGGTATATATGTTGCTTCCCTTGTAAAACTGCTCAGCTCATCAAGCCAGTATAAGGGGTAAGAAAATTCAGTAACACTTAACTTTCTGGCAGACTTCGCTAATCCCTACACTAATCCTATTGAGGATTGGAGCCTTAATAAAAGTCTGATTAAAGCTTTGTGTGTGTATAATGACGGGCTAAGCCATATTAAGCAGCTGTTAAAACACTAAGCAGAAGATCCTAATCTATCGTTAAGTCTGACACCTGTGTGTCATATTGGTCTAAAGTACTTTATACAAGTGTGCGTCAAACTAATAAGAAACACTGATTTTTATACCAGATTTAACCGTAGTATCAATCCAAATGTTGCAGAATGTAACATTCCACCACCGTTAGAGCAAAAGGGGCGTAAATAGAACGCTGTGGTACGATACCTCTTCGCTCTTCAGCTCGCCGCTGTAGCTGCCACACTGCCAGGCCAGGGAGCGCGACCCAGTGGGCTCAGCCCAGGTGTAGTACATTGCCTTCCCGGGGCTTAGCTTGTCCTTCTCCTTCTGACTACTACTCACACACACACACACACACACACACACACGAGTTAGAAAGCACACACACAAGACCACCAGAACCCCACCAAGAGGAAGATAGACGACGGTCAGAAAAAAAAGCCGCGGTCATGAGAACGTAGCCACGTTACACAGCCCAGGCACCATGAAAAGAAACCCAAGAGCCCATTTGCAAATCAACACTATGGAGAGAAGAAATCTGACCCATTAATGGAGGTGTCGAGGCTACTATCCAATTTGATCATGTTGTCGTTCTTCCTCCAACAAACGAAAACAACCCCCCCCCTTCGATCAAAGAGAAAGAATGATTCAAATCATCATTATTGCAGAAGACACAGGGAAAGAGGAGGATGAAGAATGATTGGCAGGACTGTTGGGGTGGGGGGAACGGGGGGGGGGCAATGGAAATGGGGGCATGAGGGAAAATGGAAGGCGTATGGAAGCAGAGGTCGGATCCCATTGGCAGAGACCCATCCAAACAGCAGCAGCCAAAACTAAGTCCCACTATAAAAGCAAAGACCTGGAATTAAGGGGGAGGTCAAAGAGCAAATGGTCATGACACTGAAGCCGGAGCTCCTCCTTGATCACTCCACTTCCTGTAGTTTGGTCACTATCAAAATCAGATAACTTGGTCTGTTGAACCATACAGTGATATTAATGTAACGCAATATTTTTCAGCTTTTATAAAATGCACATTATCAATTTCCTTGTTGAGTGGCATGTAAAGGAGTAGATCCGGCTCAAACACCAAAATGGAAAGAAAAGCTCTTCCCGTACACCTTCGGTTACCTGGGGGTCCAGCTCTGTCCACACCCTGACCACAGCTCAACTATGAAACGGGAACACAGAGACCACATCCCCCACTGAATGTGTGCATGTTCAAATAGAGATCTACGGACCATGCCTTTTGCATTACGCATTTGAAGTTCCCCAATATGTCCACCCTTTCTGTGTCAGGGTCAGAGTGGGTGAGAGCAAGAACCCTTGTGGGGCAGGGTCCTGCTACCTGGGCTGGGTCTCCTCTACTGAGAAGGAGAGGCCGAGCAGCTCGTCTGCCACCCATTCTGATGAATCTCTCCGAAATCTGCCCGGCCAAGAGGTGTGGGGAGGGAAAAAATCAGACTTAAACAAAAACAAAACCATCAACACAAAGTCAGACCAAAAAAGTCAGTAACAAAAAAATATGGATTGAAAAACAAATTGAAGAAAAATAAGTGTCCGTCACAACAAGTCACAAACCAAAGGAAATGGATCCATGCAAACAGACACACCTACAACAACACAAAAGCCAAGAACACGAATACCTTGTATCAAAACAAATACATACAGCACATCCTGGGAAGTTTGCTAAATATATATAACATGCAGATCTCATTCAGAAACAACATTTGGAATAGTACAGAGCGTAACACTAATTTTGTACTGTTTACTTCTATCCCCATAAATAATTGGCACCATCCCATGGACATTTCTAAAAGGAAAGATGAGACATCCCAAATTTAAGATGCGACAAATACAGGTTTTATTTTAGGGCATTGCGCCTGTTTTGAGAACAGTAAAACGTGACCTATATAATGAAACACATTTCTGCTTATCACCCCATTACTGTTCTCCCTCCCCATCCTTCCCCTCCGTTACCTCTGGTAGAACTCCACCGTCTGCTCCTGGGTGTGGTTGATGATGAGGAAGGGGGCGGCCCCGTCGTGGTAGTCAGAGAAACGGATGATAATCGAGTGGTCTGATAGGTTCACATCCACAATGACCCCGCCCAGCTGGAACAGTAAAGCCAAATTAAAAACAGAAGTATTAGTACTTTACTGAACCCAACGTGGGAAGTGGATTTAATCGTCACAAAGCATCAACTTATAAAGTAGTTACAAACAATGTATGTGTGTGTGTGTGTAAACTACTCACCGTGTTGTCCAGGTGCAGCAGCAGGCAGTTTTCCGGTTTGGTGAAGTCCATGGTTTGAGGAGTTGACCGACTGCCTTCTACTTTGACTTTGAGCTTCTTGGAGTCCCTCTCAGGCCAAAACGGGATGGCTGCCTGAGAAGCACAGAAAAAAAAGGGAGAGAAAAGCGAGAGAGGGAGAGACAGACAAAGAGGTGTCCGTTTCACTACATGGATGTGCTACTGTACGCAGGGTAGGGGTCCATTATTCCCATTTCAGAATTCAGGAAATTAACCGATATTCAAACCATCATTTTAACACATTTTTACTATCAGCGCTTTCTGAATGGACTGAATTGCACTGGCGTTTGTAAGTAGCTCTAGTTGTGGTACCTGTTGTGGTCTGGCCTCGGTCCAGTCGTCCTGGCCCTCCTCTCCCACCCAGATTACATGTTTGGTCCTGTTCACTAACAGGTAGTACGGCACAAAGCTTACGATACGGGTCAGGCTGAAACTGCTGGCGTCGATCTTCACTCCGATCTTCAATCAAACCATAGAAAGCCACAATCAACATGAATCAATCCATCCATCCATCCATCCATCTATCGACGGTTCAGCAAATTACACTCAATGACCAATCTGAAAGGTGAAACATCAACTGACGCTGTTCTTCTGCTGGAGTGTCATTTCAAATCAAATCTTAGTATGCTTGATCCACCACTCACTCACCACGTAATCTTTAAGCCTCCCTTTGCACTTCACTTCACCATAACTACCCACGGTATCCAGGGAGAAATCATCCGACAGGTCGCTGTCCGAGATCATCAGCCGCACCTGACCCGGAGAGAGAATAGGGTCAGATGTCAGGGAGACAAACAGCAGGGGTTAGGAGTTTTCACTTAAAAGCCCCTCCTTGTTTAAAACCCCCCCCCAAAAAATAGCATCCCAGCTACTTGGCTTAAGCTTGGACCAAAGTTGATCCCCACCCCACTACCTTGTTGTTCTGCAGAAAGTTGTGTGGCTTGAAGGAGAAGAGCAGAGGCATGTCATAGTCCATGGCGTGTTTACGGTGGATGTCGTCAGCCTTGTATTGCAGCAGGCGGCCCGTCTTGTTCACCATCCAGTAGGGAGAATGGATGGCCACCTCAGTCTGGCCAGGGTCGTACTTCACATGCACCGCAATATCCAGCTCCGCCCTCTTCCCTTCTCCCCCCTCTCCTAACCTGACCACCTCCTCTTCAACGCGCAAGGAGCTGAACACAATGAAGGTGATCTCGTCCAGGTCGCCACGGAGACCGTAGTGGGCCTGCCAATCGTGCCCCAGGTAGTCGAGGAGGCGGAGTTCCAGGCTGGACTGGTCCATGATGGCGGTGTGCAGCTGGGCCGAGTGGCCGTCCATCAGGGTGATGGGGGTGGGCTCTTCACTGTCCTGTCAGCCAATCAACACACAATACCAATCAATAATAGGCATGTCATGTGAAGGGGAAGCTCTGAGGAAATATGATAGATGAGCTGTAGGTCAATTTCTCTGCTGGTGCGTAGGGATGGGGTAATGTGTGTGTACCTGTAGGCGATAGGTGATGGGGTAAGGCAGAAGGTTCCGGAGCAGGACGGAGGGCCACAGGTGCAGGATGTAGGGCTCGTCAAAGTGCTCCCCGGCCATTCCTGTGTGTGGTGATGTCACAGTATCTTTCAGAGGGACGATGTTGACCATGAGGACGCCAGCGCTGTCACCATGGCGATGACAGGTCTGCTGCACACGAGCACCGGGCTGCTGGCTCACCAACTCGTAGCTGAAACCCTCGGAGCAGTCGTACTGATCGTCTCCCTCGGTTACCGGTTGCAGTCTTAGCTCTGACCTACGGGGGGGGGAGGGGTTCAGCACAGTCAGCGTGTGTGTTTGTATGTGTGTATGTATGTGCGTGCACATGTGCGTGCGCATGTCACCTGTAAGAGTCCAGAGGCACACAGAACTCCTCTGTAGGCAGTGATATCCCCAGACAGGTGGTGCCCTCCATCACTCTGAATGGGATGGAGAAGTGGTTTATGATCTGTAGGGGAGACATGAGAAAGAGACAGATAGAAAATACATTCTCTGGTCAGATAGTTGAACACATTCTGAGCTCAAGTTAAGTACAGACTAGAGAAAGTAAAGGGGGAGAGAGAACGGAGAGGGCTAGGGAAGCAAGCAGGGTGGATTGAGATGAATGGTTGGAGAAAATGAGCATTTGGGTGAAATCTGCAGAACAGTGAGCATTCATTGGTGTGAGTTGGAGTAGAGGTGAGGGGTGGCGGGGTGACTAACTTGCCTGGAAGGGAGAGCGGATCTTGATGTACTTGCTTCCCTCCACAGAGTATATCTGACAGACCAGGAAACGGGTGACCCCAGAGTCTTTGTGCATGACACTGTACATGCCACGCCCCACTTTGATCAACGGAATCATGCCTGTTGAAGTGTGGCCCACCGGAGCTGAGGACATGAACATAAAAAAACAGCGTGATCAATGACTAGTGACCCGAGCCACGAGTACTGACTTTTGTTAACCAGGGATACAAAACTGGTGAGGGCCCAAAAAGGTGACGCTTTTTTTTCTGCACTGAAACATGCAAAAAAATCCCTTCTAGGTGGAAATACAGGTTTTAACTAATTAAACAACAAAGAATATGATCTACATGATCCGTCTCTGTGTGTAAAATAAAGTGGTTCATGTGAACCTAATTCACAGCTAAAAAAAAATGTCAGTTGTCAAACAATGCATTCAACTGAAATGTGTCTTCCGCATTTGACCCAACCCATCTGAATCAGAGAGGTGCCGCCTTAAATCGACATCCACTTCTTCGGCCCCGGGGAACAGTGGGTTAACTGCCTTGCTCAGGGGCAGAACGACAGATTTTTACCTTGTATGCTTGGGGATTTGATCCAGCAATATTTTGGTTACTGGCCCAACACTCTAAACACTAGGCCACCCTTAAAGAAAGCAATCCAATGTTATTTGTTGCCTAGACTTTACTGCAAATGACACTCAAACCTTGAGAAGAAAAAAAACAATACACTAATATTGCAGTTAGCCATGACAGCCTTTATAATAGAACGCGTGTGACCACACACACACATATATATATTGCACTTAGGGAAAAAAACATTTTAAATTAGAAATAGAATGAAACAAACAGGCATTCTATTTTTGCTCTATTATAGTGGCCACTATAGTAGACATCGATCAAGTCCACAAGGCTACATGTGTGCAAAAATAAAAAAACTTAATAATCCCCCCTCACTCACAAAGTGGTAATGTCCAGTTAAACACAACATAAGCATTCTCTTTGGGCTACACTGCACATTATTACATCATACACTTCCTGCCTGTGGACATCTGTTCTACAATGTGCCAGCAGAGCATTGTACCCTTTGTTGGCATAATTGATCTCTTTCATGCAGAGTACACCTGGCATACCCCTTTTTATCCACTGTATTGAAAATTGAGAAAGAGGGAAAGTGTGTGGTGTTCATTTCACCTATAGTGGCATCTAGCTTAAGCCAGGCTCAGCTCCAGCTACACTTGATCCCTGAATCCACTTGCTTATCAAGCAAAGTCTCCTTTTCACCTAATTCTCTCATTCTGAAAATGAACCACATACTGTAGAGGGAAAACATTACTGTTAGTTCAGTTAGTTAGTTAACGTTTCACACAGATTGCCAGGGTCCAGTAAGCAACTAACGCATTATAACTTGAGGAATGGCAAGGAGTCGTATAACGTTAACAGTTAATACAATTGTGAATTGGTTAGGTTACTAACGTTAGCTCATCTGATGTTGTGTGGTCTGACTATTAGCCAGCTAATTTTCACACCATGAACTCAATTATTTGATCAGTTAAGTTGGCTAATGTTGCTCAACATTTCTCTGGCTAGCTGTCTTTCCAGAGTACTTCTCTCTTCAGTCGCATGCTGCATTCTGTTGTTATGTGAATGATTGGCTGACCCTTGGATAGAGCCAGTATTGCGCCAAACGCGCATTACTCGTTCGCATACAGCCAGTAGTCATCCAAATTCCCCCCCCGCCCAAACTTTTCTCATCGGATCTACATGAATCACGTAGGTCACCTGTTTTGGATTCAAAACGGCGAATTTCGCCGAAAAGGTGACTAGTTTGCATCCCTAGGTTAACCCCCCCCCAAACTAATACCTGGGCATTAGGTCAGAACCCTAACACGGTTTTGGACCTAGGATTTGATATCTGACGTCGTATGTATGAAGTTAGGATATAAAAAGCAAAAACTAGACTGGCAGTACAATGAATACAGACGCTGGTCTGCACTTCTGCAGTGGTTGTAACTGTGTTGCTTACTGGGCTGTATGTAGTAGTCCTTGGCCACCAACGAAGTCATGGCAGAGAACTGGTCTGAGTGGGTGGTGGTGCGAAGGTAGTCCATGTTGAGGCTCTCTCCGTTCTGCAGCTCTACCCGGCGCGCTGTGGCCTCGCGGCCCAGGGGGCTGAACAGTTCACTGTGTACCACCGACACAGTCAGACCTAGACGGTTCTTCACGACGAACGGAGCCTCGTCCTTCTGGAAACTATCCGATGCCTGCTTGGCCGCCTCCGCAAAGGCCTGTCACACACACAAACACACCCAGGCATGCACATGCAAACATGTCACCCCCCCAAAAAATGAATTTTATAGGGTGAAATTCAACACAAGGCAAGCTATTCCATCACATTATTCAAAACAACCCACTTATACAAAAAGTAGCCACCTTTTCAGCTAGAGAATAGAAGAGCATTTACAGTGCATTCGGAAAGAATTCAGACCCCTTCCTTTCCTCCACATTTTGTTACAGCTTCATTCAAAAATGTATTAAATAAAAGATTTTCCTCATCAATCTTATGCTCAATACCCCATAATGACAAAGCAAACAGGTTTTTAGAAATGTTTGCAAATGTAAAAAAAACAAATAGCTTATTTACATACAGTACCAGTCAAAAGTTTGGACAGACCTACTCATTCAAGGGTTTTTCTTTATTTTCACTATTTTCTACATTGTAGAATAATAGTGAAGACATCAAAACTATGAAATAACACATATGGAATAATGTAGTAACCAAAAAAGTGTTAAACAAATTAATATATATTTTATATTTGAGATTCTTCAAAGTTGCCACCCTTTGCCTTGATGACAGCTTTGCACACATGGCATTCTCTCAACCAGCTTCATGAGGTAGTCACCTGGAATGAATTTCAATTAACAGGTGTGCTTTGTTAAAAGTTCATGTGTGGAATTTCTTTCATAATGCGTTTGAGCCAAGCAGTTGTGTTGTGACAAGCTAGGGGTGGTATACAGAAGATAGCCCTATTTGGTAAAAGCCCAAGTCCATATTATGGCAAGAACAGCTCAAATAAGCAAAGAGAAATGACAGTCCATCATTACTTGAACTCTGTGAAACATGTCTTAATGTAACAGACACATCTCAACAACAATGCAAATAGTCCGGGTAGCCATTTGATTACCTGTTCAGGAGTCTTATGGCTTGGGGGTAAAAACTGTTAAGCCTTTTTGTCCTAGACTTGGCACTCCGGTACCGCTTGCCATGCGGTAGTAGAGAGAACAGTCTATGACTGGGGTGGCTGGGGTCTTTGACAATTTTTGGGGCGTTCCTATGACACCGCCTGGTGTAGAGGTCCTGGATGGCAGGCAGCTTAGCCCCAGTGATGTACTGGGCCGTACGCACTACCCTCTGTAGTGCCTTGCGGTCAGAGGCCGAGCAATTGCCGTACCAGGCGGTGATGCAACCAGTCAGGATGCTCTCGATGTTGCAGCTGTAGAACCTTTTGAGGATCTCAGGACCCATGACAAATCTTTTTAGTTTCCTGAGGGGAAATGGGCTTTGTCGTACCCTCTTCGCGACTGTCTTGGTGTGTTTGGACCATTCTAGTTTGTTGTTGATGTGGACACCAAAGAACTTGAAGCTCACAACCTGCTCCACTACAGCCCCGTCGATGAGAATGGGGGCGTGCTCGGTTCTCCTTTTCCTGGAGTCCACAATCATCTCCTTAGTCTTGGTTACGTTGAGGGATAGGTTGTTATTCTGGCACCACCCTGTCAGATCTCTGACCTCCTCCCTATAGGTTGTCTCGTCGTTGTCGGTGATCAGGCCTATCACTGTTGTGTCGTTTGCAAACTTAATGATGGTGTTGGAGTTGTGCCTGGCCATGCAGTCGTGGGTGAACAGGGAGTACAGGAGGGGACTGAGCACGCACCCCTGGGGAGCTCCAGTGTTGAGGATCAGCGTGGCAGATGTGTTGCTACCTACCCTCACCACCTGGGGGCGGAAGTCCAGGATCCAGTTGCAGAGGGAGGGGTTTAGTCCCAGGATCCTTAGCTTAGTTATGAGCTTTGAGGGTACTATGGTGTTGAACGCTGAGCTGTAGTCAATGAATAGCAAGTGTTCCTTTTGTCCAGGTGGGAAAGGGCAGTGCAATAGAGATTGCATCATCTGTGGATCTGTTTGGGCGGTATGCAAATTGGAGTGGGTCTAGGGTTTCTGGGATAATGGTGTTGATGTGAGCCATTACCAACCTTTCAAAGCACTTCATGGCTACGGACGTGAGTGCTACGGGTCTGTAGTCATTTAGGCAGGTTGTCTTTGTGTTCTTGGACACAGGGACTATGGTGGTCTGCTTGAAACATGTTGGTATTACAGACTCAATCAGGGACATGTTGAAAATGTCAGTGAAGACACCTGCCAGTTGGTCAGCACATGCCCGGAGCACACGTCCTGGTAATCCGTCTGGCCCCGCAGCCTTGTGTATGTTGACCTGTTTAAAGGTCTTCCTCACGTCAGCTATGGAGAGCGTGCATCATACCCAAGACTCGAGGCTGTAATCGCTGCCAAAGGTGCTTCAACAAAGTACTGAGTAAAGGATCGGAAAGATTTCGTTTTTTTTTTATATACATTTGCAAAAATGTATAAACACTTGTTTCTGCTTTGTTATTATGGGACATTGTGTGTAGATTTATGAGGGGATAAGAATAAGCCTGTAACGTAACAAAATTTGGAAAAAGTCAAAGGGTCTGAATACTTTCCGAATACACTGTACAAGAGTGCTGGTGTGTGACGTCATTGACTTACCGTGCCCAGGTTACTAAGCATGCCCAGTCCACACTTGGAGAGGGTGATGTTAAGTTGGTCCTTGCTGCTGATGCTGATCACGGTCTTGTAGTCAGGGATGCTGTATTCCACTTCTTCTGATATACCTGTGTACTTCACTGGCTTCTTCTTCATCTACAGTTCAGGAGAACGCATAGCCGTTAAGTGTGTGTGGTGGATAGTGCATTTACACTATCTGTATGAAGGATGTGTGTGGAACATGGGACAGTGTGAGTGAGTGAGTGACTGTATGTATGTATGTATGTATGTATGTATGTATGTATGTATGTATGCATGCATGTATGCATGCATGCAAGGGTTACCTTTAATCCCAGGGTCCAAGGTCTGAAGCCGTCTCGGGTCTCGTCTTCTAGGGGCTCCAGCAGTGGCTCCCACACCCCCATCACCTCGTTGAAGTAGTGAACCTAAACACACCATGTTACTGTACACTAAATGCAGTCTGACTAAACCCATGTTTTAGTTGAATGGAGGTTGTGTAAAGGTCATGTAGATGTTGTGTAAAGGGTTGTGTAGAGCTGTGCAGTGTCTGACCTCCAGGTTAAGCTGGCTGTGCAGGTTGATGAGGGTGCTCCAGTTCTTGACGTCACCGTGGAAGGAGGACTTGGCCAGGAGCATGGGGACGGTGCGGTGGCCCACCCCTGCCTCCAGGGTCAGGCAGATGGAGTTGATGGCCAACTGCAGGGACTCGCCTTGGGGAATCAGTGGGACCAGGGACTGGGCATCCTCGTCTTTACCCTCCTCCTCCAGGAACCACAGCTTGAGGTCTCTCCAGGACCGGCGCTCCCACAGGTCTGGGGGCACAGGGCTCTCCAGCTCAGACTGGGGTGTCTCGGCACCAGCCGGGCTCAGCACCGACTGAATGGTAATCACTGTGTTGATAATGATGGGTGACACCTGGGGGGGGGGGGGCACAGAGGAGAATGGAACGTGAGGCACATCACTCTGGTTTGGCTAGCTGGGCCAGAAATAAAAACACAGGAAAAAGATGACAATAAGGTCTATGACCAAAATGATATGCTCCTAACAGGTATTTTATTAGTAAGACGCTGCTTCCTGTCTTAAAGGGATGGTTTTGTTTTTCGCTGCGGCCTACCTTGAGGGTGAGTGCGTTGATGCAGACCTCCATGGCCTGCGGGGAGGTGGAGGACTGTGTGCTCTTGAAGAACACTTGGCAGGGCTGCAGCACAGTGGTCTCATTGTTCCTCTTCTCCTTCAGGAAGGGGCAGGCCACCACCTTCAGGTCCTTGACCACCGCCGTCATCAGCTGACCATCCGGGTCACTCTTCATCACCAGCTCGCACTCCGTGGTCATGACCAGGGCCGGGGCGTCGGCACGTGTCAGGTCGGCCACAAACACGATCTCGGGGTTCTTCACCAGAACATTCATCTCTGACTTTGCCACCACCCCCACTGGAGCTGTGTTACGGAAACAGAGGGGAAAGCAGGGGCGTGTACATTAGGCATCCAATCCAAAACTTCACATTGTGCAAACATGACATTTGTGGTGAGTAATGTGAAGTGTGAAATTTGAATGTGTCATACCAGGTTCCTTGGAGGCTGCGGCTGCAGTGGGTTTAGTGCTACTGCTGTTCTTGGGGGTGGCGGAGGAGAAGCCCTGCTGGCTGGCTTTGAGGAAGATGTCGGCCACAGTGAGCAGGAACTCCATGCTGGCACAGAGGTACACGTCCTGCACCACCGTGTCCAAAGAGGTGCCGTCGCGGCCCTGCTTGTAGTTCACCTCCACCATCACGTTCCTCTCAGCGCCCGGACGCATCGCCATCATCCTGACAGACAGAGGCCAGAGGGACATGATGAACCTTACAGCAAGGGAACTATCAACAAACCCTATAGCAAGGGCACTATCAACAAACCCTATAGCAAGGGCACTATCAACAAACCCTATAGCAAGGGCACTATCAACAAACCCTATAGCAAGGGCACTATCAACAGACCATAGCAGGGCACTACAACAGACCCTATGGCAAGGGCACTATCAACACCTATAGCAAGGGCACTATCAACAGACCCTATAGCAAGGGCACTATCAACAAACCCTATAGCAAGGGCACTATCAACAAACCCTATAGCAAGGGCACTATCAACAGACCCTATAGCAAGGGCACTATCAACAGACCCTATAGCAAGGGCACTATCAACAGACCCTATAGCAAGGGCGCTATCAACAACCTATAGCAAGGCGTATCAACAGACCTATAGCAAGGGCGCTATCAACAGACCTATAGCGGGCTATCAACAGACCTATAGCAAGGGCGCTATCACAGACCCTATAGCAAGGGCGCTATCAACAGACCCTATAGCAAGGGCGCTATCAACAGACCCTATAGCAAGGGCGCTATACAGACCCTATAGACAGGGAGCTATCAACAGACCCTATAGCAAGGGAGCTATCAACAGACCTATAGCAAGGAGCTATCAAGACAGCCCTATAGCAAGGGAGCTATCAACAGACCCTATAGCAAGGGAACTATCAACAAACCCTATAGCAAGGAACTATCAACAAACCTATAGCAAGGGAACTATCAACAAACTATAGCAAGGGAACTATCACAAACCTATGAAGGACATCAAAACTATAGCAAGGGAACTATCAACAACCAATAGCAAGGGAACTATCAACAAACCCTATAGAAGGAACAATCACAACCCTATGGCAAGGGAACTATCAACAAACCCTATGGCAAGGGAACTATCACAAACCCTATAGCAGTGGAACTATAACAACCCATAGCAGGGAAACTATCAACAAACCCTATAGCAGTGGAACTATCAACAAACCCTATAGCAAGGGAACTATCACAAAACCCTATAGCAGTGGAACTATCACAAACCTATAAGCAGGGGAACTATCAACAAACCCTATAGCAGTGGAACTATTCCAAACCCTATAGCAGGGAACTATCAACAACCTATAGCAAGGGAACTATCAACAACCCCTATAGCAAGGGAACTATCAACAAACCCTATAGCAGGGAACTATCAACAAACCCTATAGCAAGGGACTATCAACAACCTATAGCAAGGGAACTATCAACAACCCTATAGAACGGGACTCAACAACCCTATGGCAAGGGAACTATCACAAACCTATGGCAAGGGAACTATCAACAAACCTATAGCAGTGGAACTATCAACAAACCTATAGCAGGGGAACTATACAAACCTATAGCAGTGGAACTATCAACAAACCCTATAGCAAGGGAACTATCAACAACCTATAGCAGTGGAACTATCAAAACCCTATAAAGCAGGGGAACTATACACAAACCCTATAGCAGTGGAACTATTAACAAACCCTATAGCAGTGGAACTATTAACAAACCTATAGCCAAGGGAACTATCAACAAACCTATAGCAGGGGAACTATCCAAACCTAAGCAGGGAATATCAACAAACCCTAAGCAAGGGGAACTATCAACAAACCCTATAGCAGGGGAACTATCAACAAACCCTATAGCAGGGGGACTATCAACAAACCCTATGGCAAGGGAACTATCAACAAACCCTATAGCAGGGGAACTATCAACAAACCCTATAGCAGGGGAACTATCAACAAACTCTACAGCAAGGGAACTATCAACAAACCCTATAGCAGGGGAACTATCAACAAACTCTACAGCAGGGCAATGTCATGACGCTCCTGGTCAGGGATCCAAGGCACAAGAAAGGAGAGCGCGGACTGTGCCGTTTTTAATGACACTTCACGCCAATTGTAAATATTATGAAGCAGAGAACGCTCTCCTGCTCTTCAGTACCAACCAAAGGAACGCCTTTGACCTCTGGGAAACTTTTGCCGCCAAAGCTATAAATGACCAAAAAAGTAAATACTGGAACAATATTTCTAAGGTAGGAATATTAAGAATGGTCAGTGGGGATATAAATAATAATCATGTCATATTGCTTTTCATTTTGTGATGTTTTTAAAAACTGTATGAACCAAATACTGTAACTTAGGAAGGAAACCCAATTCGGCTGTTAAGTTTCCATACAATATGAAGAATGCTGAAACTACTTTTGTTAAGATATGAATGTGATTTTAGTTTTCATGTCCCTTGCACATTAACTAAACCACGCCCCGAATGAGGTCAGAAGAGCGTGTCAGTGTGATGGAACCGCTCTTTTCGACCAGAGTGCTTAAAAGGACTCCCTAAGAATGAAAATGCAGACCAAAAGACATGAGACCGTGGTCCACACGTTGAAATGGTTGCAAACTCAACACAAGGTGAAGAAAAACTCACTAGACCAAAACATTGACAGTCTGCAGCTGTGCATGTAAAAGGGATCTAGAACTTCGACTAAAGACACGAGGTGGAAGGAAGAAAATCCCATCTCAGACAGAGTATCTGTTATGTTTCACTATATTGGATCACTCCAAAATATCGGTATCACTCCGCGGCGGAGGGATTACATCCGAGGATTTACAGATTCACTCCCGTGTAAACCTGTGTCACGGCTGGGGTCCGCCCCTATATATATAGACACCATGGCGGCGAGACACATTCTCTATATAATTTGAGGCGCCTCTAGCACCGTAGAGAATTGGAGTGATCCGTATAGCTCACATAACCGTGGTTACATACGATGCCCAGGACTGCTGAACCAACCGCAGAGGGAGGTGTCAAGTTACCCGATAGTACCTAGCAAAAGGTGCAAGAGGAAGTCCAGCTGGCCGTAGCACAGATATCAGCGAGGGGCACTCCTCTCAGTAGAGCCCAGGACGCAGCCACATCTCGTGTTAAATGTGCCACTACAGATCGCAGCACTGGCCTACCAGCCAGGCAGTATGCGGTCGTGTCCACGATCCAGTGAGAGAGCCTCTGCTTGATAGCCCAGGACTCTCACCATAACAGACAAAAAGCTGGTCTGTTGTTCTCACTGGATCAGCAACCAGGTAATGGATTTGATTTCAGCGAGTGGAGCACTCAAGAGGGGCTGACCATGTGGCCAGCTGCTCCAGGCTGCAAACAGCCAGTGAGTATACTTGCACGCAAGATATTACACTTACCAGTGACTTACCAAGTGAACTTCAGAACGTTTGTACCGCAAACCATACGGACGTCCGCTGAGAAAATGAAAGAACGTCTGTCTCGGCCATGGGGTCTATATATAGGGGCGGACCCCAGCCGGTACACAGGTGTACACGGGAGTGAATCTGTAAATCCTCGGATGTAATCCCTCCGCCGCAGAGTGATACCAATATATTGGAGTGATCCATATAGCTCACATAACCGTGGTTATACACGTAACCGTCATTCTATTTGAACACTCCACTATGAGACCAAAACAGAAGGACAGTGTGTCCTCTGGTGGATAACCAGAGCATTACACCCATCAAGCCATTCCCGACAGATAAAGACTACACGTAAATACATTGCATTTCTTACCAAAACGTGTGTAAGGTATTTGGTTACTGTGAGCGTAGTTACCAAATGTACGATAAATGTCCCTGCCCCCTTCTCCCTCTCTCTATTTTCCCCTCCCCCTTTTCCATCTTTGTGTAATAAGCCGTCATATCTTGTCAGTCCACTAGGGACTTTTGTCTCATGTAAAGTGTGTACGTGTATTCTGTGTTATTATTTAGTTCGTAAATAAATAAATCAAATTTGTGTAGAACTGAATAATCAGAAAAGGCTGCTGTTATTGTGGATTCAAGAAGTCTGCGACGTTCAGAATGAGACTGATACGAGGTAATGATTAATAAGTGACTTATCGCTATATAACATATATTTCTTTAGAGTTTAATTCGGGAGATGGTAACTATAAACAAATTCTCCCGTGGTGCCCCAAATTCCTAATGAGTTAATTGTTTCATGATTAATTTAATAGAGTAACAATTAAACATAGTTAGTTGATAAGATAAATAACAGTCATCACATGAAATCAGTCACGTTACGACAGCACTAATAACAAACCCTACCATAAGTGCACTAAATACCTTGTAATCCGTTTGTCAAATGATGTTACATTGAGGAGTGAGACTAACTTTCTATTCTACAGATACAAAGATTCCATTCTCTCAACACAATTGACATACTTTATCCTTACTCATGGGTTTTGATGGACTGGGAGTGAGAGATTAACTTAGTTGCTTTGACTATGATGGGGCTGCTAACCAAAGACATTCATCTTAGCTGTGTGACAGTCCTATGTGAGTAGACAGATGGTGAAGCAGTGATGAACATGATGCCACGCTGAAGAACACACACTGAGCCTCGTACATCAACGCCAGCACCGAGTCACACGATCATATGTTCACAGTACACATACATTACTCTGTGGCATCTCTCCCAGGTTTTGTGAATGTGTAAGTAGGCTCAGTACCAAATCAAATCTTATTTGTCACATACACGTGTTTAGCAGATGTTATTGCGGGTGTAGCGAAACCTAGGTAACTGTGGGTGTGTCCTCTACCTGGCAGTGATCTTCTTGACACTGCATCTTTTGTCGTCTAGCAGGCAGTCTGTGAGTTTGACGGAGGCCTTCATAGATCCGTCTGAGAACATGTGGACAGATGTAGAGATCGTCCCCAGGGTGAACTCAGCCAGCTTCAGCTGCTCATCCCTCGAGTCCAACACCTGCACCTTGGAGACACACAACAAAAAGTCTCTGTCTGTGGGCGTAAGAATATCCAAGTAGATGGAGTTTTATATGGTTAAAGCCAGTGTTTGTGAAGGCATGTAGTAGTCACCTCAGTCCCATTGGGGCTGTACAGGACCAGTGTCATGGAGTCAAACTTGAAGTCAAGTTTCAGTGTGCTCTTCAGCTTGGTGCTCTTCTGGGTCTCCACCACTGCAGCAGTTACCACTGTGTTGCCTACAGACAGGGTTCAACACAATTATAATAACAGCACAATCCCAGCAACACACGCGGCCACAAAACACATCCAAATTCAACCCAGACTGACACACTGCTGTCCTCACCGCTGGTGGGGTTAGTACCAGTACCTCCTGATGCCTGTGAGCCTTTGGTAGAGGCCGTGTCGGAGCGGTCCACTGTACGCGGAGGAGGAGGGGGGGAAGCAGAGTCTGACGTCTCTGACAGGTTCCCACTCAGAGTCCTCAACACCACCGTCATATCATCCTGACCCAGGATCAGCTAGTAAGACACACACACCGTAACACTGATGCATCAACATTTCATACTAACATTTCATTTCACACACTAACATTTGTTCATTGAGAGTTGGCTTTAACTAACACAAACGCATACACTCCGACACACACACACACACACACTCACGTTCATTGGTTTGAGGTGAGCAGTGATCTCTATGTCGGGGATGCTGTGGTACCAGGAGGCTGACAGGTTCCTCTGGATGGACAGGTCCAGGTTGACCGGCTTCAGAAGCTGGATTTCCCCCTGAAACCTCCCCTCCTCAAAGGTGGTTCTGGACAATCAATCAATCAAACACACACACACACACACACAGCTTTACAGGTTCTGATTTGCTGCACATCCGGGGACGGACCAAATATGCAAAACTAAGTGAAATAACACAGAGACGTGTCAATAGTTAATCAACACTTCACATCCCAGTGCACAAATTAAGTAGTCCTTTCATTGTAAAACAACTACGCATCTATGACGTTTCATTCCAATCCTTGTACATCTACAGAATGGCCTGACTACCAGTTTGTATCTCACCTGTACATCTTGAGGTCGCTGAGGCCCACGGTCATGGTGTCCATGACGGGAGGGATCTTGACGTGCATCTGGGAGGGGACCATGGCGAAGCGGTTCTTGACCGTGACCATACCGAGGTCGGCCACGATGACGTTGGCGGAGGACGACGACTGCGGCAGGAAGACGACAGGAGCGTTGAAGTCCACGTCCAGGGAGATGCGCGTGCTGCGCTCAGCCAGCTCCATCACCCCCGTGGCCGCCTTCTCCGCTGCCTGCACAGTCACCTCAGCCAGGGCCTCCTTGGCCACCTGGAAGTTGTTGATGAAGGCCTGGGGGAGGAGGAGGAGTCAGGTCATGTTACAAAGTGCTCGTGGATCGTCATAGCACTTAGGATAATCCAAGTCAATAAATTCTGGGGCATTTTTGTACCGGTATTAGTAAAGGCACCGGTTCTCAAAGAACAGGAGAATCGAGGTTAAAAGATCGATAGGTGGAATGAAGAAAGATGGCGGCGGGTCTCTTACCAGGATGGAGGAGACAAACTTGTTGAGGAAGATGACCTGGATGCAGCCCACCGTCAGGGTGATGCTGGTGTCCACTTTACCCATGTCTAGATAGGCATCGCCCTCCGTGGCTTCCGTGTGGTTCACCATGCGGAAAGCAAACACCTCCTCATCGGCTATGGATACACACTAGGACACAGAATTCGTACAGAAATACTCATTAGAAGCACACCAGCAGAAAATTAATTAATTTCCTTTTTAGCTAATTAAAAAATGTACAGGTATCCAAGGCTACCTGCTTGTACAAAGCCTCCTTATCACAGTCCAGGATGACTATGTTCTTCAGGTTGGCCAGAACCTCGACCGCCTTTCTCCTCATCAGCACCTCCGACACCAGGCCTGGAACATAGAGCAGAGGTAGAGAGAACCGGTAGAACAGAACGAGGAGGTGTAGGACAATTCTAGAACATAGACAGCTGTTTCAGTACCAGAGCCAATAAGACACTATCATCAGTGGTTTATTTATGTCTACCACAAGGTGGCCCCCTGCATCATTATCATGTGTGTGTGTGAACACGTCCTGTCAACACATCACACATCATTTTGATATTTGATGCAGAGGCCATCATAAATCATGCATGTAGCTGTTGACTTTATGCTGTGGACGTGTGTTGCAGGCGGGGACTTGTCGTGTGTGAGGCGGCCTTTACCCTCGATGCGGATCTCCGCTATCCTGTGGCTCTGGCCTCGGATGAAAACCTTCAGACAGTTGAGATCGGCTCGGATGTGCAAATTCACCACATCCTCAAACTTTGACTTCTTAGAAGCTAAGGAGAAGGGGGCAGAGAGACATTTATGAAAGAGCTGCTCTGTTGTCAGAATTTCAAAGATCCATCGATGTGAAGAGGACTTTGTTGGTGCATCAGAATACATCTAATGTCCACTGGTCCATACAAATGGCATGGAAATGTACATTTGGTTTAGCTAGCTAATCTACGTATTAGGAGAACACGCATCTACTCAATATCTCCACATGCAACAAACATATAGGAAGTATACGACCTAACCGATGTCTCTTCCACTTTCAACTACCTTGAATCATGAAATTGTAAATCAATATCAAAACGCGGAGAAGTCTAAGTCCCAGTAAGCAGAATCGATTCCATGAAACGGATAGTTACAAGTTTTTTTTGCCACGGCCGATCCCTCTTTCTTCTCGCCTTCCTCCCCCTCTCCCTCGTCCTCCTCGGGGATGGTGGGCAGCTCCTCCTGGCTGGGCGCCACCTCCTTGGTCGGGGGGAGGAGACTGATCAGGAAGTTCATGGCATTGAGCAGAGCCTCCGTGTGCAGGTGTATGTCCAGAGACGAGAAGTTCACCTGAGACGTCACACACAGACATACCACCTTCACTATGAACACACACTAATACAACTAAGCAGAGAAGTGAGGTCAAATCAACATGTTGAAATTCCAACTGCGGGTTAACACAGTTGTACTGTATTGCAAGAAATTACCTTAACTGATTGTTCAGTGTTCTTGTACTCAGACTTGAATTCTGGCCCATTCTTATCAGCCTGAAAGAGACACTGATGCTATTAGACCTGCTCTACTGTTAAATCTACATTGTCGTCTTGCATTCTTCATCCAATGTTGACTGTTGGAAGTGTTCACTGTGTGTGTGTGTGTGTGTGTGTGTGTGTGTGTGTGTGTGTGTGTGTACCTTAGTGTACTCCAATGTGAGGAGGTCCTCCTCTGTGTTGTCTAGAGTGGTGATCAGGTGCACTTTCTTCTCCTCTGAATCTGGACACGTTTACAAAACCAGAAAAAGCATATCACACATACGCACGTCTGCCAACATGCCACACACATACAACTACCAACAACATAACAATGTTTAATCGTATGATAGATATATACAAATGTCTTCACAGTCCTGCTAGTGTTTCAAAAAATGCAATCGCAGGAAAAACACGGTTCTGAAAGCACCAGGTGACAGAGATGAAAATCTATGTAAAAAGCGTAGAAAGAGGGGTGATCTAAAGACGCGACTATAATGGTTTGCGAACAAAGTCCCTTTGAATGCATTGGACAACGAAATGAAGTTGATTTGAAAACCAATAGAACAGGAGAGAAACGCTGGTTTCAATGGCATATAAAGAACACCTCCAGAAAACAGACACATTCAAGTTTGAACTACCTTTCTGGCGTCTCCCCTAACGTCAGAGCTGCTGTGGATATCTAAGGCTGTAGCGAAAGGTGCATATCGCTCACTTCGACATTTACATTTTTACATCAATGTGTCCAAAATTAGATAAAAAATATTTTCCCCGATTGTGAATTTCTGCCTCAGTTGACAGCTCTACCAGCCAAACCCTCACTGACCCATGTACTCGGGGCACTCCAGGCAGATCTCTCGTAGGAATGTGTAGGATGTCATGTCGAAGGTACGTAGCTTCAACTCGGTGCCCAGCCCCTCAATGTCCAGGTGCAACACTGTGACCTCCTCGCCTCCAGACAGACGACACAGCTGAACGGACAGCTAGACAGCAGAAGAAGAAGGGAGAGGAGGTTCAAGTTCATGCACGCACACACACGCACTCCTATACTAGCGATCAGAGTGAACGCAACTACATGAAGTTTTTAGGTACTCTCTCTCACACACAGATGTAGATGAGTTTTAACCATACTTTGCTGATCTCAAACGTCATGAGGAACTCGGTCATGTTCTTCTTAGGGTCTTTCTTGACCAGACCTCTCCTCTTGACCGAGTCGGAGCGCTGCAGGGGGCTGGGCATGTTGTCGGGGAAGAACGGACGGTCTCCTATAGGAGAGCTGGGAGCATCGTAGAACAGGTCCTCCTCTGAGCCTGCACACACACACACACGCGTAATTGCCACACTGTGTGTATGCGTATTAAAGTACATACATCCATTTGTAATGTGTACAAAGGGCTGTATGTGTGTGTGTGTGTGCATGTCCCTCACCTGATTCCCATATCAGGGAATTGCGCAGTTCAGCCATGGTTGGTTTCCTGGGGGTTAGCTGAGGGGTGTACGACTGCTTTAAAGCCTACGTCATAAACACAAGCGGAGATTACACGCCGCACATAGTTTTTCTATTGGCTTGTCTATCTACACACAAACCCAACAGACACTACAGACAGAGTCAACCTACAGACAGGCAGAGATAGAGGCCCAGTAGAGTTAGTACCTTGGATGTTGAGTGAGCGTTGGTGCTGCGCGGGGCCGGCTTGCTCTCTGGCAGCGGGATGCTGTCGATCAGCTCCAGCACGCCCCGCACCTTATCATCAGAGATCCTCAGAGACAGGAGGGGCAGCTCCCCGGAGATTTTAAACCTGACACACACACACACTTTATTCATATAATTCATCTGACCAGCTGTTTGACAAACACCATTACACAGTGGCTGACTGTCCATCACACCAACCCGCACCCCCACCTTTCCCTCTTACTTGGGCATGCGGGAATCTGTGACCACCATGGCTCTGCTGAACACCACCTTGACATCAACAGGCTCCAGGATGTGGAGGGCCGACTGCCTCAGCTTACGGGCTTTCTTCCAGTCCCCATCTAAACACAACAACCACTGGCGCCGTTAAGCCTAATTTATAGTCTACCTAATTACCCAACGCAAGAACACAATAAGCTACACAAAATGTATTCCCTGCGTAGTTGCGTCACGTGACGATTTAGGCAGCAAACCTGCCGATAATTGTGTGTGTGTGTCTCTCCCCATACGCGAGTTTGCGTGTGTGTGCCTTCGTCCGGCGGCGTGCGTACCTGGTTTGCTGTAGAGGAACTGTAGGCTGCTGAGTTGGACATCGAAGCTGTCGTAGGCTCGGGACATAATGTCCTCTATAGTACTTCTCCCCACAGAGAGCTGCGGCAGCCCCTCTCTGCTCAGACTAGACACCTGATAACACAAGACAATGCCATAACACCTGGGTGAGGTCCTGTTCATTAGGCAGGGATTGACATTAACGGTTGCCTGGGGCAAGTCAATTAAAGCAGTCAGGCAAGTGGATCCTTCTCTGTGGTCAAATTGTGTTGAAGACAACTGTTAATGTGTTACCTCTAGTGTCCCATTTTTCAGGTGAATTTAGTGACTCACAAGAAGGAGAAAAAAGACAAAGCCAAGTGTGCTCGATCATAATTCTCAACTTCTCCATACATCGTCTCGCAAATCACTCAAGTCCGAACCGACCACTCGCACTGAGCACGTTGAAGTGACTTACCTTGAAGTGACCCAGGTCCAACAGCATGAGGTTCTGGGTAGAGTCGTAGAAGCCGGTTTGGGGAACGATTACGTAGGAGGCCATGAGGTTGACGTTCAGATCCAGAACCTTCTGGGTCTCAATCACGTACATCAGTCCTGCAGACAACAACATAGAACGGAGGGCATACTTCAACATGTTCTTACATATGGATACGAAACGGGTGGGAGGCGTGCCAGTAGGAAGTGGAGTGGAGATTGAGGTCAAAGGCTTGTAATCCTGTCTGATGAATCAGAGTAAAATGTCCATAGAAAGTCAAATTAGAATAGATCTCTATGTTTGGGTCTGCGGCACACGTCAAAAAATCTATCAGTGCCGTGTTTCTTGTGACAGGCCAGGAGTGCGAGTGTGGCCTGTCAGTCAGAGCTAGAGGCGGGGCTCTGACCTGTGGAGGTGCGGTCTCGGAACTGCTCCAGCTTCATGAGCGTGGCGTTGGTCAGCTCGTCCAGCTGGAGGTCATCAGGCGGCGAGAAGAACGTAGACATGCTGTTCACCGTCACCTGCCGGAGAGAGAGACAGGTATCCATGTTGTTACACACACAAAAACAGGATGAGCAGACTTTCGTTCTAACATGCCTGATTGAACCAAGGAACAACTGGAAAACAATTATGTACACAGGACACTCACAAAAATGCACAAACAAACTCACAGCATCATAGATGATCTCCAGA
This sequence comes from Salvelinus sp. IW2-2015, assembly GCF_002910315.2. NCBI lineage: Eukaryota > Metazoa > Chordata > Actinopteri > Salmoniformes > Salmonidae > Salvelinus > Salvelinus sp. IW2-2015. The sequence goes on from NC_036872.1 coordinate 9,135,596, forward strand.
GGCTGGGACTCGACACGGAGCCGCTGATCAGCGCTCTCGTCCAGAGGGTTGGTCTCAAACAGGATGTCCAACAAGGGGGTCCCCGTTACCGTGGCAGCCTTCCTTGACGACAGCAATGTGGGTGCCGGCCGGTTATTGGCTAGTCCTGTCACCTCAAACAGACTGAGCTGGGCCGACAGCCTGAGAGGAAATACCGCATCAGAACCAAGGGCAGAAAGAAGTGGGGAGAGAGTGGAGGCAGAGGAAGAGAGAGTGGGGGAAGAAAACGGGAAAAGCAGAGAGAAAAAGAGATCGACAAACTGAGAATCGCAAAATGGTGGCACAAGAAAAAAAAATTATGACATGCCAAATATAGTGCATACCATTGATAAAGCACTAAAACAGAGCAGGGAAGAAAGGGGAAAGTATTTAACTACAGGGTTTGTTCAGAAGCGTAAAGCGTTACCGGTATGTCAAGTAGAATTGGGCATCATGTCAGTTCTATTAATATCTATCTGCAACGTTCTAAACGTTTCACCTTGGGGAACACACCCCAGAGTGCATACTGTACTTACTTAATGGCTTGTGCTCCGGGCCTCTGGGTCAGCATGGATTTCAGATCTTCAACTGTGAGTTTAAGGATTTCATTCTGGTCCTTGTTGTCTTTCATTGAGACAGACATCCTCTCCATGTGGAAATTAATCTTCATATCCTCAAACTGCACAAACAAGACCAGAGAGAAAAGGGAGACTGAACAGTGTCCTGGATTATCTTTCTTTCTTTTTGAAGACGCAAGGGATTGTGATACTGCCCTACAGTGTGTGGGAATATACAGTAGCAACTCACGTTCTTTGGCAGGTTATGATTGACAGCTATCTCACTGTAGTCGATGGCGGTGTAGAGTTTGGCCTTCTCAGCAGAAGTCATAAGCTCGTCAAAAGCTGAGGATAATTATAAGACAAAAAAAAAAACACGTCAATCTCCATGCAATGTGGAAATGTGTCTTATGATTTACAATAGCAGCATTAAAACATCAGGAGCACCTTATCAAGATTATTTCAAATCAACTTCACAAAAAGGTAATACAGAGTGCAAAATGCGGTTCCAAGTGCACGGTTAAACCAAAGTCAACCACATTCCCATCCACATTTTCTATGCGAGTAAAGTCATATCGTACGGAGAAAAAAATAATCACGACACCTGTGATAGAAACAGGAAGTTCATAAAATGCCGACAGATCATTTGTTCGCGCTCTCTTTTTGTGTCTGTAAAATAAATGATGCGAGAAATGGCAGTGGAAACGCTACAGATATACATGAACATCTTTGGTCCAATACCATCATCTTGAGAACCTGGTCATCAACGTGATTCAATACTTCATAAAGGTGGGACAGGACAGGTTAAATGCACAATTGGAATAATTTTTCAATTGTGTTCTGTGTCCAGTGTTCTTTCATCCTGGTTCTGGAGACTCACAGGGTCTGCAGGTTTTAACCTCCAGCCCAACATCAACACCATTGACTCAACTAATCCACTAGATTTCGTTTAACGGTTATTTTATTTTCATCGATAACGGTCAGTTACACGGTAATTGTGTCAGCCCTAGTTACACACCCCATGGTTCCCCAGGACCAGGATTGAAGAACACTGTTCATCAAAAATAGTAACTGCAGCGCATTGGCATGCTCATGACACACTGATGACCGGCTGAACGATTGGCCCGGTGCTCTTTGCATTATCATTGGGGGTGGAGTCGGACCCCTTGACTTATTCCACATTTTGTTTTGTTACAGCCTGAATTCAAAATGGATTAAATTGATTTGTTTTCTCTCACTCATCTACACACAATACCCCATAATGACAAAGTGAAAACATATTTTTATTTCATGAAAATGAAGTAGTACTGTGTTCACACCCCTGAGTCAATACTTTATAGAAGCAACTTTAGCATTGATACACCATTCAAAGTGTAATTAATATGCTCAAAGGGATATTCAATGAATGCTTTTATTTTTTAATCTACCAATAGGTGCCCTTCTTTGTGAGGTATTGGATAACCTCCCTGGTCTTTATGGTAGAATGTGTGTTTGAAATTCACTGCTCGACTGAGGGACCGTACAGATAATTGTATGTGTGGGGTACAGAGATGAAGTAGTCATTCAAAAATCATGTTAAACACTATTCTTGCACACAGAGTGACTCCATACAACTTATTATGTGACTTGTTAAGCACATTTTTACTGCTGAACTTATATAGGCTTGACATAACAACAGGGTTGAATACTTACTGAAACAAGACCTTCCAGCTTTTCATTTTGTAATAAAAAAAATAAAACATAATTCCACTCTGACATTATGAGGTATTGTTTGTAGGAAAAAATAAATAAATAAAATGTATACATTTTAAATTTGGGCTGTAAATAATTGTGGAAAAAGTCATGGGGTGTTAATACTTTCTCAAGGCACTGGATGTACAAAATGGAGCATGGTGATTGGCTACGCGGGCGATCTCACCTCCGGTCTTGACCTCCTTGGCCTCGGCGCCACCGTCTCCTGACCAGCCGGACCACATCCAGCCCAACCAGCCCTGAGATTCCTCCTCCTCCACCTTCACCCCCGGACGGAAGATACGCAGACCCGCTTTGCTTGCCTGGAACAACCGACCAGCGCCAGTCACAGTCTATACATAACACTTCAGCCTCAACCACTAGCTAGAACCACTGTTAGTTCCACTGTGACCACTGACCAGGTGATGCACTGGTGGTTACGCTACAGCAGTGTGACTGAGTAGGGTCATTTCAGTCATGCTTTTCTGCCATTTTGAACAAATTAGTTAGTAGACAGACAAAACTGAGTACAGTACACACAGAGAAGATGGATAGTTCGTTAGGGATAATTCAACAGATTGCTCAATCCGTACCTCCATCTCAGCTTGCTGCCTGGCCAGAGTGATGTTAAAAATATCCAGAGTCCGCTCAGGCTCCTGGGCACACGGCAAGAAAGACGGATCGACTGGTCCATTAAAACAGTTCCCTGACCGTTATGGGAATCCATCAATTACTTAAAAAGGTAGACTCAGCAAAATGACGTTGCCACGAGCAGCACCGCAGATACTGAGATGAGCGAGATGCAAGACTTCGCTCTCACAGTTACACACACAGTATCTGTGTGCACAGGTTCGCGTCACGCTGTTACAGCTTGGTAGGCAGGGGACCAAAACAGTGGAGAAGAGCGTCGTGCTTCAACGCTCTTAGTTGTTGCGAAAATTGACCACTATGCGGTTTACTTTCTGCATCTACGTCATGTCGCTGAGTATACCTTTAATGTCCATCATCAATCAATGCAGCAGAGTAGATACAAAGACTGGGGATGCAACTCAGAACTAGGCCCTTCTCAATCTCCACACCTGGGTTCAAATAGCATTTTCTTTCCTTTCAAATAGTTTGAGTACTTGATTGAGCCTGGCTGGTGTGCCAGATGGGCAGAGTATGCACTTTGAGGACTATGCCACTGGTCCCATTACACACAGGCAGGCTCAATCAAGCACTGCTCAAGTTTTGAAATGAAAACCAGTACTATTTGAACTCAGGTCTGGGTTGCACTCATTAGGGAACGCAACAGAAAACTTTTCAAAACGGAAAATGTTAATGAGTGTTTCTTAATGCCCAGGTAGTCCTTCCCTGTTTCAGTTCATTTTCTTCCATTTGGTGCCTAATGAACATCGCCCTGATCTCTACACACCTCCAGCTCCCTGAGCTGCTTCTCAGTGGGCTTCTTGCTGGTGATCTTGGCCTTGTAGAGCTCTCTGTACTGCTTGACTGTCTGCCGGTGGCAGCGGATGTGCTGCCACGACCACATGTGCAGCCGCGGCTTCACGTCCACCTCCATGATGCCTGTAATCACATACTGCCACCTGGATGACATACACAAGCAGTGACAGTCACAACGGAACCAGCACGTGTACATCACGATAGCTCAAATCGATTGAAGGAAATGTATCTCATAATCTTATACTGGATGGCATGAAACAACACAATCAATCAAATGCATTCACTATCTAAACATCAACAATAACCAACATTTTTGTCGTTGTGACAATTTTTTAGTAGAGGAAAGAATTGTAAGTAAAAGAAAAAGTGTGAGAGCTGACCATAGATAGGCGTTGGTGTGCACGTGGACTTGCGGACGGTATTTCCTGTAGGGCAGGTTGCGTGACATCATATCCACTGACCCCAGGAGCTCCAGAATGCTGATGTACTGGAGAGAAGGAAGGGGTGAGAGTTCAGGGGTCATCGAGAAGCACAGAGGGGGAAAACAATAAGACAGTGACTTTAAAAATGTGTCGAAATTCTAACTCTGGGCAACGCTCATCATGCAAGAAAGCACAGATCTGTGCAAAAAAAAATTAAATACTGTAACATTTCAAATAGACGGGATGGTATATAATCCAATGCGAGTTCTGATTGTGTGAATGGTATGCATCAGTTTACCTCACTGTGGTTAAATAACAGTCATCCTCCTTACTATGCACATTGTTGAAGAAATGTTCCTAATTAAATCAGGCTGCAGATTTAAATTATTTTTATGGTACTTTCCTGTGCTCTTTTGCTCGATTAAAATGTTGCATCTTTCTCTCTCTCATATCTCCCTCCATCACCTGTGGTCTGTTGAGCTCCACGGCCACCTCTCTTAGGTTGACCACCAGGTCCACCTTGGGAGAGGAGAAGTCCACATCTGACCGGGGGTTCATGCGCAGCTTCGCATCGGCCGTTATCGGACGAAAAACTGCCACCAATGGACAGGGAAATAAGGTTATTAATATGATACAGAATTAATCAACAATTCCACCGTGGGCCATCGTAATGAGCAGATATCTTCAATTACAATAAAAACTCCAACGACTACACTGACTGAGATTTTATTCCCTGTATCAGGTGGGTGACAACATTACTATCAAGACTCTGATCCAGATGTGAAGGATGTCACACCCCTATATCGACTGGGTGACACTCACTGAAATCGTGGTTCATGGGAGTGGAACCCCCCGGGATGCTGTCCTGAAGGCATCGCTGTGGAAATGCGACAGACAGGAAGAGATGCCTCGTTAGACGTCATTGATAGACATAATCACTCACTTAAGGGACCCGCCGCTCCGCGACGGCACTGAATGATGGCACTGTGACTCACCAGGGCCTCATCTGGCATGTGATTGGAGTACAGCATCGAGTTCACATTCCAGTAAGCAAAGAGATTGTCCAACTGGACAAGCTGAGGAGAGGAAAAAGCATAACAGAAAACAGCTTAGAATGCTGTAGACAGTAGAACAGTGTCATAATTGATGTAAAACCCATACAGTATATCAATTGCTGTGGACTGACTACCTTGAAAAACAGCTTGGCTTTCTCATCCAGGAGACAAGGCATCCAATTCTCATCTGCTGTCTGTGGGGTCACAGTTATGGGGTTGAGACGTTACGTGATATGGATTCAGGGTCAGACCAGAAACAGATCATAAACCTGACCACAACAAAGATCTCATATCCAGACCTTAACTAAATTGAACCACTGTAATTGAGCTTGTATATCTTCTCCAATGAATGACCGATTTCACGAGGTCGGGGCCTCACACATTACCTGAAGGCTGAGGTTCTGCAGTGACACTCCAAATGAAAAGGGGCAATTGGGGTTGGTGACCTGAGAGTGAGAGAAGCGGACAGTAATGAAATACAGGAATAATACACTCATTTAAAATGTTGTAATACAACTGTAGCACACTGGGTAGAATACACACATCATCCTCATAGCGGACGTGGATGTTGGAGATCTTCACTTGAAGGTTCTTGATCACCTGCGTCACAAGTTTCTCCACAAAGGTGTCCTGCTTCTCAAGTGCAGGGTTTTCTGTGGAACCAAATAACACATTACAGTACATGCGTTCAGGTCACAGTCCTGAGTCTGTTTTAGCCCGATGCCAGCGCTGCAACTCAATGACATTATAACATCTATTTAAGAGTGGTTTGAAGATGTAATGAAAGCATGACTCACAGACAGACACATAAACTCTGACCTTGTTCTGCTGCTTTCTGTTTGGTCTCTTCGATCCTCTGCAGCTCCCTCTGACGAGCCTCCTGGAGCTGTTTCTCCTCCTTCTCTGCATCATACTTTATACCTGAAACACGCAAACATTAACAAAGAAACACACACACACACACACAAACACACGCTACAGCTAGGTATCTTACTGGCTGTGGGCACGATGAGTAGGTAGACTCCATCCAGTGTGGCTTCCACTGACTGGGTGTACAGATTCTTCCATGGAATCTTCAACTCCAAGCGTCCTGCCAGAACCACACACACACAGTTAATAGGAAAAAGGTTGAAGAGTGAGAAAGATAGAGAGGAATTATAACAGTGAATGTATGGTAATGGTAGGAGGTGTTGGTTTGAGAGTCATTGGACAAATCTTACCTATATGCCCTGCTCTTACTTTAAAAGGAATGTCAAGTTGACTCTGAAACAAGAACAACAATATTCAGCACAATACAATGTGAATCTACCTAAATAATTAACATTTAACCACGGATACGTTTAGTCGTAAGCCTAGCCATTCATGTCAAACATACCAAGGCATTTTCCTTTATTTCAAGATTTCTGAGCACTGCATCACCTAGAGAAAAAAAAAAGAAGAAAAAAAATATTTGTTTAAAGGGCGACTGCACTTGCTGATTTGGCCTCGTTTTGAAGATTACTCGCTAATGCTAGCGGCCATGACTGAAGCCAAACGAGCGTTGTCTAATTCTTGGGGGGGTGTGGTTTGATGTAGGTGTGTTATGTTTGCATATCATACCCTGGCAGGTAGTGTGGTACTGTTGTTTGGCCCTCCTGAGTCACCGTAGCAACAACAGCCACTTCCTCAAAATTGACTTCCTTAAAATAGTCACGATAAATCGAGAAACATGTCATTCACTGACGTTTTTGCCGAGGTCTTAGTCGCGCAATTTTACATCTAGCTAAGTTACTTGGTGCAGTATTTCTCAAGTTACAACATTTCCATGAAAAACTGAATACAGTCTATTGAGTCGGGAAAGTCTGGCTGTGCGCTCAGGACTGAATTCTTAGAACAATAACATGCTGTCAATCTATCGTAAATAAAGCACAAGCTACACGTTTATCAGTGCCCCAAACCACTTGCTAGCTAGGTAAATTCCAACTGTGTTTGTCAATGAAGCTAGCAGGTAGTAGCTAGCAGGCACATTGAGCAGTCAGGCCACAATCAGCTTATCAAGTCACTGGCCATGTGTGTACTTCAGTGTGTTTTGTACAACTTTCTCACTATTACCAGAGTGCGTATCTGTCTGGCAGTGTTTCATAGGGAATCATGTTACAAAACAGGTCGCGAATGTGTTTTGTAAAATTAATAAGTTGCAGTTGGGACAACTGTCAATGATCGTCTCAATTCAAAAAGTGGCAGACTCAAGTGATTGACACTGTCAAACACATGAGTAAGTAGCCACTCAAAGGGCTAAGGCCAAGGGTTATTTTAACATAGGCGACTCGTTGTCTTATGTAAACAAGTCTGAGGCGCTGCATAATGGTCAGATCTGTCTCACTGTCTGGAGGTTCTGACTTATGATTGGATAGAACTCACACAGCTGATAAGCAGCTGTGCTGATTGCGCTCTCTCTTCTGTTAGTGTGCACCATTGTAATCCATACCCAAACCTCCAGTAACTCATTTTTGGAAGTGACTGACTGACCAAAATGATCCTATTTACACATTGTAGTCAATTTTGACACTATAATTAATGTGACTTATACCAATGCCACATTGGCTGCTTAAAACCAGATAAGTTTGTTCTAAGAGGCAGTTGACCTTTAAAATTATTCAATAAGCACTGACACATGAATATACAGTGTACAAAACATTATGAACACCTGCTCTTTCCATGACAGGTAAAAGCTATGATCCCTTATTGATGTCACTTGTTAAATCCACTTCAAATCAGTGTACATGAAGGGGAGGAGACAGGTTAAAAGAAGGATTGTTAAGCCTTTAGACAATTGAGACATGGATTGTGCATGTGTGCCATTCAGTGGGTGAACGGGAAAGAAAATATTTAATTGCCGCTGAACATGATATGGTAGTAGGTGCCAGGCACACCGGTTTGTGTGAAGAAGCGCAACGCTGTTTTTTAATTTTTTTATGTTTAAACGCTCAACAGTTTCATGTGTGTATCAAGAATGGTCCACTACCCAATGGACATCCTGCCATCTTGACACAACTGTGGGAAGCATTGGAATCAACATGGGTCAGCATCCCTGTGGAATGCTTTCGACACCTTGTAGAGTCCATGCACCGACGAATTGAGGGGAAAAGGGGAGGGGGTGCAACTCAATATTAGGAAGGTGTTTAATGTTTTGTACACTCAGATTATTTCACTAATAAAATGCATAGTAACCTGATGTTGGAAACATATGGCCTAGCCTAAGCTGACAAATAACTTAGCCTAATTCCACTGTACATTTTCCATTCAAAGCAAATATTAGCAAGCGGCGCAGTATGTTATCATGTGCCCAGATAGTCTTCACAGAGCCTGCATTTCAGTAGAAAATGTTGTGCTTCGTCTGTTGGCAAGATGTCAGGCCTTGGACTTACAATACATTTTCTCCAAGTATCATATCTTTCTAAAAATGAAATATGCCTAGATACTGTTTAGGCCAGTGGTCACCAACCGGTCATCGTGATTTAATATTGCCACTTTAATAATTTCTACATATCTTTCATTACTCATATCATATGTATATACTGTATTTTATACTATCTTGCCTATGCTGCTCGGTCATCGCTCATCCATATATTCCTATTCCATCCCATAGATTTGTATTAGGTAGGTGTTGTGGAATTGTTAGATTACTTGTTAGATATTACTGCGGTCAGGACTTGAAGCACAAGAATTTCGCTACCCTCGCAATAACATCTGCTAACCATGTGTACGTGACAAATAACATTTGATTTGATTGTTGCTCCGAGACATTTACCCTTCACAATAAGAGCACTTACAGTTGACCGGGGCAGCTCTAGTAGGGCAGAAATTTTGCAAACTGACTCGTTGGAAAGGTTGAAAGTCACTGAGCTCTTCAGTAAGGCCATTCAACTGCCAACGTATATGTCTATGTAGATTGCATAGTTGTGTGCTCTATTTTATACACCTGTCAGCAAAGGGTGTGGCTGAAATAGCCGAATCCACTCATTTTAAGGGGTGTCCACATACTTTTGTGTATACAGTGTAGCTATCTAATTAGATTAGCTGGCAGAGTCAAGCTAACGTTATCCAATTTTGCTAGCTAGCTGGCTTAACAGCTAGCTAGCAAACTAATAAATATACTGTAAATAAACTAAACTAATATACTGTAGTTAGCCAGTTGACTACAAAACCTTGCTAACAAATAAGCAAGTACTGTAATAGCTAGCTAACTAGTAAACCTGCTCCCAGCAAACAAGCACAGCAGCATTGTCTAATGCTAACATCTATGACAATCATGACAGCTGCAGGTTTCTGAACTGACGTTAAGCTAACTAGCTAGGGTGGCTAGCAAGGAAGCTAACCATAACACATAATCGTTACCTCCCCAAATCCCGAGCTTGAGTTGTGAGCTGTCAAGGTTTACAACGTAATCCCCTAAAAACCTGTTTAGGACATCTACCACCACGCTTTCGAAGACCATGTTGCTGTTTCGTTCACCTCTCGGTCACCATGTTTACATTCCGTTTTAACGCTTAACTCGCTCGCCTTTCGCTAATAATGACAGCTGGCTGGTCCTGTTTCTTGAAATATCCAACGACGCTCGGTCACATGGACGGTCTTGACCCCATGTGGTTGCGTCAATAGATTATTCTCTTTGGAGTATCCAATGCAAGGTTCCTATTCCTCTTGCCAAAGATAGTAGATTAGCGTTTACAGTCCGTGACAGAATAGGAACCATAATTATGGTCCGTGATTCACAGGGGGCCCTAATTAGTGGTGAACAGGTAGAAATTTGCGGTCATGGTTAGAAAGGTTGCAGCTTTCGTAAAATTAACGTCACGCCTAGGTCACACCTACAGTATTTTGTGCAAAATGGTTCTCAGGCGGCATCATCTGGACATGTGTGCACCAAAATTTCAACATACACCTTCTGCTACCATTTCTGTCAAGCTGTAGCAGAAATTGAATGTTGAACTTGTGTTGCACACATCCAGACGATGCTGCATACTTAGCGAGTGTTGTAGGTGGATCGATCAGAGTTGTCGGTTCGTAGCAGTTTATGAGAATTAACATATCAGGTTAGGATAATTAAATTAGGAAAGGTTTAGGTAAAATGAAAAACGTTTCAACTTTTGAGTTAATTTTACAAAATATGGATCCATTCTAGCCATGGCCCAATTATGGGTAACTTATATAGATAGATAGAGGACTCGTCTTTATGTCTGTGCCATTATAAGTCTGTGAGCATGGGCAGCGCCATTGATACCTTGATACATCTACAGTGAAATTGCGCAAAATGGTATGAAGCATCATCTGGATATATGTGCAACAAAAGTACTGCACCGCTGCAGCTCAGCGTTGTGTGTGATTGATTAAGACTAAAGCCGTGGACTTCGGAGATCAGGTTGCTTTAATGTATCAGAGTTCACTCTCCTGCATCCAAAAGAAAAGACAAAACATTTGTAGAGCACAAATATGTTCTGCCAAACGTTGCCTCTCTCCAAGTGCATCAAAATTATTTTAGAATACAAAAGTGAGAACAGCCTCTCCTTATAATGCATCAACACAATTCTCATTTTACATAGATAAAACCACATCCCTGCATCCAAAAGAAAAGGCAAAACATTTGTAGAAAACAAATATGTTCTGCCAATCGTCGCTTCTCTCTACAACATAGACGCACAATACACAATAGCTACAATAACACATACAGTACCTTAGCTAGCTAGTATCCACATGTTGAATTCAGAATGTTAATATCATCCTAACAAGTACAATTACAATAGCATCTTTACAATACCATCCACTTATGAGTAAACTCTAAATATACAACATTATTCATGACTCTGTACTTAAAGGAATCTAACTTTCCTGAACATGACAGAAAAAGTGTGCCTAACTCTCCTAGTGCATTAAAATGATTTGAGCACGAGCACACAGGGCAAAGGGTAAGTATGCACTCCCCTATTTCCCAGGATGCAGGCATGCATAATAACAAATCAACATGCTATATTAATATATGAACCTGTTGAAATTCACAAAGTATTTTAACAACTGTTACAAATGCACCACACAGAACGCACTGCAACTGCCTCTGCAACTCAATGCTGCAAGGCAAACGCAGCGTTTCATTGGAAATGAATGTACTTCTGGTGAACCAAAATGCAAATCACTGTCGGTGTGATTGAGGCATGAGGCTACAACCAAGGGCCCAGTGTTCCGGCCCAGAAGCATGGTTTCGACTTCTCCTACAGGTTTGCTTCGGTACTGCAGTTTAACTGATGCACGGCCCAGAAAGACAATTTCCGTAGACGGCCACATAGAGATATCAAACTAGAAAATTCCTCGTAAGACTTTTTAGACATCACCATTGTGCACAAAACATCCACTGAATCACTCAAATAATTGTCGCTGAGGCCAATTTAGTTTTTCATCACTCACAACGAAGATATAAAATGTTTATATTCATCCAATGTCTACCATGTTTTTGGATGACCTGATGATGTCGCTGCTGCTCCCGGTGCACACTGAGTGCTAGTGCGCATGTGATGTTGGTTCATATAAATCGGATGCAACTCGGACATAGACGGTTCACGAATCGGCATATGCAAACGTAAGTAGATAAGCTTGAAAACAACAGTTGGACATCTCCAGTTCTTATTATACCTCAGTGGCTACAACCCATAGGAATCCCGACCCAGTTGAATACTTTCACCACTTTAAAATGGTGGAAACATGGTGGCCACCATCATTCTCTGAAAGTGGGCGTTGCGAAACAAGTGGGAGGATCAACACCAGTGGGTGTGTCGAACGTCGAAACCTAACAGCCAATTGGGGAGATCTGTTGCCACTGAAGACTGTTTTGCATGGCTACTTCCTGCTTCCTTGTAGCATTTTAGCTGAACCCGGTTAGGCAGGTTAAGAGAATTAGCATGGTAGGTTAGGAGAATAAACGTAGCAGGTTAGGAGAATTAACGTGGCAGGTTAAGAGAATTAATGTGGGCTCAAACTGACGGATTTTGATGGGGATTTTCTTATTATGTTACTTAGATTCATGCACGGGTGCGTCAATATACTCTTAAGGATTTTTAACTGCTCAGCACATATAGCCAGCCGCATGTGCTCACTCCCGCGGAAATCATTTGTGGAAAATATCCTTTCTATTTGTATTTTTTATGGATCCCCATTATCTGCTGCCAAAGCAGCAGCTACTCTTCCTGGGGTCCAGCAAAATTAAGGCAGTTTATACCATTTTAAAACTTTACAATACATTCACAGATTTCACAACACACTGTGGGCCTTCAGGCCCCTACTCCACCACTACCACATATCTACAGTACTAAATCCATGTGTATGTATAGTGCGTATGTTATTGCATGTGTGTGTGTGTGTGTGTGTGTGTGTGTGTGTGTGTGTGTGTGTGTGTTGTGTGTGTGTGTGTGTGTGTGTGTGTGTGTGTGTGTGTGTGTGTGTGTGTGTGTGTGTGTGTGTGTGTGTGCGCCAGTGTTTGTGTTGCTTCACAGTCCCCGCTGTTCCATAAGGTGTTTTTTTATCTGTTTTTAAATCAAATTTACTGCTTGCGTCAGTTACCTGATGTGGAATAGAGTTCCATGTAGGCATGGCTCTATGTAGTACTGTGTGCCTCCCACAGTCTGTTCTGGGACTGTGAAGAGACCTCTTGCTGGCCAAGTCTTGTGGGGTATGCATGGGTGTCCGAGCTGTGTGCCAGTAGTTTAGACAGACAGCTCGGTGCATTCAACATGTCAATACCTCTCATAAATATAAGTAGGGATGAAGTCAGTCTCTCCTACACTTTCAGCCAGGAGAGATTGACATGCATATTATTAATATTAGCTATCTGTGTACATCCAAGGGCCAGCCATGCCAGCCGTGAGCCAATTGCAAAGTCCTTTTTTGTGGCACCTGACCACACGACTGAACAGTAGTCAAGGTGCGACAAAACTAGGACCTGCCTTGTTGATAGTGTTGTTAAGAAGGCAGAACATCGCTTTATTATAGACAGACTTCTCCTTATCTTAGCAACTACTGCATCAATATGTTTTGACCATGACAGTTTACAATCTAGTGTTACTCCAAGCAGTTTAGTCATCTCAACTTGCTCAATTTCCATATTATTCATTACAAGATTTAGTTGAGGTTTATGGTTTAGTGAAGGGTTTATTCCAAATGCAATGCTTTTAGTTTTAGAAATATTTTGGGCTAACTTATTCCTTGCCACCCACTCTGAAACTAACTGCAGCTCTTTGTTGAGTGTTGCAGTCATTTCAGTTGTGTTGAGTCATCCGCATACATAGAAACTCTGGCTTTACTCAAAGTCAGTGGCATGTCGTTTGTAAAAATTGAAAAAAGCAAGGGGCCTAAACAGCTACCCTGGGGAGTTCCTGATTCTAACTGGATTATTTTGATAGGCTTCCATTAAAGAACATCCTTTGTGTTCTGTTAGACAAGTAATTTTTTATCCACATTATAGCAGAGGGTGTAAAGCCATAACACATACGTTTTTCCAGCAGCAGACTATGATCAATAATGTCAAAAGCTGCACTGAAGTCTAACAAGGCAGCCCCCACAATCATTTTATCGTCAATTTGTTATTACTATAAAATCATATAAAATATTTTGCCAAGGGAATTATAAGCAAATATTGCCTGCTAAATGAAGTAATGTAGCCCACAGCCATATGGCATAGCCAGACCAGGGCCTAAAATAAAGACAACTCAGAATATGCTATTATGTTCTTCCGAAATAGGCTACATTTTCTTCATAATGTTCCTTTAGACCTAAATAATGGATTTATTGGTGTAGGATGTATTAAATGGATTTGACTTTTTAAAATGTAGATGTTCCAAAAGTCTGCATCAGTGGCTTGTAGGCTATGCAGTGGAAGCCGAAGATGCTAAACATGTTCATGTTAATTGACGGTCAATTAGCGTAATACCGGCAGTTCTTTTCATGACAATCACCTGATGACAAAATGTCATGACCTCCACAGCCCTAGGTATAAGCATTAAGCATACATGTGTCAGAATTCAAAGGTGAATCAAGTACCATGTTGCTTATACCTTTCCAGTATGTTAAAATATAGTGGGAGCCAACAGTCTAATTAGGAGGGTATAAAGAATAAAAACATGGTGAAAATATACATTTTATTTACAGTGCAGCCCAATGATAACAGTGCAAAAGTGATAGTCCAACATAGACACAGGGCAACATACCTAGATAGCCTAAAACATACAAGAGAGACAACACACGGTGTTTCACAACCTGTTATCCGCAACCATTGAGGAAGCCATAAAGGCTACCTGAACTTGACACTCCCAAAACGGGCTAAACCATTCACGATTAATCAAACAGGTTTTTATTTACATGGCCGGTCAAAATGTGCATATCAAAAACATATAGACACAAAACACTATAGACATCATTAATGATAACTGCAGTCACTGACTGTATCAGACATGAATATACCCAAAATGAAATAAACCAATGCAAGAGAGTACCAGAGAATGAGTCATAATGCCCATAATGGGAAATGGTTCCAATAGTTTTTCCACTATTCATTTTTTCCATAGTGGATTTTAGAGCACTTAAAATAAGGACAAATGGTCTTGGTTCAACAATGGTTGAAGACCTGGAGAATAAACGCTCCTCCTCACAGCTGCCCATGTCCCTTGAAGTTGATGATGTGGTTGTCACTGACAAGAAGGACATGGCTGAGCTCTTTAATCACCACTTCATTAAGTCAGGATTCCTATTTGACTCAGCCATGCCTCCTTGCCCGTCCAACATTTCCTCATCTCCCACCCCTTCTAATGCGACTATCCCCGATGCTTCTCCCTCTTTTTCCTCTGCCCCGCAACAAAGTTTCTCCCTGCAGGCAGTCACTAAAGGAGCTCCTGAAACTTGACCCCCAAAAAACATCTGGGTCAGATGGTTTAGACCCTTTCTTCTTTATGGTTGCTGCCCGTATCATCGCCAAGCCTATCTCTAACCTCTTTAACCCGTCTCTCCTTTCTGGGGAGGTTGCCATTGCTTGAAAGGCAGCCACGGTTCGTCCTTTATTTAAAGGGGGAGATCAAGCTGATCCTAATTGTTATAGGCCTATTTCTACTTTGCCCTGTTTATCAAAAGTGTTGCAAAAACTTGTCAATAATCAACTGACTGGCTTTCTTGATGTCTATGGTATTCTCTCTGGTATGAAATCTGGTTTCCGCTCAGGTTATGGATGTGTCACTGCAACCTCAATGATGTCACCGTTGCCCTTGATTCTAAGCAATGTTGTGCTGCTATTTTTATTGACTTGGCCAAAGATTTTGATACGGTAGACCATTCCATTCTTGTGGGCAGGCTAAGGAGTATTGGTGTCTCTGAGGGGTCTTTGGCCTGGTTTGCTAACTACCTCTCTCAAAGAGTGTAATGTATAGTCAGAAAATCTGCTGTCTCAGCCACTGCCTGTCACCAAGGGAGTACCCCAAGGCTCAATCCTAGGCCCCACGCTCTTCTCAATTTACATCAACAACATAGCTCAGGCAGTAGGAAGCTCTCTCATCCATTTATATGCAGATGACACAGTCTTATACTCAGCTGGCCCCTCCCCGGATTTCGTGTTAAACGCTCGACAACAAATATTTCCTAGTTTCTAACAAGCTTCCTATTTTTATTTTATTTATTATTATTTATTTTTTTACCGTTATTTTACCAGGTAAGTTGACTGAGAACACGTTCTCATTTGCAGCAACGACCTGGGGAATAGTTACAGGGGAGAGGAGGGGGATGAATGAGCCAATTGTAAACTGGGGATTATTAGGTGACCGTGATGGTTGAGGGCCAGATTGGGAATTTAGCCAGGACACCGGGGTTAACACCCCTACTCTTACGATAAGTGCCATGGGATCTTTTAATGACCTCAGAGAGTCAGGACACCCTATACCCTTAACCTTGTTCTGAACACCTCCAAAACCAGGGTCATGTGGTTTGGTAAGAAGAATGCCCCTCTCCCCACAGGTGTGATTACAAACTGCTGAAGGTTTAGAGATTGAGATAGTCACCTCATACAAGTACTTGAGAGTATGACTAGATGGTACACTGTCCTTCTCTCAGCACATATCAAAGCTGCAGGCTAAAGTTAAATCTAGACTTGGTTTCCTCTATCGTAATCGCTCCTCTTTCACCCAGCTGCCAAACTAACCCTGATTCAGATGACCATCCTACCCATGATAGATTATGGAGACATCATTTATAGATCAGCAGGTAGGGTAGCCTAGTGGTTGGAGCGTTGGGCTAGTAACCGAAAGGTTTCAAGTTCGATTCCCTGAGCTGGCAAGGTACAAATCTGTCGATCTGAACAAGGCAGCTAACCCACTGTTCCTAGGCCGTCATTGAAAATAATATTTTTTTCTTAACTGACTTGCCTAGTTAAATAAAGGTATAAAGGTAAGGGTGCTCTCAAACAGCTAGATTTTCTTTACCGTGACCAGTTTACAGAGGAGTATAGAGTGCAGTGATGCTCCTTATAGGACACATCACTGCACTCTATACTCCTCTGTAAACTGGTCATCTCTGTATACCCGTCGCAAGACTCACTGGTTGATGCTTATTTATAAAACCCTCTTAGGTCTCACTCCCCCGTCTCTGAGATATCTACTGCAGCCCTCATCCTCCACATACAACACCCGTTCTGCCAGTCACATTCTGTTAAAGGTCCCCAAAGCACACACATCCCTGGGTCGCTCCTCTTTTCTGTTTGCTGCAGCTAGCGACTGGAACGAGCTGCAACAAACACTCAAACTGGACAGTTTTATCTCAATCTCTTCATTAAAAGACTCAATCATGGACACTCTTACTGACAGTTGTGGCTGCTTCGCGTGATGTATTGTTGTCTCTACCTTCTTGCCCTTTGTGCTGTTGTCTGTGCCCAATAATGTTTGTACCATGTTTTGCGCTGCTACCATGTTGTGTTGCTACCATGTTGTGTTGCTACCATGTTGTTGTTATGTTGTGTTGCTACCATGCTGTGTTGTCATGTATTGCTGCCTTGCTATGTTGTTGTCTTAGGTCTCTCTTTATGTAGTGTTGTGTTGTCTCTCTTGTCGTGATGTATGTTTTGTCCTATATTTATATTCTATTTTGTAATTTTTTAAATTCCAGACCCCGTTCCTGCAGGAGGCCTTTTACCTTTTGGTAGGCCGTCATTGTAAATAAGAATTTGTTTTTAACTGACTTGCCTAGTTAAATAAAGGTTAAATACAAATAAATTAAATAAAAATAGCAATCTGGTGCCTGACGGCATGACACGTTACCATTGGTTGATGCATGCATTCACACTATACATCCGCATCACGCAGTGAAACATAGGAAGTCATTGGGCGCCTTCGAATGGATCACTTTTATCAAGTTGTTGACCATCGTTGGTCACTGCCTTTCCAAGTCTGTTGCATTATGGTTAAAAAATTGTCTGACTTGCTGACTGCATGAACTATACAAAAATAATGTGCTCAAAGGTCCTGCAGTTTTTGATGAAGTCACCTTCTAGTCGCTGCAGTTGCTTCTCACGAACTGCACCACCTGCATTGTGAGAAGCACTATTTGTCAACCAATAATTTTTTTTTGACCACTACAAACATGGCAAAATAAGTGACTGAAACAGGGAACCAACTTTGCCCGAATTCTAAAACTACAGGGAATACAATTTAAAAGTGATATTTGAAACCTCTTTCTAACCCACGTGTCAAACTCCTTCCACGGAGGGCAGAGTGTCTGCGGGTTTTCAGTCCACCCTTGTAGTTGATTGAGTAGTAAGGAACTCCCCTCACCTGGTTGTCTAGGTCTTATTTGAAAAGAAAAAATGAAACCCTGCAGAAACTCCGCCCTCTGTGCAATGAATTTGACACCCTGCTCTAACCAATGAGTTGGACACATGTTATCTTTCCAGTTTGTGAGTGTGTGATATGGTTTAGTTTATTTAAGTTTATTTCAACATTTATACAGACCAACTTTTCTAAACAATAGCAGCTATGTTGACACTGCCATGTTGATCTGAGCCTTGCTGTTGGAAAACCAATTCAGTGTACGACTCGGCTGTGGCAGATGCACCTCCCCAGACTTTACTCGCTGACTTTGTCTACTGTCGGCTTCGTTAGGCTTCCAGCTCGAACACACCTATTCACTGTCAATGGAAGGAAGGCGAGAGAAGCAGAGTGGGCAGGGGGACCATTTAGCGACTCGAGCATGGGCGAGGGAGCTGAACGGGACAGGAGAGTGACCAATCAAAGCTCACCATAACTTCCAACCCTTACTGGACTGGCTGACTATGGCTGTTCATACCATAGAAATAGATAGAGGACTCATCTTTATATCTCTGCCATTACAGTGTCTGTGACATCTTGGGCAGCTCCATTGAGCATAAAACCCATAGGAATCCCCACCCAGTTAACTATTTTGACTACTTAAAATGGCGGAAGCATGGTGGAAGCCCTCAATGGCGCTGACCATGCTTAAATGGCCTTTTGACCACTAGAGGCCTTTTTAATTCTATATGGTTGATATGTTGCACTACCTGGCTTGCTTGCTAGCTTGTTAACACCCACATGAGGGCGAGGCTAGCGTGGCTAGGCGATTGCCGCTTTTATAGTGTGAACGCTCTGTGACGTTGCATTTCCACAAAACACGATGGGTGTGATGAAATAACGGAGCCCAATTCATTTTCAAAGGAGGGAGCGTGAACAGAGAGCGACCAAAGTTGGGTAAAGCTGAACTTTATGCAATCGCTATTGACCAATCGAAGCTCACTATAGTTTCCAGCCCGCACTGGATTGGCTGTTGATACCGAGCACTACCTAGCCTACTTGCTAGCTTGCTAGGACTGACATGAGGGCGAAGCTAGAGTGGCTATCCAAATGATGGTGTTATGTGGAAATCCCTTCCGAGCAGGGGAACGAGACCGAACTGTTGTGTGCGTGCACCCTTTATACAGTGCGGCACAACTGGAGATGGCAAACTGTAAATTAAATGTTGCGATGTAACTTGTAGCACAAACTTTGTGCACTCAAAAGCAAGCCCTACAAAGTTCCAGACTGTCAGAATTCTATTTGTGTTTGGCGCAGTACGGAAGTAGGGATGGATGGTGTGGCAGACTACACAATCCCTTTAGATCTCTTCAAGTGTATAGGTAGGGTTAGAAGTTGATTTGGGATCTGACCCAATGTTTCATTTGAGGTTTTGTCCATGAAAACATGAACCCTAATGGCCACTAGAGGGTGCAAGCAGACTGGATTTAACCTTTCAGACTGAATTTAACCTGGGTGATTTTGCTATTGATGTTTTCATGGACAAAATCTTGATTTATTCGTATAGGGCAGATCTTTGGGGTTTTGAACATTTTGCCATAAACTTTTCTTTTTTTCAATGGATAGATATCAAAGTAAAAATTCACAGTATCTCCTATCATAAGTGTCTTTCAATGGATGGTTTTTGATTATTTCCATGGGTCCAGTTAAGCACAGCAACAATGTGTTTGTTATAAAAATGAAACATCGCGTAAAATTAAAAGTCAGACAATGAATAACAAAGTGACACAAACTGGTGTGCAGTTACAGAGAGAGAACATGCCTTGACACACACGCATGCTCAAACACACACACACACACACACACAAACACACACACACGACGCGCCGGGGTCTTTGTCTGTGCGATTAATCCAGTTCCCCTTGTTTGCCTAATTAAAGATAACAGTAATTAAGTGATTGGGAGGAACAACATGCCCGTGTTCCCTCACGCTCCGAGTGAGATGATGAATATGCAGAGGGAGTCGGGGGCCCCACCGCGCTCAGGGGTCAGGTGAGTTAAGATAGACTTTATTGCACCAATAAAAACCCAAGTGCTTCCTCTAATGGAGAGATAAATGATCCGGGAGTCAGTGGAGGACCTTTCCTTTAACCGCTGCCACAGCCGCAATTAACACTAACGAGAGACTAGAACAGTGGGTCGTAGCTAGACCCCGCCGTTCCTGCGTAGCTACCGTACCGGTAGCCTCTGCTGCAAGGTCTGGGTCAGTATACATAAACCATCTCAGAGTAGGAGGGCTGATCTTGGACCAGGTCCCCCCTGTCGATGATTATAGTCTTAAAGAGAAAACTTATCCTAGATCAGCAGCACTTCTACTCTGAGAAACTTTATGATTACGGGCCCTGTGGCATAGGAAGCGTGCCTACAGCATATTGTGAAAGCAAGCACCCTAATGTTAACGTCAAAGTCAAACTGCAGAAGACAGATTGTCACCCGTGTTGAAGAAACCTACACCTACCTGTAATGTGAGATCCTATCTCTCTTGAGTACCTATATCCTCCCCTCACTCTTTCTCTGTCTCTGCTCTTAGACACATTCACTCATACATCACATACGAGCACACAGACAAACACACACACCCTCAGGGCTCATGTGATTGATGTGAGCTTCAGAATTAAACCTGCTCAAGCTTTGCCATAATTATCCATTCCTTTGTCTGTGTGCTTTATCTAAGAGTTCATGCCCAGGTCTAATGGCCCTCTACTGCCATACAATACAAACACATTCATATTCTCCTCTCTCTTTCCCTTTGTGTGTTTCTCTCCTAAACCCATAACTACACAAACATGCACATACTCACGCACTCATATCGCACAGACACACATAATACAAACATGTAAAACCGACATCATGGAATACACATAATGGTCCATCTCTCTGTTTCTCTCTTTCCTCCTTCCCTGCAGGTCCGGTAACTCCATATCTGTGGCCTTGGGCAGGGAGTGTCCTGTTGTCTGTACTCTCTTACTGGACAAAGAGGCTGCGGTGCAGTCGGATGGTCAGACATCCACCTATAGATCCTTAACGTCCCCTGAAGTGGTTAAATTTGTATATTCGACTAGGCAAGTCAGTTAAGAACAAATTCTTATTTACAATGACGTCCTACCCCGGTCAAACCCTAACGATGCCGGTCCAATTGTGCGCCGCCCTATGGGACTCCCAATCACGGCCGGTTGTGATACAGCCTGGAATCAAACTAGGGTCTGTAGTAACGCCTCTAGCACTGAGATGCAGTGCCTTAGACCGCTGCACCACTCGGGAGCCCCCGACAGGGATGGGAAGGGAAATGGCTGGAATGGGTCTGAGTGTAGGATACACTCATTAGGATACACCATAGAAAAACGTTTTGCAATGGAAATTGGTTGGACAAGTTCAGGTAATCCTTCCCGGCTTGAGTCTGTTTTTTTCCGTTTTTGTCTAATGTATACGAACCGTGTGTGAAAGTCTAGTAGGCTGCAGTAGATGTATTTCTAACTGTTCAAAACTGGAATTGTTCATACTTTGGGTTTCTGAGAAAAGCCATACGTTTGACTTTCTCTTTTCAGCACTTTTTGAGTACTTTACCCTCCATTTCTATTGTTGGGGCCATGAAAAAGAATATGAACACTTATCCTTACCCTCCTCAAAAGGTTGGAATGTTTTTGGGAGGTTAAATGAACCTCTTCTCCAAGTAGACTGTGTCCCCAAGTAGACTGTGTGAGAAAGTGTCACGCCCTGACCGTAGAGATCCTTTTTATGTCTCTATTTTGGTTGGTCAGGGCGTGAGTTTGGGTGGGCATTCTATGTCTGGTGTTCTATGTTGTCCTTGTTTTGTATTTCTATGCGTTTGGCCTGGTATGGTTCCCAATCAGAGGCAGCTGTCTATCGTTGTCTCTGATTGAGAACCATACTTAGGTAGCCTGTTCCCACCTGTGTTTGTGGGTAGGTGTTTTCTGTTTTGTGTGTCATCACCTTACAGAACTGTTCGTTTGTCGTTTCTGTTGTTTTGTCAAGTGTTTCGTATTTTATTAAAGTAATATGAACACGTACCACGCTGCACCTTGGTCCTCTTCTCCTTCTCCCGACGACGTTCGTTACAGAAAGTGAGAGATGAAAGAGGAGAAAGGATTGAAAAAGGAGAAAGCATGGGACGGAGGCCAACAAGAATGCCCCCTGACCCCTTTTTGTAATCCATAATGAAGTGTAATAATCTCTAATCAGGTAGAATAATGTGAACCATTAACGCCGACAGCAGAATGGAGATTGGATGAGTTGCGTCAGAGGACCTTGTTCAAAGGACAACCAGAGGGCATCTAGACCCTCACCTCTGAGCACTGAATCACCCTGAATCACAGAGAGAGAGAGAGACAATATGAGAGAAAGGGATCGAGAGAAGAAAGGGGGGGTCTAAGGGAGAGAGAGAGAAAGAAAGGGTTGGAGAAAGCAAGATAAGAGGCTGTGCAAAAAGTGAACGACAATGAAAAGAGAGAGTTATTGTAATCTGCGGTCCTCTCTGGGTGACCTGCCGTTTAGAGTGCCGGGGCTGACAGCTTCTCTCTGTTGCTGGGGCCGATGGTTAATGTTAGGTGAGTTTTTCATTAGCCGGGCTTTACTGTCTCGACGGGCAGCAGACACGTCATGTGCCAACTATCCCCACCATCAATGGGCTGGCGTGGTACAGACGGTGAGGCAGCTATTACCGAGTGGCAGCAGCTGTGGTCCGTACTCCCAGCGCCCGCTAGCAGTGAATCATATACGTTAGCATGATGAGGGTAACTCATCCAGGCAATCTGCGAGGTTGGCTTTGAAGGCAGCTATGTACAGATGTAGGCTATTGGAGTGCAATACTGCCTTATCAACAAAATAGTTGTCTCCTTGTGTGTGGGTGTACTTTAATGGCCTCTGCCAAGAGATGTGTGGACCTTTATGGCACAGGAGGTAGAGTGCTAGCCCTCTAATCGAAGGCTTGCAGAAGTTTGTCAAGAGTGAAAACGTCAACATAGGTGACACACAGTAACTATGTCAGCAGGTGACATATACTATAATTACAATGGTTTGAAAAAAAATATTTTAATATATTCTAGTGTTGCAGATCGAGTGTGTAAAGTTTCTCAGTTGCACAGTGGAGTTGCTCTCTCAAGGTCCTGAGATAAGTATCCTCTGAGGTCGCACTTTCCCTGGCACTGGAAATTCAAGTTGATAAAGAAACCTCTTAAGAATATTATAATTTCATTAGTGCTGCTATATGGTGCAGCCCTTGTGCCCTTGTGGGGGTCTTGTTCTCTACTGTCTGCTGTCTTGTTAAGCCACGAGTTTGTGCCGAGACGGAGAAGAATGCATGCTTGAGATCGACGACATTGCACTTGGCAACTGCAGACTGACGGATGATCTAGACTACCGGTCAATTGTTTTAGAACACCTACTCATTCAAGGGTTTTTCTTTATTTGTACTATTTTCTACATTGTAGAATAATAGTGGAGACATGAAAACTATGAAATAATACACATGGAATCATGTAGTAACCAAAAAAAGTGTCAAACAAATCAAAATATATTTTATATTTGAGATTCTTCTAATAGCCACCCTTTTCCTTGATGACAGTTTTACACACTCTTGCCATTCTCTCAACCAGCTTCACCTGGACTGCTTTTCCAACAGTCTTGAAGGAATTCCCACATATGTTGAGCACTTGTTGGCTGCTTTTCCTTCACTCTGGGGTCCGACACATCCCAAACCATCTCAATTAGGTTGAGGACAGGGGATTGTGGAGGCCAGGTCATCTGATGCAGCACTCCATCACTCTCCTTCTTGGTAAAATAGCCCTTACACAGCCTGGAGGTATGTTGGGTCATTGTCCTGTTGACAACAAATGATAGTCCCACTAAGCCCAAACCAGATGGGATGGCATATCACTACAGAATGCTGTGGTAGCCATGCTAGTTAAGTGTGCCTTGAATTCTAAATAAATCACAGACAGTGTCACCAGCAAAGGACCCCCACACCATCACACCTTCTCATCCATGCTTTACGGTGGGAAATATACATGTGGAGATCATCCGTTCACCCACACCGCGTCTCACAAAGACACAGCGTTTGGAACCAAAAATCTCCAATTTGGACTCCAGACCAAAGGACACATTTCCACCGGTCTGATGTCCATTGCTCGTATTTCTTGGCCCAAGCAAGTCTCTTCTTATTATTGGTGTCCTTAAGTGTGCAAAGCTGTCACCAAGGCAAAGGGTGGCTATTTGAAGAATCTCAAATATAAAATATATTTTGATTTGTTTAACACTTTTTGGTTATTACATGCTTCCATATGTATTATTTCATAGTTTTCATGTCTTCACTATTATTCTACAATGTAGAAAATAGTACAAATAAAGAAAAACCCTTGAATGAGTAGGTGTTCTAAAACTTTTGACCAGTAGTGTACAAATCGCATCACATCCTAAATGACAGTTCGTTATTATTTGTAGATCAGCTAGTCTGCAGACGCCAACTGCTGTCGATCCCAAACACACACCTTATCTCTATTGTTTACCCTGTGCGGATGGGTAGACCTTAGTTTACGTACACACTGATGGTTTAACTCGAGTATAGATAACTGCAGCGATGTAATTGTAATTGCTCACCCTAAATGCTGCTGGATTAAACGATGAATCTATCAATGCAATTATATGTTTTTATCTATTACCACAATTTCTCTCATACAATGGTATCAACATAATAAAATGTACTATCCGTTTCAGAGAATGTTATATCTCTGCTCTGCTTAATTTGTGTGTTTGTGTGTTTGTGTGTGTGTGTGTGTGTGTGTGTGTGTGTGTGTGTGTGTGTGTGTGTGTGTGTNATGGAGGTATATAATACACCCCCCTCAATCCATCCTTTGTGGCACACTCATAGCAGCCAGGTCTTCTAGACACACACACACACACACACACACACCTGTCTCTTATACACATCTAGATGTGTATAAGAGACAGCCTCAATCCATCCTTTGTGGCACACTCATAGCAGCCAGGTCTTCTAGACACACACACACACACACACCTGTCTCTTATACACATCTAGATGTGTATAAGAGACAGGTGTGTGTGTGTGTGTGTGTGTGTGGATGAATGAGAGCATTAATGAATTAAGCTGCTCATTATAATGGTCTGCTCTTGTTGGTCATTAAAAAAACTCATGTAGAATTTGTCACCCTGGCCCCGATGGAGTCTGGGTAATTATGGTTAATGTCTCATCTCCTATTCAAGGCTGGAGCGTTATGCTTAGGAGGGTCGTGCAGCAACAACCCCCTGACCTCATATTTTATTCATCTTAACAGTCATATTATTTGTGATTAACAGATTTTCACAGAACAAAAGTTCGATTCATATTCATGTCATACAGTTTAGTTAATCAGTTTTTCTAAGATATAATGACGTATTTGCCTTGCGCAAACGAAATATTGTCATCTCACTTTCAGCCCCATTCATATTCATTTTATCTCTTTGTCTGTGGCCTCTTGATCAGGTACAACTTGATATGATAGGTTTATTACTGTGCTATTGTACCGAGTAGCTATATCATGGGACACACACACACACACACACACACAGGGACCCACTTAGAATAGCCAGGAAAACTGAATGTGCAAACATACACATGTCAGATGGTCATGTGATATTCTGATTCAAGAAGCTGTGATATTCTGAAGCTAGAGGATCAGCGAGGATAATTGAGACATTATTACGCCTCTTATTAGCTGGTAATTAAGAGGTGTTTAATTATACAGTAACACTGGGAGAATCATTAGAGAGACAACACAGATTAGGGTATTACCTCCTCATAACAATATCACTCGGTATAACTAATATACTGTAGAGAGAGAGAGAGAGAGAGAGAGAAGCCTCCAGATGCTTTTCAGTTCACCACTGGGCTGTTATTTAGAGAAAGTCATGGAGAATTATACAAAAAGAGAAGGATTTGAGATATGGTGCGTGTGTTTGTGTATGCATGTGCGTATGTGACAGATACCTCATTAATAATGACACAGACCCATTTTAATCCTAACTCCCACGTCTTTCCTCCACTTGTACGTCTCAATTATTTGTTCAGAGGCCGGTGTGACAACGGAATGGGTTATGGTTGCCTTTGGAATGCTAAACAGGAAGCCTGAAAGTAAGTCACTGTCAGTGGGCAGTACCAAGCCCTTTGTGTTCTGGAGGGGACCTGCTCCCTGGACTTCAAAGGTGGGATTATGTTGGAAAGAGAAAAACAAAAGAAAACTTCATCTAATGCCCGCTTTTGAAGTTATGGAGGTATATAATACACCCCCCTCAATCCATCCTTTGTGGCACACTCATAGCAGCCAGGTCTTCTAGACACACACACACACACACACACACACATACACACAATCACAGTAATCTAAGGTTCAGTGCTACATCTGGAGTCCTTGCAAACACGGAAGTTAATTGACATATATTTAATGACCTTTAAGCTACATGTTACAACAATATTGGGGAAAAGTATATTTGATGTTATCATAGCATAGCCTAACAACTTAATAACAGATATCTCAATATAGTTCAATGTGTGGGACGCTTGTTTTCTGCTTGATTGTATACAAAAACGGTGAAATCCCTGGTTAATAAACTGTCTCAATTGGATAACGCGCAACAGGTGCCCCGCGCGTCAGGCCGTTTTTCTCCCAGAGTTTGATGCTTTACTGCGCTCGTTTATGCGCGTGATTATGTTAATATGATTCAAACATAATAACAATCATAATAATCATAAAAACATAAACGCATCTACTCTTTAGCTTGGTGACGAGCTCTGTGAATATCATGATACCCCATAAAGCAAACATTGGCCTACATTAGGCAATGAGACCATATTTGTACTACAACATGTTCAAGTGCGTGAATGATTCTCTAATCTTCAATTTGACCACATAAATTGACACCTGAAATATCGTGTATAACAAGCGCAAGATAGTGTGACTTGCTCTCATGCCTTTCACACGAGGTGTCACACAATTGAGGAAAACCAGCAAACAAACGACGTCAGAAAAAACGTCTCGATAATTCAAACGAAACAATCCACACAAAAAAAATGACAAAATAACTCAGACAGATGATGAATTTCGTTTAAAGTTCTTTATAAATCTCTTAAGATAAATCATGTTATTTTACAGTCATAACATTTATCTTACATGTTATATTCATTTAGCGTGCTAATAAGAACAGCCCATAATAAACATGTGTGCTATTATTAGACAACACGTTTCATTTTTCAATTAAATCTAATGAACAAAAACTTTGAAATCATTTATATTATCCGCTCATACATTTAAAAACTGAGGCAGCAAGTTTTGATTTTCTTCTTTATTTTGATTGACTAAATTATTATTATTAAATTAAAACTCTCTTTGGGTCAATTCCTCATTGTATTTTAGTGCCACATGTAATGTCATAAATACCTTCACAAAATGTGCTAATAATGGATTTAAGAAGAAATTATGCTGAAATACGTGGTAGCTTACAACTCATCACTATAAAGATACAGTCTGAATTCCTTTACAGCTTTTCATACCTGCTCAACATCTAGGCAACTATACATGATTAACATTTTAGATACTGCTCTCGTTCCCTCGTAGATACAGAATCGAGTTGTTGATGTTTTACCCGGTTAAGACAGCAGAAGAGCCGGGTGTATCGCGTTGCCCTTGCCCTCCAAAGGGTCGGAACCATTCTTCTCCAGCATGGATGAAGAGGAGCAGAGCTGCGATGGGCCGGACGGAAGGCCCGAAAGACCCGGCATCGGACCCATAGACGGGGTGGGTTTGATGGGCACAGGAACAGCGGGTAGCGTCTGTCCACTGGCGTGATGGTAGAGACCCTTCATGGACACGCCAAAGGGCGCATACTCTGAGGAGACGGGTATGGCGCTCATGGAATCTGACAGCATGCCGACGTGCGGCCACATTGAGTTGACCACACTGCTGAGCTGCGCGGGCACAGGGTAGCCCAGGTGGTGCATTACCGAAGTGATGGGCAGCCCGCTCGTCATCACGCCCTTGTAGTCCCGACCTATGATGTTCTCAATGGCAAACGGGTGCTTGAAGCCGCCGGACTGTCCGCAGTTGATGCTGCCGTAGCTCTGAAAGTGGGGGAGCCTGCCCACTGCCGCCGCGGGGCCTGGATGCTCATGATGCCCTCCACTCAGCTTGCCCTGGTGGTGGAAGTAGTGCATCATCGGGGAGCTCTTGCAGGCCATGTGCTCAGCGCGCAGAAGTTTAAAGCGCTTCCGCCTGCGTAGAAAGCTGCCGTTTTCGAACATGTCCCCACAGTCTGGGTGCAGGGCCCAAAAGCTGCCCTTCCCCGGCTGATCGGGCCGCCGGGGGATTTTGATGAAGCAATCATTGAATGACAGGTTGTGTCGCAGAGAGTTCTGCCACCGCTGTGTGTTCTCCCGGTAGTAAGGGAAGCGGTCCATAATGAACTTATAGATGTCGCTCAGTGGGAGCATCTTCTCCGTTGAGTTCTGGATGGCCATGGCTGTCAGAGAGATATAGGAGTAAGGCGGCTTCTGGTCACTGTACGAGTTCTTCCCCGGACGAGGCATGCTTGTGCTTACTAAGCCTATTTATGATTTAGCTCTGCTGTCTATTTTCTGATGAGGGCGCCTGAATATTGTTGCAAGGCTTTGGTCAGTATCAGTGACTTTACGCACGATTTTCCAAAGTTTGGAGACTCCAAAATCATTTATTTCCTGGCATTGTGTGTTCGTATTTTAGTGGTCTAAAATCATGTGTGAGTCAGACAGGCAAACACAGACACACATTTCGGTCATGCTTTCTCCAGATGAATTCCTCAAAGATGTGGCTCACAAAAAGCCCCAAAAGGTTTCTCATTCCTCCACCGGCGCACACAAATTCAGAAGTTCATCTCGTGCGTAAAATGACAACACATGAAAGAGTCCGTCTCTTGCTGTTTCTTTTCCCGCTACACAGAAGATACGAGACCAGTCTCTGCGACAGCACAGGGCGAGGGTTTGGTGATGCTCCTCGTGTGGGGCCGAGCGCTCCTAGTGCGCTCTTCTGGCCACCCCGCGCCGTTTTTGTAAGGCTGGCATACAAGCACTCAAGGACACGTTGGGGGAAAGGGGAGGGATGGATGGTGAGGAATAAAGAGGAGGGGAAGGGGAAATCTGAACTCATCCGCGTGCCCTTAGCCCGTGCCAATCAGGACCCTCGCGCGCTCCAAGAGGATAAAGGGTGGACATAACAGTAAATATTAGTGATGGGGCATATAAAACCCCATAATAGTAGCCTAGTCTAATAATACTAATGTTTAGGGAAGAATATGATAACTATAAAGGGATAATTAAAACAGAACAAAATGTTCTTACAGTTTTTTCACCTTTATTCGAATATGTTTGAATGTAATTTATCTTTCACCAATTTTGTTAATTTAAGTCAGATTTTCTTCTCGTAAATCGTCCATGAAAATTTGCCGCTTGTCTGTGTTTTATGTTAATAAGTTCAAGTTGAAACACTGGAGCTTTTTAATGCCTTCTTGGATAGAGCTAAAGATCTCTGAATTCTTAACGTTGCTTTTCATTTCTTAAATTCTACAATAGCTTTTTGTGTGATGCCATTGTAAGAAGCAATTTCTTTGGAAAAATCTCAAATTCGTTATAGCTACGTTTATCTTCGTTTTCTATCTTAGTGTATTATTTGTTTATGTGACGAAATATGACCGATTCCAACCTAGTCTAAGCTATTACCCAGTAATTTTGATGCTTGAAAATACACATTATGCAATTTAACTTTATGCACACTGTTCAGAAGGATATCACATATGGCAATGGTAAGCCTATGAGTGTAAATCTAGAAAGATCTATTTTCATTCCATTCTTTTTCAAATTGTTGAAACTGCAGTTTAAGATAACAATCAATCATGTAGGCTATGAACACACACACACACACACACACAAACGCACGTTGATTAATTGCGGAGAGGGGACTCGTTGCAACCAACCAACCTGCCAACACGCACGCACGCGCGCGCGCACACACACACACACGCACACACACACACACACACTCATGTTGTTGGAGATTAATTGCGGTGAGGGGACTCCTTGCAGCCAACCTGCTGTCTGTCTGTTTAAACACCCTCCCGCGTATACTACAAGGATGTAAACAAACTTGCTCCCTCCTCTGAGTTCCGATAAACGAAATAACAAAAGCTGCTCCTGATTTTGCACGGCCAGGTGTCACGGCTCGGCCCTCAACGGCGCCCGTCTTCTCGTGCGCCCCAGCGGGACCCGAATACATTACAATAATTAAGCCTTCCGTGATTTACCTTCCTTGGAGAGAGGTCCAACAATGTAATTAAGCGTGAGCTTGCTATTTTATATATGAATATTCAAAACGGCAGGGCCAGCTCTAGCCTTTTGGGGGCCCTGGGCAAGATTTGGTTTAAAGTCAAGTTCCTGCAATTCTAGAAAAATGTTCATGGGGATAGAGAAAATGTAGCAGTTTTAAAGCAAGATTTCTGCAATACGACACATTTTGCAATGGGGCGGAGAGAATTGTTTTACATTTTATAACTCATTTCATGAAGTTCTACTTGTTTTGGCATGGGGCGAAGAGACATGTTTCACATTGAATAACTCATTTCATAAAATTCTACTTGTTTTGGCATGGGGCGAAGAGAGAAATGTGCAGTTTTACAGCCTTGTGTCATGTTAACATAGAGTGTATGTCCAATTCCCCGCATAAATCTAATTAGCATAATACAAAATCCCCATCGAAATCTGTCTGTTTAAGCTAGAGATATGTTTTTTTTTTTTTTGCATGGGCTGCGTTTCAATCCACCAATGGAGGTCTTCCTCATCTGAGGTGGAAGGAGACCGAGCTACAGCGGTGTTTGTCAGACTATGAGACATCCCGAAAATCGGACTTCTCAAGAAAACTTCAGTAGCATCCGAACGGTTTGGCCTACAAACTAATGACCAAAAAGATGAGACTCTCACGATGGTGCTCTCCGTTTTGCTCTATGACCCCCACAAGAGTCCCGGGACTAGTCTGAAGTCTGCACCGCCGATCTGCCAACTTCTGTTTGTAGTGTCCAAACAGTTTGGGCTAGATACTAATATGGAAAGGTTAAACTCTCACGAACACTTAGATATTGTTTGTTTTTTTGCTCTAGGACGCCCACAAGCCTCACATGACTCGTCTGAAGGTAGGCAGTACCAGTTAAAAACATTTATGGAAGTATATATGGAAGTAGTTTAGTGTCGATTTTTTTGTTGTTAAATATGGGTGAAAAATTATATACAAATAATTTCCTGATCTTTCTTATATCGCTGACACTTTAAAACAAACTTCCTTTTGTTACATTTTTTAACTATCTGTTTTTCCATGTATGAATCTGTTGTTTTTCAATGCGTTTTAATGGGCTAATAGCCAAATTCAATGTTTCATCCCCCCCAAAATGTGTATATGCAGTACCAGTCAAAACTTGGCATGCTCTCAACCAGCTTCATGAGGAATGCTTTTCCAACAGTCTTGAAGGAGTTCCCACATATGCTGAGTACTCGTTGGCTGCTTTTCCTTCACTCTGTGGTCCAACTCATCCCAAACCATCTCAATTGGGTTAAGGTCGGGTGATTGTGGAGGTCAGGTCATCTGATGCAGCCCTCTCCTTCTTGGTCAAATAGCCCTTACACAGCCTGGAGGTGTGTTGGGTCATTGTTCTTTTGAAAAACAAAATGCTGCAAAATGCTGTGGTAGCCATGCTGGTTAAGAGTGCCTTGAATTGTAAATAAATCACAGACAGTGTCACCAGCAAAGCACCACCACACCTTCACACCTTCTCCTCCATGCTTCACGTGGGAATCACACTTACGAAGATCATCCGTTCACCTACTCTGCATCTCACAAAGACACGGCGGTTGGAACCAAATATCTCAAATTTGGACTCCTCAGACCAAAGAACAGATTTCCGCCGGTCTAATGTCCATTGCTCGTGTTTGTTGGCCCAAGCAAGTGTCTTCTTATTGGTGTCCTTTAGTAGTGGTTTCTTTGCAGCAATTTGACCATGAAGGCCTGATTCACGTAGTATTCTCTGAACAGTTTTTGTTGAGATGTCTGTTACTTGAACTCTGTGAAGCATTTATTTGGGCTGCAATTTCTGAGGTGCAGTTAACTCTAATGAACTTATCCTCTGCAGCAGAGGTAACTCTGGGTCTTCCTTTCCTGTGGCGGTCCTCATGAGAGCCAGTTTCATCATAGCACTTGATGGTTTTTCCGACTGCACTTGAAGAAACTTTCAAAGTTCTTGAAATGTTCCGTATTGACTGACCTTCATGTCTTAAAGTAATGATGGACTGTCGTTTCTCTTTGCTTATTTGAGCTGTTCCTGACATAATATGGACTTGGTCTTTTACCAAATAGGGCCACCTTCTGTATACCATCCCTACCTTGTCACAACACAACTGATTGGCTCAAACGCATTAAGAAGAAAATAAATTCCACAAATGTACTTTTAACAAGGCACACCTGTTAATTGAAATGCATTCCAGGGGACTACCTCATGAAGCTGGTTGAGAGAATGCCAAGAGTGTGCAAAGCTGTCATCAAGGCAAAGGGTGGCTACTTTGAAGAATCTGATTCCATATGTGTTATTTCATAGTTTTGATGTCTTCACTATTATTCTACAATGTAGAAAAAAGTAAAAATAAAGAAAAACCCTTGAATGAGTAGGTGTGTCCAAACTTTTGACTGGTACTGTATTTTTAGGATATCTAAAGGGGTCCTAATATTCAAAATCAAATCGCTAAATGATCCTTGGTATGACCATCTCAAAACAATTCCATATGTTAGCTTCACAGGAGGTTGGTGGCACCTTAAGTGGGCAGGACGGGCTCGTGGTAATGGCTGGAGCAGAATCAGTGGAATGGTGCCAATCCGTTTGCTCCGTTCCAGACATTATTATGAGCCGTCCTTCCCTCAGCAGCCAGCACTAGCTTAGTAGAACCCCCCCCCCTAGACTAATTTACCACTTTAAAATGTTTTACTGAATGCACAACCAAATTTCGAAATGGCACTTTGTGTATTCTAGCATTCAACAGTAAGTTAAGACCCCGACTGAGTAAAAAATAAAAAAATAAAAAGCCCTAGGCCCTAGGCAAATGCCTATGTAGCTTATGCCCAGGGCTGGCCCTGCAAAACATGTCAATTAATTTGCCAACAGATCTCTTCCATTACGTCTGCCACCTTCAAGCACTACAGAGTCACCAGCGCCATATAAGAGTATATTTTATACAGAGCCTATGAGTCCTCATATAAGCACCTTTAAAATAAAGCACTTTTTAAAAGTAATTTAGGCCTATAGGCTTCATGAAAAATCCATTGTTTTTCAGCGCCTAAAATTTAGTTGGTGCCCTTCGAGGCCCACAGAGGCTAATGCGGGTGGATACATCCTCTTTAAACGCGCGGGAAAGATAAATATTAAATCTGTTTTCACATAGGGGGCCGTTAAGTAGGCCTAGACATCGCGCTGATATGCATAACAAAATTAATTAGGTAGTGTTCGCAGCATCCAACTCCTGGACAAATAACTACTTGTAAAGCACACCTTCTGGGCATACTGAACATATGCTGGAATTATCCTTAATTGACTAATTACATAAATTACTCATTAATTTTTACAGCACATCAATTATAAAATATATATCAATTAATTTTGCATAAATTAAGGCGGCACACCGCTGAAGAAGGAGGTAGGGGGATAAAGGCGCAGGGAGGGGGCCCACACATGGGGTGGGGGTGCGGGGAAAGGGGTCGTCTGTTTGTTTCGAGAGTCTAATAATTATTTGTTCAGCTTAGGGCAGGATGTTATTCCTCTGTCTCCCATTTGAAAAGAGATGTGGATAATGGAAATTATGATAATAATCTTTAAAGACCCCTCGTGAAGTCATCAGGGCGCATAGCGGCAGAGCGAAACATTTAAATCAATTAACCCTATTGTTTCAACGGAAAAATTAGCCGGTTTGGGAGTGGTAAGGTTTAGGCCCTACCGTTGGAGTAATGGGAAATTATTTAGTGGTGACGCATAATGCTCCATGATTGCTCTATTTCCCCATAAAACAGCGGGTGGGGTGGTGGTGATGGCGTCTCCTTGTTGTCGTTAAAAGTTATTGGAAACTCAGTCAAGTTCTGGTGAACCTATATAATATTCCTCATGACAGAAAAGTGGCTTTTTGGTTGGTGCCATCACGACATAAATCTGGTCCTCATTTAGTAATTTAAGTAGGCTAGTTATTAAGACCGGCCTATATTTTTTTTCAAGAATTGGTCTTTTGACCAATCAGATCAGCTCTGAGAAAGAGCTGACATTAAATGATCTGACGTGATCGGTCAAAAGACCAATTATTGGAAAAATATAAAAATTGGTCTGTCAGTTGTGAACAGTGAGTGAATTACACATTCACCTCGGAGACAGTTTTTCAGAGAAATTACAAGGTGAAGATCCTTTAGTACGGGGGACAGTTGTAGCGCAGTGGCTGGTGAGCGGGCAAGACCGTTGATGCTCTATCGGGCAATGGACACTGGGCGGCAGTGGTCAGCTCTCTCCATCATTTCCCTCTCTCTACCCCCCCATCCCGCCTCTCAGCTATAATGTTCTGCACTTGCCCACACCATGGGTTATGCACCTGCCCTGGCCATGCAAGACCAGTTTATTTGCAAGAATATTCGAGTTGTGGAGTTGACTAGCCTGGTTAGAGTCCGAATCACTGAAGAAGTCTATTTCAGTTATGTATTCCCTATTATGTACAATTGTAAAAGTTGAACGTTTGAAATATGGCTGAACAACCACACTGGGAGCTTTCCCGTTCAGGATTATTGTGCAGCCCTCTGCCATTAAATTGGGTTTTCCTTAGTGGCCAGTGAGATTTAGGCTATTGATAGACCCGCCTACCTAACGGCCGCTGTCCACTGTCAGTGTGGTGCTGAAGGTCAGTTCTCTGGAGTCGGGACAAGACCAATGTTTCGCCGCTGTCCATGCTGAAATCTCATATCGCTGGTAAGCTATTTGTTGCTCATACATCGGATGTCCCTCCACAACTTCTGTGTGGTTTCAACAAAGTAGACTTCAGAAAATTGATAATTTTGGTTTCAAACAAGGAACAACAATGTTGACTATATTATAGTTAAGCAATAAGGCCGGTCACGACGCAACGCAGAGTGCCTGGATACAGCCCTTAGACACGGTGTATTGGCCATATATGTGCCTTACTGCTATTATAAACTGGTTACACACGTAATTAGAGCAGTAAAAATGAACGTTTTGTCATACCTGTGGTATATGTCTGATATACCACAGCTGTCAAACAATCAGCATTCTGGGCTCGAACCACCCAGTTTATAATAACAATTATAGAATTGCATTTTGTTGACGAACAAAAATGAATTATTACGAAGTAATAGCCAGTCAGTTACAGTCATGGCCTGTTTATTGTTTATAGAGGACAGGAGTGAGCTTGAAGAGGGGTGAGAGGCAGGCTGCTGAGGTGTGTGTTGCGCCACTTTTACATATTGCCTACTGGTATTATGAAATGGTTGGGTAGGCCTATGTGACACGAGGACTACAGTGTGTAACGCCAAACGCCTTTTGCATGCGGTCAATCACAAATTGCTCCAAGTCTGTGTGTGAAAAAGAGAGAGAGAGAGAGATCTTCCCGAAGGTGTTTTTTTATGTTATGTTATCCTATAACATGTTTTCATTGCGTTTTAATTCAATTGGGGTTGATTACTGTTCAATCACAGTAAAAAAAAAAAAAAAACATAAATGTATGCCAAGGCAATTGTATGAGCGTTCAACATTTTATTGACGGTTCTTAAAAACAACGTCTCTGGGTTTTTATTTGTCATGCAGTGCATATTATCAATTTGTGCGCCAACGGGACGCGCACGCGACCACACGCACGAAACACTCACGCGCATAAACACACACACACACACACACAGTCTTTGGCCTCCGTGGTCGGACAGTCTCACCAGTAGGCTACTACAAACACGTCAAACCGTATCCTCGGCGCTGCAGAATTCTGCATTTCTGAAGCGGCTGGGCGCTCTATCCATGTTTGCATTCCTGTTATAAACGGCTTTAATCTACCCGGATACATTTTTGCCATTGGCGGGGATTCCCAAACGCTGGGTGCACGTTGAATTCAGCGAGCGCGCCCCCGCTGGATAGCTTCCCGTCACACCCACTCCATATCTGGCCAGCCTGGAGAGGGAGGACCGCTAGTTGAGCCAGTGCTGCAGTGAGCGCAGCGGGGGATTCGGCGGCGCAACAGCACAAAGACAACCAGCGTTGTAAACTTGTATATGGAGACTGCAGCGTCCCCGCAACGACAAAGTCCAACATGGAAGATTATTTGCGGCGGGCCAAGACCATGCTGGTGAGTTTTAGCCTAAACAGCCCGGGGTTAATAAGGGTTTTACTGATTGGGATGATGACGACATGCTACAGGCTGTATTCCTGTTGCTGAACTGTACATTCTCTCGTTTCTTTGCCCCACAAGCAGCACCTTTAGTAGGCTACGGCGCCAGGCCTGAATGATGAATAAAAACGAGTGGTCCAAACCATAAGCTTCTCCTCCCACACATTTTTTAAAATTAAATTTTGATCAGGGAATGCATGGAAATAGCAAGTTCATCAGAGGCACGCACCAGCCCGTACGCACCTATGCTGCAGATAACGCCTCATCTGTCATCAAGCGCACTATTTGCATTTTATTTACGCCTAATCTGTCATCAAGCAGACTATTTGCATTTAAGGCCCGCTGTCTCGGCAGAGCTCAGGGAAGTAGTTTCCAGTAAAAAGTTGTTGTAAACACCTCATGATGACTACTCACTTACTTGACAGGTAGGCGAAAGGATATTAACTGTTCGTTTTAGGTAGGCTTAGGCTACATCACAACAGTATAAATGAGTGTAGGCCTGTAGCTACAATAAACATGCGGGTGAGGTCTAAAGTTGCTTGATTTTGTTTGGTCATTCTCCATAAAGTCATGTTGTGTCTAAAGCTCCTTGAATAGACAAACCCCCGTGAAGTCTGTCGTTTTCTGTATATGTCCAGAGCCATGCATTACAGCCTAATAGTGTCAGTATGCCTATTGTTGTAGGTAGTTGTGTGTGTTGTAGGTAGAGTGTGTGCAATGTTGTTGTTTTTTTTGTTGCTGGTCCATCCATTGAATAGACAGTTCCCTTTTGTGTGATGAGATCATGGGATCCTACTAGGATGACATAGAAGGATAAGACAGAGATGATGTCATAACAGAAAGCAGGAAATACACATGGGAGCATGGGATCCACCATGGAGATTGGGATAAATTGGGCCAACTGAAAGAGAAAGAGTAATTGGACGATAAGGCCCAACTCTGTGGCCTCGTGGTTAGTGTCCGCCCTGAGATTGGAAGGTTGGGAATTCGATCCTCGGTCGAGTCATACCAAAGAAGACTGTAAAAATGGTACCGAATGCGTCTCTGCTTGGCACGCCACATTAAGGAGACAGATTGAGGTTAAGGCCCTGCGATGGACTATAGCGTAGTGTCCAGCGGGTGTACTTGTACATCAAGCTGTCTCACGCTACAGAAACAGGAGGCTCGCACAAGCCAAGGCTCGTGCTCGTGCAATTGGACTATAAGGATGCTAGCTGATTGTGTCGTGGTTGGAGATGCCGTGTAGTACAATACATGCTTATCGACATGAGGACTACTCCACCCTCTGTCTCTCTCTCATTCTCGCCATCTTTTTTTTCACCTTCCTTTAGCACTGCAGTGTGTGAATGGCCTCTCTTCCTCCTTTTTCATCTTCTCCTGCATGGCAACCATCCAGAACATCCATACCTCTAATTGGCTTTCCTGTATAAGTGCTTACTGGGTCTCGCTCGCTTTCTCTTTCTGTCTGTGGCTCTTTCTCTTTCACTCTCTCGCTTTCTTGCTCGCTCTCTGGCATGGCACTAAGGCAATGTGCTTAGTGGACACACACACACATCCACATACGCACACATGCATACACAGTGCACACATGTTTTTGAGGAACACATTGATCAAGGCTTTGGCAAGGGGATTTGGAAAGTGGATCACCCTGTCCATCACCCCACGGCAGAACCCTGCCCAGTGTCTGCACACTTTGTGGAGATTGGAGACATATACAGAGATGTACATATATATACAGAGATGTATTGCCATAGTAGACCTAAAACATTTAGACTTGGACACGCTTTGACTTGGACAGTGAATGTGATTGACAGAAACACACAGACTGTTGTTTCTTACACACATGGGGAATACGCATGTGTGTATGTGTGTCTGTGTTTTGATATGTACGTGTGTGTGTATACATTTGTGTAAAAAGCTTTCCTTTTATTCATGACGACGCACTGTAAATCACTGATGCCCAGGCAGCAGTCAGCTGTTAGTCATTTTAGTCTTTAGTACGGAAGGCTTTATGGGCAGGCAGCCCTGCTAAATTAGCCACGTCACTGGAGAAGGAGTCACGATATTACCGCTGAGCTATAGAGGAGGGGAGAAGGGGGGAGTTGGAGGGATTCATAAACAGAAGACAGTGGTGGTGAAAGAGAGGAGATGATGGAAGGACAGAGATAATGGAGGGTAAGAGAGAGGGAAAGCAATAAGAGCTAAGGAAGACAGAGATAATGGAGGGTAAGAGAGAGGGAAAGCAATAAGAGCTAAGGAAGGCAGAGAAAAGCAGCAGCACTGCGTCTGTCCACCCCGAGCCTCCTTGAGATGAATGGGGTGAATTTTAGATGAGGAGCACACAGTGAAATGGAGATGAGAGAGCGGTACCGGCTGTGTGTTTTGTTGTCTGTGTGCTGCTGCTGCTGCTGCTGCTGCAGTGGAACAGACAGTGAGTGGCCTTTCCTTTCTCCGCTAATGCGTCTCTTCCTCCCGTAGCCATCAGAGTATCGACCGACCCAACCCCCCCCCCCCCCCCCTTCTCCCACCTCCCCCATCCATCCACCTTAAGAAACATGAGACCAGATAT
Source organism: Salvelinus sp. IW2-2015 (assembly GCF_002910315.2). Lineage (NCBI taxonomy): Eukaryota > Metazoa > Chordata > Actinopteri > Salmoniformes > Salmonidae > Salvelinus > Salvelinus sp. IW2-2015. Next base: position 9,174,738 of record NC_036872.1, read on the forward strand.
TAACATCTCAAACAGATATCCCTGCCCAGTGCCCATCCCTCCCCTGCTCCCCTCCTCATCCACTCTAATCATGGACATGCACGGTAATATGAGACTGAGATATGAATGGGTATTCATTGCAAATTCCCCTATCTGACCTGTGGTTGTATCCAGGAGAGATTTCAGCAGGCCAGTGTGGCACGGTATACTGCAGTTGGCGTGTATACCCAATACTGCCTTAATATGCTGACTAGCTCAATGTAACAACCACCCCAGATACTGTCACAACTGTGTATGACGTAGTACTCTTCATTCTCATTGGTGTAGTACTAGTACTGGTAGTAGTGACTAGGATACACGCATGCAAGTACACGCACTCTGAGTACTGCATTCCAGCACAGTGTTGGCTGGTCCTTTGCATGGGGTGATGTAAGTTTCCTTCAACAATCAGTGTTCCAGATAGATGACACAGGAACCTTGGTATAAAACTCTTTAGTAATAAAATGCAATTGCAGACAGAGATTCACATACAGAATATTTCAGTAGTCTATAGTAAAGATCTGTGTGGCGAAACATAGAAATGTGAATTATAGATCTGTCATTCTCATTGAAAGCAAGACTAAGAAGTGTAGATATGTTCTATGTGCACTATTTCTATGCTTAGTTTAGTTTTTGCGTCTTTTACTGAGAAGGGTGCAACTGCAGTCCGCAAATCGGGGCGTTCCTGCATGTGGGCATTCCTGCATCTGCAGGAACCCCTATTTGTACTTCTATTGGTCCATTTTTAAGCTATGACTCCAGTACATAGGCGGGAGGCAGGGGTGCTCCAGTACATTATATTGTGGTAATGCGCCATAACATTGGATGCCAACCGCTGATAAACCCCACAGAGAATACATTTTATTTATTTATTTATTTTATTAATGTATTTATTTGCACCAAAGAAAACAAGTGATAGACAAAAATGTCATAAAATAAAATGTGTGCAGGTGTGGTTGGAAGCCCAAGGGCTTATATGAAAACCACACCACAAAAAAACTATACACAATACAATATACAAGTACAAAAATAAAAAAGTTATGTTATAACAGATAATAAAACCTACTAATTACAAATGTATAAATGAATTGATCAGCAATCACGAAAAAAACATATATATATTTTTTGTTGATGTGAGTGTGTGAGAGTTAGGCTATATGGAGGAGATTACTGAGTAGTTTGGTTCATCAGGCTGACCCCCAGTCTTCACTTTAAGTTATTGAGGGGTGATGGTGTTTTGGCAATGTTGAAGATAAGAAGTCCAGAGTATGATACCTCTGTATCTGATAGAGAATTGACTATGTGAGGTGTGGCAGTGGAGAGGGTGAAGGTTATCACAGTGTCTTGTGTTATATAGATGGATTTCTGAATTCACCTGGAAGAATCCATTGAAGGATTTAGGTAAACTGTCTGGCAGGTATGAGTATTTGTAGATGAAAGTGCATAATTGGCGTACATTATTGTCGTAAATAGGTATTTAAAGGATGTGGCTAGTCTTACAAATTAATTTTGTTATGATGAGTAATTTGTGTAGGTAGGAGGCATATGTACTGGCCCAGACAATATCACAGTAAATGAGATATGGATAAATGAAGCTATCGTATAGCTGGAGACAAATTGAATATGATCTTTCCAGGATAACTTTTCATCACTTAGAACTCAGAGGAATCTAGTGGATGTGACTTGTTCCATTTCATTCCCACCAATTGAGATTCTCGCTCTTTTTTTATTTTTTATTATTATTATTATTATTACAATATTTCTTATTACTAGCGAATACAATAAAGTTGGATTGTTTAACATTTAAAGATTAGCAAATTATCTGGAACCGTTCAGAAAATTTGGCCATACCTGAGTTGGCTTCATTAATTAGTGAATCAGCATTTTTGTGTGATAAAATCAAATTGTTATCATCAACAAAGAGAATGGGAAGTATAGTAGAAGACACAGCAGGAAGGTCATTGATATAGATTGGGAATAACAAAGGTCCAATTATCGAACCCTGTGGCATGCCACAGGATATCTTGTCCCTAGTAGTGTCACGGCCTGACATTAGTTCCTTTTTTATGTCTCTATTTTGGTTTGGTCAGGGTGTGAGTTGGGGTGGGCATTCTGTGTCTGGTGTTCTATGTTGTCTATTTCTTTGTGTTTGGCCGTGTGTGGTTCTCAATCAGAGGCAGCTGTCTATCGTTGTCTCTGATTGAGAACCATACTTAGGTAGCCTGTTCCCACATGTGTTTGTGGTAGTTGTTTTCTGTTGTCTGCACCAGCCAGAACTGTTTCGGTCGTTATTCTTTGTTATGTTGTTATTTCAGTGGTCATTTAATAAATATGGACACGCTGCACCTTGGTCCCTCCTTCCAACAGCCGTTACAGAACTACCCACCACAACGACCAAGCAGCGTGGAAAAAAGGAGGAATGGACATGGAGTACATTCTGGACGGGAAGGGATCCTACACATGGAGGAGATCCTGCTGGAAGGGACGCCTCCCATGTGAACAGGTGGAGGCAGCCAGGAGAGCGGAGGAAGCAGAGAAAGGAACCAGCGGTACGAGGAACACGGCTGGCAAGGAAGCACGGGAGTGTGGCGGAGTCAGGTTGGAGACTGTGCCCACTCCCGTCCTTACCGGGCGAGCATGTGACTGGTCAGGTCCCTCTATGGGTGATCGCACGTGTCTCCGGCCGAGCATCCACAGGCCGGTCTGCTCGTACCAGCGTCCCGCATTTGCCGGGTGGAAGCTGGCATCCAGCCAGAACGGGTGGGCCAGATCTGCGCTCCAGACTGCCAGTGCGCCTCCACGGCCCAGTGTATCCGGTGCCTCGGCCAAGGACAAGGCCTCCTGCATGTCTCCCCAGCCTGGTGAGTCCTGTGCCTGTGCTAAGCCCTAACCCGCCTGCATGTCCCCCAGCCTGGTGAGTCCTGTGCCTTCTCCCAGAGCCAGCCTCCTGTGTATCTATCCACTCCAGTGATGATCCATGGTAAGAACCTCAGTGATATCCATGGCAAGAAGCCCCATGTGTATCCATGGACGAAGCCTCCAGTGATGATCCATGGACGACAGTACCAGCCTCCAGTGATGATCCATGGCAAGAAGCCTCCAGTGATGATCCAGGCACGAAGCCTCCAGTGATGATCAATGGCAAGAAGCCTCCAGTGATGATCCTTGGCACAAGCCTCCAGTGATGATCCATGGCACGAAGCCTCCAGTGATGATCCATGCACGAAGCCTCCAGAATGATCCATGGCAAGAACCTCCAGTATGATCCATGCACGAAGCCTCCAGTGATGATCCATGCACGAAGCCTCCAGTGATGATCCATGGCAAGAAGCCTCCAGTGATGATCCATGTCACGAAGCCTCCAGTTATGATCCATGGCAAGAAGCCTCCAGTGATGATCCATGGCACGAAGCTCCAGTGGTGATCCATGCACGAAGCCTCCAGTGATGATCCATACACGAAGCCCCATGATATCATGCACAACCTCCAGTGATATCCATGGCACGAAGCCTCCAGTGATGATCCATGGCACAAGCCTCCAGTTGATCCATTGCACGAAGCCTCCAGTGATATCCAGGCACAAGCCTCCAGTGATGATCCATACAAGCCTCCAGTGATGATCCACGAAGCTCCATAGGAGTAATGCACGAGCCTCCAGACGCGCCTTCAGTCCGGAGCCTCCAGCGACGCCCTCTAGTCCGGAGCCTCCAGCACGCTCTCTAGTCCGAGCAGCCAGAGCTCCCTCCTGTCCGGAGCAGCCAGAGTCTCCCTCCTGTCCGGAGCAGCCAGAGTCTCCCTCCTGTCCGGAGCAGCCAGAGTCTCCCTCCTGTCCGGAGCAGCCAGAGTCTCCCTCCGTCCGGAGCAGCCAGAGTCTCCCTCCTGTCCGGAGCAGCCAGAGTCTCCCTCCTGTCCGGAGCAGCCAGAGTCTCCTCCCGTCTGGAGCAGCCAGAGTCTCCCTCCCATCCGGAGCAGCCAGAGACTCCCTTCCGTCCGGGGCCTGCTGCGAGGGTCCCCAGTCCGGGGTCGTGGCGAGGGTCCCCGCTCTAGAGGCGCCACCTAAGTGGGCCAAGCCAGAGGTGGAGCGGGGTCTACGTCCCGCACCAGAGCCACCACGCCGTGACATGCCCACCCATACCCTCCCCTATAGTTCAGGTTTTGTGGCCGGAGTCCGCACCTTTGGGGGGGTACTGTCACGCCCTGACCTTAGTTCCTTTTTTATGTCTCTATTTTGGTTTGGTCAGGGCGTGAGTTGGGGTGGGCATTCTATGTCTGGTGTTCTATGGCAATTTCTTTTGTTGCTCCTGTGTTCTCAATCAGAGGCAGCTGTCTATCGTTGTCTCTGATTGAGAACCATACTTAGGTAGCCTGTTCCCACCTGTGTTTGTGGGTAGTTGTTTTCTGTTGTGTGTCTGCACCAGCCAGAACTGTTTCGGTCGTTATTCTTTGTTATTTTTGTTATTTCAGTGGTCATTTAATAAATATGGACACGCTGCACCTTGGTCCTCTCCTTCCAACAGCCGTTACAAGTAGATGCACGGCCAGTTGCATAAACACTTTGATCTCTACCATAATCATAACTATAGAGGCAATTATATGTATAATCATGAAAACTGTAATAATGCAATTTAGAAAGTAATATTTTATGATCAACCGTGTCAAACGCCTTGGATAAATCTAAAAAGATGACAAGAGCGGATTCATTGTTGCTAAAGAACCATATCTGTGGAGTAGTTTTTACGAAAACCATATTGGTGCTCATATAGAATACAGTGTTGATTTAAATGTTTCAACATTCTCTTATAGACACATTTATAGAGGAGGATAACTTTTGCCATTTTAAACTCTTTAGTAACATTGCCAGTTTGCATTGATTTGGTGAAGATATGCGTTAGAGGCTCAGTAATCGAGGAAGACACTGATTTCACCAAAGAGGCACCAATCTCGTCATGGCCTCCTGCTGATATCTTTAAGTTACCAATTACCTCCATCACCTCCATTACATCAGGAGGATCAAACTGATGCAGAGAAGGGACCCCTTAATGTGTCCCTTAATGTAATCCAAGGGATTTCTGTCAGTTTTCTCTATTTTCTTTGACAGAGAGGAACCCACATTCACAATGAAATAACATCAGGACCACTTTTTTTCTCCCCAATGACGATCTTGTCTCATCACTGCAACTCCCCAACGGGCTCGGAAGAGGCGAAGGTCGAGTCATTCGTCCTCCGAAAATTGACCCGCCTAACCACGCTTCTTAACACCTGCCCGCTTCAGCTGCACCGATGTGTTGGAGGAAACACCATTCCAGCTCGATGAACCAAGTAAAGCCCCCCCGGCCAAACCCTCCCCTAACCCGGATGATGCTGGGCCAATTGTGTGCCGCCCTATTGGACTCCCGGTCGGTTGTGACACAGCATGGGATTGAACCCTTGTCTGTAGTGATGCCTCAAGCATGACTTAGACCGCTGCGCCACAACTAGTTTTTTTTAAACTGAGGATTTTTTAAAACCGGTTGTTAACCAACGTTTCCAGAACCCATCTGCTGCTCTCCTATGTGATTTAACTAAGGGAAAGCAGTGGTGAAATGCAGAATTGAAAGATGTGAGAAAAGTCTGGTAAGCAGACTCCACATCGGCCTGATTATTAAAACATTTCATCAATCAACAAGCACCAACAATTACTTTGGTTAAATATTCTACCTTTAATGGTACTAATCATTCTCATCTGTTCATTTCCAGCTGCCAAAGAGAAGTGTAGCTAGCTATAGCTGGGACACAGCGGTAGTGTGTCCTTCGCCCCCTCCTGTCAGGCATTGTTTACCCGCAGTTCTGTTAATGACAGCGATGGCAGGTGTTCGGCAAGTGGGAGTGAAGGACACTGTGTGCTACCTTAGCCAGCTATTCCTACGGAAGACTCCGGTACACAGCAGGCAGGTTGCAGGCGCGACACTGTGTACTAGCTAGCTAACTAGCAAGCTAGTACACTGTGTCACTGGCTAAACTCAGCAAAAAAAAGGAATGTCCTCTCACTGTCAACTGCGTTTATTTTCAGCAAACTTAACATGTGTAAATATTTGTATGAACATAAGTTTCAACAACTGAGACATAAACTGAACAAGTTCCACAGACATATGACTAACATAAATGGAATAATGTGTCCCTGAACAAAGGGGGGGTCAAAATAAAAAGTAACAGTCAGTATCTGGTGTGGCCACCAGCTGCATTAAGTACTGCACAGCATCTCCTCCTCATGGACTGCACCAGATTTGCCAGTTCTTGCTATGAGATGTTACTCCACTCTTCCACCAAGGCACCTGCAAGTTCCCGGACATTTCTGGAGGTAATGGCCCTAGCCCTCACCCTCCGATCCAACAGGTCCCAGACGTGCCCAATGGGATTGAGATCCGGGCTCTTCGCTGGTCATGGCAGAACACTGACATTCCTGTCTTGCAGGAAATCACGCACAGAATGAGCAGTATGGCTGGTGGCGTTGTCATGCTGGGGGGTCATGTCAGGATGAGCCTGCAGAAAGGGTACCACATGAGGGAGGACAATTTCTTCCCTGCAACACACAGGGTTGAGATTGCCTGCAATGACAACAAGCTCAGTCCGATGGTGCTGTGACACACCGCCCCAGACCATGACGGACCCTCCACCTCCAAATTGATCCCGCTCCAGAGTACAGGCCTCGGTGTAACGCTCATTCCTTCGACGATAAACGTGAATCCGACCATCACCCTTGGTGAGACAAAACTGTGACTCGTCAGTGAAGAACACTTTTTGCCAGTCCTGTCTGGTCCAGCGACGGTGGGTTTGTGCCCATAGGCGATGTTGTTGCCGGTGATGTCTGGTGAGGACCTGCCTTACAACAGGCCTACAAGCCCTCAGTCCAGCCTCTGTTCGCAATAGGCTGAGAGTCTGAGCACTGATGGAGGGATTGTGCATTCCTGGTGTAACTCAGGCTGTTGTTGTTGCCATCCTGTACCTGTCCTATAGGTGTGATGTTCAGATGTACCGATCCTGTATTACACATGGTCTGCCACTGCGAGGATGATCAGCTGTCCGTCCTGTCTCCCTGTAGAGCTGTCTTAGGTGTCTCATAGTACGGACATTGCAATTTATTGCCCTGGCCACATCTACAGTCCTCATGCCTCCTTGCAGCATGCCTAAGGTACGTTCACGCAGGTGAGCAGGGACCCTGGGCATCTTTCTTTTGGTGTTTTTCAGAGTCAGTGGAGAGGCCTCTTTAGTGTCCTAAGTTTTCATAACTGTGACCTTAATTGCCTACCATCTGTAAGCTGTTAGTGTCTTAACGACCATTCCACAGGTGCATGTTCATTAATTGTTTATGGTTCATTGAACAAGCATGGGAAACAGTGTTTGAACCATTTACAATGAAGATCTGTGAAGTTATTTGGATTTTTACGAATTATCTTTGAAAGACAGGGTCCGGAAAAAGGGACGTTTCTTTTTTTGCTGAGTTTAGTTAGCACATGGTGTCGCCCCAACCTCCCGCCTGCTTTACTAGTGGAGGTGGGGCGACTGATAGACAGTGTGCTTCGCCCCCACCTGTTGGACACGGTTTTCTCCGGTACACAACAGGCAGGAGGCGGGGGGGGACACTGTGTGCTTGCTAGCTAACTAGCAAGCTAGCACACGGTGTCGCTAATGAGTAAGCTAGCTAGTGAGCGCACGGTATCGCCCCAGCCTCCTGCCTGCTGTGCTAGCAGGAGGCTACCAGTAGACAGTGTCCTTGGCCCCAGCCTATCGGGCAATATTTTCCCACAGTTCCATTAACGACAGTGAGGGCAGGTGTTTGGCAGGCGTGAGAAAAAAACCTCAGATAATGTTTTTATTTCCCTTTAGACCCACATTCAAAAGTGTCACACTAGCATGAATATTGATTTGACTTTCGCTTGACTCGGTACCGATACCCCCTGTATATAGCCTCGTTATTGTTATTTTGTGTTACTTTTTATTTTAACTTTTGTTTATTTTATTGATTTTTTTTTGCAGATGTTCTTAGTTACTTTTAAAAAATCATTTGATTAAGGGCTTATAAGTAAGTATTTCATAGCAAGGTCTACACCTGTTTTATTCGGCGCATTTGATTTTATGTCGCGCTCGGGGAGGTATTCATGCAGGAGCCAATGGGGTGCTGGAGGGAGGGGGGGTGTTCAGGAAGGAACCAATGGGTTGCTCAAGTGGGGGGGGGGCGTTCCTGCAGATGCAGAAATGCTCACATGCAGGAATGCTCCGAATTGCAGGCTGCAGTTGCACACGATCGCTTTTACTTTCGGTTTTGTACACCAGCTTCAAACAATAATACAATATTTTGGGTTATTGAAAAGTTATTTCACAGTGGTTTAGATGGTACAATGATTCTCTACACTATACATTGCTTGTTTTCTTACATAAACTGAAATTACACGACATGGGTCCCATTATGCCTGGTGAAAACCAAACACTGCCTTCCACAATAAGAACGTTTTACCAACTGTCAAGCACGGTGGTGGTAGTGTGAGGGTTTGGGGATGCTTTGCTGCCTCAGGACCTGGACGACTTGCCTAACAGAAGAAACCATTAATTCTGCTCCTCTGTATCAGAGAATTCTACAGGAGAATGTCAGGCCATCTGTCTGTGAGCTGAAGCTGAAGCGCAGATGGGTCATGAAGCAAGACAATGATCCAAAACACACAATCAAGTTTACATGAAAATGTCTAAAAAGCAACATATGTGAAGTTTTGGAATGGCCTAGTCAATGTCCAGATCTAATCCCAATTGAGATGTTGTGGCAGGACTTGAAACGAGCAGTTCATGCTTGAAAACCCACAAATGTTCCTGTGTTAAAGTAGTTCTGCATGGAAGAGTGGGCCAAAATTCCTCCACAGCGACGTGAGAGACTGATCAACAACTACAGGAAGCGTTTGGTTGGAGTCATTGCAGCTAAAGGATTCACAACCAGTTATTGAGTGTAAGGGGGCAATTACTTTTTCACACAGGGGCATTGGGTGTTGCATAACTTGGTTTATTAAATAAATGAAATAAGTGTGTAATTGTTGTGTTATTTGTTCACTCAGGTTCCCTTTATCTAATATTTGGTTTTGGTTGAAGACATTTAGTATCAAAAACATTCAGTATCAAAAATATGCAGAAGTAGAGAACATTTTAATTGGGGCAAATACTTCACAGCACTGTATGCAAACATAATTTGGAATTATGCACTAGTGGCCAGGGAGGCATTTTTTTTGTTTGAATGATGGGCCCTATCAACTCTGGTTGACTTCTTTACAATACAATACAATATACTGTACTTTGTCCATTAGTTACAGTGAACAACAAAAATGTGTCTTTTGCTCAGTTCTCAACCCCCCCCAAACATACAGTTGAGACGGTCACAGGTTCAAACTGCACGCAGCACCCCTGGATGGAGAGCATGTTGTGGGGTTATGGGCCTTGTTCAAGAACCCAACTGTAGGGGAATTATTTGCAGATGTGAACCCAGCAGCCCTACTGTTGTCAGATCAATTCTACTCATTTTTATTTTTCAAGCGGCTACCTGGGATTTGAACCGGCCACCCTTCGGCCGCAGGTCCAACTCCTGCCACACGTCCATCTCCTTAGCCGTTGGGCTACATGCTTGACTGGTTCCAGAGAATAAGAAGGAGCAAAAACATGAGTTCATCTTCAGAAATAAGCATGAGTTAATCTGCCACAATGAAGACAAAATGCTATGCGGGCATAGAATTATTATGATGTAGAAGAACAACTGACATGCAGTTGTTGTCAGCAGCAGACACAAGAGAGATCCTCTGCCTCTGTTAGTTCTGGGTTACTGCCAAACTGAGAAAAACATAGTTTGTTAATAATTATTGTATTTCATTTATAATAAATCATTTATACATTCCTCCTCTCAGTCAGCCACAGTCTTCTATGGCTTCATGAAAGAGGCTTGTCCCCTAAATTGACTCCACACTGAAATACTGACATAAAACAAACAATTGGCTATAATGCCAATGTCAGGCTGCGTCTGTAGCTCTATTTGGAATATCCCATAATAAAAAAAATATGTTTATTTAAAAGAGTTAGCTGGCTAGCTTGTAAAGTGGTGAATTAAAGTAATCTAACTTTTTATATTTAGCTATCTGAGTTAGCTATCTGAGTCATCTTTATTTATCTAGCCTATAGTTTATATCATATGACTTTGGCTTTATATATTTAAATTTAATAATCAACTTTGCTTACTTTAATACATTGAAAATAACATGCTTATTGATAGGCTACTTCCAAGTTGGTTCAACCACCGTCCTATTGCGTTGTCATGCTGGAATGAATTGGCAGTTGGTTTTGAATCAGAATGGCAGTTACATTTTGAATTGACCAAAAAAGTCCATATAGAACTCTTTCTTTATCTAAGAGTGTCACGCCCTGACCTTAGTTCCTTTCTTATGTCTCTATTTTGGTTTGGTCAGGGCGTGAGTTGGGGTGGGCATTCTATGTTTTTTTTCTCTATGTTTTCTTTTCTATGTATTTGGCCTGGTATGGTTCCCAATCAGAGGCAGCTGTCTATCATTGTCTCTGATTGAGAACCATACTTAGGTAGCCTTTTCCCACCTGGTGTTTGTGGGAAGTTGTTTCCTGTTTTGTGTTGTTTCACCTTTCAGGACTGTTTCGATTTTCGTTGTTTTCACTTTGTTATTTTGTATTTTCGTGTTCAGTTATAATAAATTAACATGGACACTTACCACGCTGCGTTTTGGTCCGATCTATCCTGTTCATCAGATGAAGAAGATCGTTACAAAGAGTGTATGCTTTTATTAAACATTATTTCCTCTTGCTTCTTGATAGTATTTAGTTTGCAAAAGCACAAGTTTGTTTGAACCTTGTAGTTTGCCACTCAGACCTCGGCACAATGTTTCAAAATATGAATTCGATCTTCCCCTTGCCGTAGTGAGCTAATGGTGTTGGACGTCAACTAGCCATTTTTATGACCATGCGAAATCATGCCCCTGAATTTAAAATGGATTAAATTTAGATTTTGTGTCACTGGCCTACACACAATATCCCACAATGTCAAAGTAGAACTATGTTTTTAGAAATGTTTAGACATTTTGTTAAAAATGAAAAGCTGAAATGTCATTTGTCAATAAATATTCAACCCCTTTGTTATGGCAATCCTAAATAAGTTCAGGAGTAGAAATGTGCTTAACAAGTCACATAATAGGTTGAACGGACTCACTCTGTGTGCAATAATAGTGTACAACATAATTTTTTAATGACTTCCTCATCTCTGTGCCCCACACATAAGTAAGTAACATAACTGTAAGGTCCCTCAGTCGAGCAGTGAATTTCAAACACAGATTTAACCACAATGACCAGAGAGGTTTTCCAGTGCTTCGCAAAGAATTGGTAGATGGGTAAACACTTTTTTATAGACATGTAATATCATTTTGAGCATGTTGAAGTTATTAATTACACTTTGGGTGGTGTATCAATACACCCAGTCACTAAAAGAAATCCAGGCCTCCCCCTAACTCAGTTACCGGAGAGGAAGGAAACTGCTCAGAGATTTCACCATGAGGCCAATGATGACTTTAAAACAGTTACAGAGTTGAATGGCTGTGACATGAGAAAACTGAGGATGGATCAACAACATTGTAGTTATTCCACAACACTAACCTAAATGACAGAATGAAAAGAAGGAAGCCTGTACAGAATACAAATTTTCCAAAACATGCATCTTGTTTGCAATAAGGCACTAAATTAACATTTGGCAATGAAATTAGCATTATGTCCTGAACACAAAGCGTTATATTTGGGGCATATCCAAGACAACACATCACGAAGTCTTCATATTTTCAAGCATGGTGGTGGCTGCATCATGTTATGGGTATGCTTGTCATCGGCAAGGACTAGTGAGTTTTTTTGGGGGGGGATAAAAAAAATGGAATAGAGCAAGATCCTAGAGGAAAACCTGGTTCAGTCTGCTTTCACCAGACACTGGGAGACAAATTCACCTTTCAGCAGGACAATAACCGAAAACACAAGGCCAAATATACACTGGAGTTGCTTCCCAAGACGACAATCCTGAGTGGCCTACTTACAGTTTTGACTTAAATTGGCTTAAAAATCTATGGCAAGACTTGAAAATGGCTCTAGCAATGATCAACAACCAACTTGACAAAGCTTGAAGAATTTTTAAAAGTAATAATGTGCAAATATTGTACAATCCAGGTGTGCAAAGCTCTTAGAGACTTACCCAGAAAGACTCACAGCTGCAATCGCAAAGGTGATTATACATGTATTGGCACAGGGGTGTGAATACTTATGTAAATTAGATATTTCTGTTTTTAATTTTCAATACATTTGCAAAAATGTCTTAAACATGTTTTCACTTTGTCATTATGTGGCAATTGTGTGTAGATGGGTGATTTTAAAAAATCTATCTAATTCATTTTTTAGTTGAGTCTAACACAACAAAATGTGGAATAAGTCAAGGGGTATGAATACTTTCTGAAAGCACTGTGTATATATACAACTTTTTTTAGTAAATGGTTATTTAATCTCATCCAAAGAACCAAAAGTTTCTATATAGAACTCCAAAGAATCATTTTTTTTCTAGGAGTGTATTTGCCAAAACCATTCCAACTCAGAAATGCTTATTTGTAACACTTTTTGGAAGGAAAACTATTTCACTCATATTGTAATTAATTATAGGTCCTATTTCAGGTCATACTACAGTTACTTTAAAATGCTTGCTAATCCACAGAACAGAAAAACAAACTGAAGTGTAAATGTTGCCAATGCAATACCTCTGACGCTGTATGATCTTGTCAACCTCTTCTTTATGTGTGTTTGTTTGTCTTTTTGTTTGTTCCAGGCATCAGGACCTGAGGGTCCTAAAGTCCATGCTGTTCTAGGAGGGGTGGACCCAGATGTAGATTCTGTGGCTTCAACACTTTGTTACGCCTACTTCCTCAACCAGGTAATGTGTGGGGACATGTTCACGTGTGCATGGTATTTATGTATGTGATTTGTGTGTGTGTGTGTTTGCATGTGTCTGTATTGTAGCCTTTGTGTACTTGTTTATGTGTTGAGTTTACGTTTATCTTTGTGTCTTGTATTTGTACTTTCTTCTGTGTGTGTGTGTGTGTGTGGTGTGTTGTGTGTGTGGTGTGTGTGGTGTGGTGTGTGTGTGGTGTGTGTGTGTGTGTGGTGTGTGTGTGTGTGTGGTGTGTGTGTGTGTGTGGTGTTGTGTGTGTGTGTGTGTGTGTGTGTGTGTGTCTCTCAGAAGGAGCGATCAGACTGTGTGTATGTCCCAGTCCTGTGTGGTCAGAAATGTGACGTGGGGTTGCCGGGGGAGACAGTGCGGTACCTTAAGAGGGTTAGGGTGTGTGAGTCTGCTCTGCTGTGGAGAGACGACATCAAACTACTGCAGCTCCACCACAGAGGAAAACTCTCCCTCACTTTGATGAGGGACGATGTGCTCGACAGGTACACGCACACACCCACATATGCGCACACACACAGAATTGATGGGATAAATCATGTGGGTGATATTTTGCGTGTGTTTGTACATTTGGGTGTCTGTATTGTCTGATGTGTGTGTTAGATGGTATATTATGAAAATGTGTGTTTATTGTTTCAGACAGGCCCTGAGGGCTTTGTGCAGATGTAGTGTAATGATCCCCTCCCCCTGTCTGATCCAGCTCCGACTATGAAGCTCTGGAGTCCAGCATCCTCCGAGTGGTCCATCACCACGAGCAACGGGCAGGAGAGGAGGGGGTGTTGTCCATGGCGATGGTGGTCGCCAGGGAGATTCTTCAAGAGGCAGTGGAGCAGATCTGTGCGCCGCTGGGGGAGCTCTTAGGAGGTGAGGGCCGATGGCGCCCCCCTGGGGGTAATGGGCCGACGCAGGACACACACAAAGACCCCCGATATGACTCGGTTAACACCCACCAGGAGAGAGGGTGTGTGCATGGCCGAGGGAGGGGAATGAAGAGTAACAAGTCATGACATCTAGACAGAACGAGAATAGAAGAAAGACTGTCAGAATGTGTACATGTGCGTCTGCCTGTGTGTGCTTCTTTCAGCCCCTCTGGGTTCCTGGGTTTGTTGTATTTGACACTTTAAACACACCGTTAGGATTCACTACCTCTGACATGGCAGGTGTGTGCGTGCGTGTGTGCATGCATGAGTGCATGGTGTGTGTGTGTGTTCTTCCCCCTGCCAATAAATCAGTCAAACAAGCAACCAAGCAAGGAATCTTGTTGTTCTCCAATGCATATCCCTATGTCTTAGCTGTGATTTACCGGATAGTGTGTGTATGTGTGTGCGTGTGTGTATGTGTGGAGGAGAGAACAACTGCCCCTCTCATTGAAGCCATGAATTTCAAGGCCGACCGGGGTACTGCAGGCTCTTGTTTTCAGAAAGCAGGATATCACAATCTTCTAGGGCAATATTTGTGTAAATAAATAAAACATTAGGAGACAGTCATGGTACCAATAATTGCTTCGATTACACCAAATGTATGTGCTTGAACCATTTGATTTAAAATCGCACACAGAAAAAGGTTATTAGCATAGTTTCGTTGCTACTGGCAGCCTGCAGTATCCCGGTCAGCCTTCAAGAAGAGGCAGCACTGAGCTAATCTGCAACGTCACTTCCCCCGAGCGGCTCAAACTACGCATGCTATGTCTTGAGAATCTCCCGCATGAGACGCCATCTTAGCAAGCTTAAATCGACTTCCCGAGCTTCAAATGTGCCGTTGAGTCGTCACATGGGAATGAACGGCGTGAGGTCATCGACGGCTTTGTCCATTCATATACAGTCAAGGGTGCTGTGTTTTACGGAGCACAGCACCACCCAACAGCTCCTGACTGTGATGAGTTGAACTGATGTCACTGACATCACTTTGTGAGAGTACCTCTGTATGATATGATGGTCTTGATGCAGTGTCCCTGAGATATTTGCGGCCTGTACATTCCTCCTCCGGGTGGTTTCAGTGCCATTTACAAACATAACAGGATGACATGGTCTAATATAACACCAATGACTGACTATCGGTTTGTTTTTGATGCAGCCTGTGTGTGTTTTCTCAGAGGCCCTGCGGCTGCAGTCAGAGGGGATGTGGATCAAAGTTGGCCACTGCTCGGTGGACCTGGAGGAGCTGCTGAGGGCATTGGAAGAGAGAAGTAGCATCTCCCCCTATGATGTCACAACCGGTCCTAACGCTGGCGAGGCCCAGCTTCAAGGTGTGTGTTTACAGCTGGCTAGATTGTGTCCGTCTGTCCGTCTGTCTGTCTGTGTGAGGCGATGTAACTCATGAAGTGGACAATTTAATTGGAATTAGGGCAATGGAATTGGACTTGAATTGGAGTTAGGCTGTTTGGGAAATTGTAAAAGATATAGTTGGAATTGAATAAACTCTAATTCAATGACATGTACTTTGTATACACTGAGTGAACAAAAACCTGCTCTTTCCATGACAGACTGACCAGGTGAATCCAGATGCAAGCTATGATCCCTTATTGATGTCACTTGTTAAATCCACTTCAATCTGTGTAGATGAAGGGGAGGAGACAGGTTAAAGAAGGGTTTTTAAGCCTTGAGTCAACTGTCATGGATTGTGTATGTGTGCCGTTCAGAGGGTGAATAGGCAAGACAAAATATTTAAGTGCCTTTGAACGGGGCATGGTAGTAGATGCCAGGCACACCGGTTTTAGTGTGTCAAGAACTGCAATGCTGCTGGGTTTTTCACGCTCAACAGTTTCCCTTGTGTATCAAGAATGGTCCACCACCCAAAGGACATCCAGCCAACTTGACACAACTGTGGGAAGCATTGGAGTCAACATGGGCCAGCATCCCTGTGGAACGCTTTCAACACCTTGTAGAGTCCATGCCCTGGCGAAATTGAGGCTGTTCTGAGGGCAAAAGGGGGTGCTGTTCAATGTTAGGATGTTTTGTACACTCAGGTTTTTAAAAATAATTTCACATTTGTATCGATATATTTGTATCTACATTATAGCTGGACTGCTGTGCTTAAACAGTGACATTACACGTGCAGTATATTTCTAATTAATATTAGGCGGCTTCAATTACTATTTACCTCTTCCAAACGTGTACTCCCATCGGTGAAAAGTGTGTGTGTGTGTGTCCTCGTTGCAGGAGAATATTGGTAATTGAATTGAATTAGTGGTATTACAGGGAGCAGACATTTGTTGGAATTTGTGGAATTGACCCCGGACCCTGCAATCTATACATTCTGTGTGTGTGTGTGTGTGTGTGTGTGTGTGTGTGTGTGTGTGTGTGTGTGTGTGTGTGTGTGTGTGTGTGTGTGTGTGTGTGTGTGTGTGTGTGACAGGTATGGATATAGAGCAGATGTTTCTGAGGAAGCTGAAGGAGTTCTCTGATGGGGAGATGACCATGTCTTTCACCACTGTGCCAGTAGATTGGAGTTAAGATCAACGGTCATTAGCAAAACAAAACTAGAAAAGGAAAATAAACTCATTTTACCCTTTGGTTAGCCTGATATAGTTATTGTGTGTTTACAGTAAAATTGTGTCATAAAATGTAATGATAACAATGCCCTAATCCAACTTGACTGGCAAATCGAAGGAGTCCGAAGCAAAAAGTTGTAGCTATAGTGCTTTTAAAATAGAAGTGATGACACAACAAAGAACTCAAAACTTTTGGTGTCAGGTAGAAATTTCAGTATTTCTTTCCCCATTTGACTTAATCCTAAACTTTTTATGGCAACTTTTAATGACACAGACTTTTGCTTTTTTTATGGGACCCTCTGTGTTCTTTTGCATTGAGATGTTATGGAAATAGGAGCCTAAATACGTGTGTCACAGCCAGGTGCACCACACTGGGCTCTGCATTTTAAACCCCTACCTGTCCAAACCACTTCCACTTCTTACTGTGGAAACTAAAAGCCACAAGGGAGCAAGACTCGAGACCTTCTCTCTCTCTCTCTCTCTCTCTCTCTCTCTCTCTCTCTCTCTCTCTCTCTCTCTCTCTCACACATAGAGGGTGCTTCCAGACACCCGCGTGCTAGTGCTTTTGTCTCCCTCCCTGCTCTCTCTCCGCTGCAACTTCTAATGTGTCTCTCCAATTCATTTATTATTTCTTTATATCTTTTTCTTTTCCAAAGCCATTTTTCTCCCCTGCTGCCTGGCGTGCGATATTAGGGTATGTGTAAAATAAATGATGTCTATAGCTGTAGGGGTAGCTCTGCCTCCCCCGGAACTACCTACGTCTAAGGAACATTAAACATCATATCCTCGTTTAGCGAATAAATAACCGTTCATTTGAATGGCTTTGTGCGCTGGACTTCTGTGCATATTTTACCAGCCCAAGGAGAGGGCCCATTAGGGACTTAATATAGAATAAATGGCCAGGGGCGTCGGTGGCGTCAGTGGACGCGCGACTCAGCAGCGTCATGGTGGGTTACTAATGACCTGCGAGGGCTCCAAATGAATCCGTTATATGCATGTCATTTGCAGTATGTATATATTTATATATTATTTTTTAATTGTGTTTGAGAAGAACAAAACGCTAAGCACATCATTTAGGTTTGCCTTAAATGCTTTTCAAAAACTAAATAAATTAGATTCAATTAGCCCATAATGGAGTGTGTGTGTGTGCCTCTTCTTTAGTGTGTGTGTTTATCTTTGTGTATGTGTGTGGGTGGGTGGGTAAAGAGAGAGGGATTGGAGATTTTTACCAGTGCTGTGGAAGCGATTTGTAGCGCTGATTGTCTTGTTAGCACAAGAGTAAGCCCCAGAGTGTGTTGGGTATAAGTACTTATGTGGATAGATACATGGACAAATATACATCAGTCTGCCTGTATGTAGTGCAACAGTGTTGAAGAGAAGAGAGTGAGGAGTAGGGGTTAGCGAGACGGATATCAATCCATAAGGAAGACAGTTCCAATCCACTGTCTCTGCCTCTGGTGGATCTACATTAGTAATACATTATTATTATCATTCAGACATCTGTACACCCGTCACTGTGTCTGTGTCTCTGTCTGTAGCACTGCACTGATCCATGTAGGTCACACTTTATTTGGATAGTCCCCTATAGATGATCTACAGATGCTCAAACTATCAACCAACTATCAATGAGGGCGACTCTGTTGATGTGCAGCAGCTTTCTAGGGTTAGGTTAGGGTTAGGTTTGGAGTTACAGGGGTTAGGGTTAAGTTAGGGTAGAGTTAGGGCTAGTGGATAGTTAATTGAGATGTTGTTCAGTGAGTTGACCATCTACTGAACATTTTACAAACAATCTATTTGGGGACTATCCAAATAAAGTGGTACCGACTGTGTCTGTGTTGCTAGGTATTGCTGTGACTGTATGTTAGTCTCTGTGAATGTAGTCTCTGTGCTTCTCTGACTCAGTGTAAGCAAAGCGAGGCAATCAGCCCTAAGTGCCTCTAACTTTCACAAAAACCCATTTACCAAAATGGGAGCATTTATTTATTATTTAGCAAATTGACTTGTTGCTAATCTTCTTTGGTGGAAAAACAAATAGCGATTTCTCCCACTCTTCAGGGTGATTGAGCCATCTGGATCACTCTCTCTCTCTTTATCTCTTCCTCTCTCTCTCTTTTCCACTTTCTCTTCTGTAGTAATGAAGTTACTTGTATAAGTTACATTTCGGTAACTTATACAAGTTTAATCCAGTTTAACCAAGTTCCAAGTTTTGTACAGTAGAACGTGCCTAAACTTTCTTTCCTTACACAAATATCAAAACAAAACCAGCTTCCATTATCCTACAAATAATACTTAAAGCAGGGGTCTTCAACCTTTTCTTGACCAGAGACCCCTCCCAGGCAAACCGGCAACCCAGGGACCCCCATTAAACATCATACATATCAGGTAAATGATAATAGGAAGGAGAAGTAATCAACATTTTTAAAAGAATAGATTTGGTAGATAGTTTTTCATAATTTTTTACCTCCCCACATTATAGTTAATAGGCTATGTTGTTATTAGTATAAAGGTAACTTCAAACACATTTTCGATAAGAGCAGCTGTTTAACTATTTTTAACAGAGGTTAGCCAAGAAATATAAAAAAAAGTGTTTAATTATTATTATAATAATTTTATTTACAATAATTTCACGGACCCCCTGCAGTACCTCCGCGGACCCCCGGTTGAATACCCCTGACTTAAAGGAACATTTTTATGACATTTGAAACCAATCTTAATGGTTTTCTTACTTTGAGAGAAGTTACAGTCGGGTCCAAATTTATTGGGACCCTTGATAAAGATTATCAAAAAAAGATAAAATAAAATAAATCAAATATAGAGCTATATTGTATGTAGAGAAATACAATTGTTCCGAGAAAGAGATTTTGTTTAACAAGTAATCTTTTTTCTCATAAAGATAGGACAGTGTCAAAAGATTCTAATAAATAAAGTAAAAGAATCTGCATTAATATTCTACTTTTTAGTCTCAGTTTCAGGAACTGCATAGTGGCCTTCCATGGCTTCCTGTTTTACTGGGGTATAAAAATGAGGTACACGAATGTAAAATCCCTTTGTCATCCATCACCATGGGAAAAGCCAAAGAGCTCGCAAATGAAAATAGACATGGTTGTTGACCTTGATAAGACAATGGGTAAAAAAAAAAAGAATATATACCACTTACCACTATTAGGGCAACACTTAAGAAGTTTAAAACAGCTGGAACAGTGGTAAACTTGCCTGGTATTGGACGCAAGTGTATCTTGTCATGCACAGTGAGGAAGATAGTTCAGGAGCCCAAAAAAAATCCAAAGGCCAAAGTTGGAGAATTACAGGACTTGGTTGTATCTTAGGTTCACCAAGTCTCCAGATCTACAAGACATATCCCCATGCACACATCAACATCCACAAAGAAATCGTTAATTGACCACAAAATCAACATTTTGCATTCGCCATCTAAACCTGTGGTTTGAGTTGAAGAAGGCAGTCGATAAGCGTAGACCAAAAGACATCTACAATCTGGAAAGAGGCTCAGTGCCTCGCAAGGGGAGGTTGCCAGAGTATTGAAAACAGGTTTCATAATTATTGGCACCCCATCTTAAAAAATATATAATATTACTTTATAAACACAATCTCTCTCGCTGAGCAATTATATTAGTATAAAATAATATAATTTCACATTTTTTAAGCATACGGTAAATATTAGTATTATTATATATTATATAATATATAATATTATTAATATTAATATTATATTTTAATTATTTATTTCATATAGTCTTTTTATCTCATCTTTATCAAGGGTGGCAATAATTTTGGACCTGACTGTATGTAATCTGCCTTAGAATTTTAATACAAGCGAATACATGCCACATAGTTTTTCATTGTCAACGTGTTTATTTTTCATTGGTTAACATTTTAAAAGAATATGCCTAAACAGAACAAATGGAAGGCTGACAAATATTAGAAGATGCAGGGTCTTGGTGTTTTCTGCTAAGCTAACGGCAAGCCTGGTAATTAGCATTTCGTTGAAGTGTTGGTTGGTGTCGGCGTGCTGAGGAGTTGATGAACTGTAGGAGACATAGAAGCCTGGAGCCACGTGCATAGAGACGTTACCATATTCATGAGAGAGAGAGAGTGTGTGTGTTTGTGTAGACATGCCAGTTTGTTTGAATGTGAGTTCGACATTTCTTTTGTCGTGGTTTTACCTGCCATTTTAGCTGGGTGCAAAGATTGTGTACTATGTTTGTAGTTGGGTATTTTATGTCAGTGTTTTGTGTTTGTGTTCCTGTGTATCATCATTGTGTTTGACTGGGTTAGAGGGTATGTTAATGTTGTTTGTCATTCGTCTCCGAGCCCTCCTGTTTGTTTATGCCAGGCCAGTTTTACCCAGCACCCCTTGCAAATAATTATCCGTGCTAATTATGGGCCTGCAGTCACAGCGCTCCAAATGCTTTTCTGTTGAGACTGTTGAGATGGATAGCAGGTGCAGGGCGGCCCTCCCAGGGACTAAGATTGAAGAGTAGGCCTCTCTCTCTTCCTCCCTCTCCTTCTCTCTCGTTCCTTCCTTCTCCCTCTCTCTCTCCCTCCTTCCTCTTCTCTCCTTTAGGTCAAGCAGGTGATGGTGTCAGTTTGGGACTCAGACATCTCTACCCCCCCAAACAGACAGAGCCTCCAGGGCCTGTTTTCATAAAGCGTCTCTGATTAGGAGTGCTGATCTATGATAAATTGTCTTTTAGGTTGTAATGAATGTGATTACATGGACAGGGGGGGGACCGGATCCTAGATCTGCACTACTACTCTGAGATGCTTTGTGAAATAGGGCCCAAGTTTCAAGTTTTAATGTCACATGCACAAGTACAGTGAAATGCCTTTCTTGCCAACTCAAAGCCCAACAATGCAATGATCAATAACAATGTAATACTAGAAAAACAAACACGAGAAATAAGAAGGAATATGAAGAACACAATAAGTTTGGAAGCGTACTTTATACATACTTTATACCATATTTACAATGTCCAGGGGTACTGAAGTGATGGAGGTAGATATGTATAGGGGTAAGGTGACTAGGCATCAGGATGTAAGATAAACTGAGTAGCAGCAGCTTGTATGTGAGTGGGTGTGCGTGTGTGTGTAGAGTCAGTATAAATGGATGTGCATATGTGTGAGTGAGCAGATGATGGAGTGAGTGTGAATGTGTAGGGCCCTGTGAGTGTGCATAAAGACAAGAAATACACACCAGCTGATATAGAAGCCCTGGATGGCAGGGAGCATGGCCCCAGTGATGTACTGGACTGTCCGCACCACCCTCTGTAGCGCCATGTGATCAAGGGCGGTGCTGTTGCCATACCAGGCAGTGATGCAGCCAGTCAAAACACTTTCAATGTTACAGCTGTAGAACTTTTTGAGGATTTGAGGGCCCATGCCAAACTTTTTCAAACTCCTGAGGGGGAAGAGGTGTTGTTGCGTCTTCTTCACGACTGTGCATGTTTGTTTGGACCATTTTAAGTCTTTAGTGATTTGGACACCGAGGAACTTGATGTGGATGGGGGCGTGCTCGCGATACTTACACCACACTGACGTTAGCACACCAGTTGGAGTTGATATAGAGGCAAACTCCCCCCCTCGTTTTCCTCGACTCCACTGTCCTGTCCGCCCAGTGAATGGAGAATCCATTGAGTTGGATAGCCATGGAGGGTATCTTGTCCAAGAGCCATGTTTCAGAAAAGCAAAGAATATTGCAATTTCGAGAGTCCGATTGGGTAGCAAATTCCCGATCAGACGTCATCCATCTTGTTATCGAGTGTCTGTACATTAGCCAGTAGAATGGAGGGAAGAGGTGGCCGGTTCTTCGCTTAATCTCACCCGGATCCCCCTCTTGCCTCTGTAATGCCGGGGTTTCCTCTTGGCTAGCCCGAGAATTACAGAGAGAGCCCAGGGTAGATGGGTCGAAGTTGAGTCCACAATTGGGGTAAGTAACTGCTGATCTGATGTTCAAAAGTTTTTGTCGGTTGTAAGAAATAATAACGGATACATTTCGTGAAAATAAAGTAAAAATAAACAACAAACTAATCACAAAATAGCCAAGTTGGGTCGGAACTTGCAAAACGGCGAACATCCAGTATGGCGCCCTGTAAGGTCTGTGGATGAGGAATCAGGAAGGAGTGCCCTGTGAGATCAGGCCTAATGTCAGAACCCACAACCAAATCTCGTGCTAGCTGGCTACTGTGTGAAAGTCAGTCACGAGAGATTAGATGAAGCTTGACCAGGACATCAGTCATATCGGTCTTTGAAAAGACAAGGAGTGTAGCGAATTTCAGAAGCACCCTATGCTTGCTTTAGAGATATGATTTGGCCAATGGCTATACTTTTAGTTTTTGTATATG